>NC_050458.1:49098028-49454278 GCF_903995425.1 Onychomys torridus
TCACCTGCTCACAAATGACTTTACGCCTTTCGCTTCTTAGGGGGGCATTTCCCTCTAAGCTCCTGGTTCTTTAAATCAGATATTTGTGATGTTTCCTTTCTCATTTAAATGCTTTCAGGTGGGAGTCTCCAAGATCCAGGGCTGGGTTGAAAGGGTCTGAGCTTTTAAAGGGTACTTCCCCTTCTTTAGACGGCCATTGACATATTTGGAGATGTTAGTCCCTGGAAGCTGAAGGCCTCTGAGGAGTCCTGCCTGGGAATGTTAGAACAAGGCCTTGCCAGGGAGACCCTCCTTTAATGATAGAGGTTTTCTGTGGGTATGCCATTTACTACAGCAGTCACTGTTTATGTTGAGGCTGAAATATGTCTGGCACCCCCGAAGCTACCTTCTGTATTTTAATGAACTTTTAAAGAGCCAAATTCAGGAGCCAGCAAAATGGTTCTGAGGGTGAGGATACTTGCTGCCAAGCTCGTCAACCTGAGTTTGATCCTGGAACCCAAATGGTTGAGGGAGAGAACTGACCCCCACAAATTGTCCTCTGACTTCCACATGTGTGTGTGGCATGTGTGGGCATGCGTGGTGGGCACACATGCTCACCAAATAAATAATATAATTAAAAGAGAGTCAAGGGGGCTGGAGAGTTGGCTCAGTAGTCAAGAGCAGATGTTGCTCTTGTGGAGTTCCCGGGTTTGGTTCCTAGCACCCATATAGTCGCTTACCAAACCCTTTTTTGTTTTGTTTTGTTTTGTTTTTTTGTTTTGTTTTTTTTGAGACAGGGTTTCTCTGTAGCTTTGGAGTCTGTCCTGGACTAGCTCTGTAGACCAGGCTGGCCTCGAACTCACAGAGATCCACCTGCCTCTGCCTCCCGAGTGCTGGGATTCTGTAATCCCACCGCCGGCACAAAACCATTTTAACTCCAGTTTCAGAGGATCCAATGTCCTCTTCTGACCTCCATGGACATTGGGCATGCACCTCATACATACATACTTGCAGGTAAAACACTCATATACAAGATAAATCTAAAAATAAAAATTTTGTCAAATTCAGGAGTTCTGAATATTGCTTGCCCAGTAGTATTGGTCCTTTTGTTTGAGTGGTCAAGATGTATAAAGAGCCACAATTAAAATGGTTTGTCAAGAAAAAAAGGCAGCAGAGCCAGAAAGGATAAGGGGGCAGAGGGCACATGTTCCTAATACTTGGGAAACTGAGGGAGGACAATGGCTGAAAACTCCAAACCAGGCTAGGCTAGAGTGAGAACCTGTTTAAAAAAACAAACAAACAAACAAACAAACAAACAAAAAACTGGGCTGGGGAGTGGGCTCAATGGGCCAGAACACATGCTGTATAAATATGAGGACCTGAGTTCAAATCCCCCACACCTAGGTATAAAGCCAGGTGTGGTCATGTGCACCTGTAACCCCAGTGCTGTGGGGGCCAGACAGGAGGATCTGTAGGGCTCACTGGACAGTCAAACTAGCTGAAAATGGTGAGAAACCCTGCCTCAAGGAAATAAAGTAGACAGCAATACAGGAAGACACCTGATGTCCTCTGACCCCTGCATGCTTGCCTATAGACGTACTCATATTTACACAATACACTATGACACACACACACACACACACACACACACACACACACACACAAAACAAACAAACAAACAAAAAACAAGCAACAACAACAAAAAACCAAACAAAAATTCTAGCACTCAGGAAGCTGGGGCAAGAGAATCATTTTGAGTTTGAGGCCAGGCTGGGATACATTTATGATCCTGACTCAAAAGATAAAATATAAATAATGAAATAATTAATATAACAATATCAACAATAGAAAGAGGAAGGGATTCCTAGGAAGTCCGTGTTTAGTGGAGGCAGGATTCCTAGGAAGTCCGTGTTTAGTGGAGGCAGAATTCTGGAGATGGCTGGTGGTGTCGGTGCATGGTAGTATGAATTGCTCTTCATGTTTCTGGAACACTTAAAAGTGGTAAAGATGGGGCTAGTGAGATGGCTCTTCACCAGGTTAAGACACTTGCCACCAAGACTGATGACCTGAGGTCCATCCCTAGGACCCACACGGTGGATAGAGACTTTTCCTCTGCCCTCCACATGTGTACTGTGGTATATGCGTGCACACACATACACACAAAAACAAATACAAATTTAAGGGCTGGAGAGATGGATCTGTGCATGACAGCACTTGGTCCTCTTGCAGAGGACCTGAGTTCAATCCCTGTACCCACATAGTGGCACACAGCTGTAATTCCAGTCCCAGGGCATCCAATATCTTCTTCTGACTTCCATGGGTGCCAGGCACACACGTGGTGCACATACCTACATGCAGGCAAAACATTCATGCACATAAAGTCTAAAAACTAAAATCGTTTAAAACTGGTTAAGTTGGCAAACTTTGTATTCTGTGTCTCAGGGGCAGGTTGCTACCACTGAAAAGCAACCTTTGCGCCTCCCTGGCTTGCTGGGTGAGGGCCCTTTGTTCTGAATCCCTGGTCCCCTCCTGTGGGTGACTAGGGCATGGGCCTCTTTCCTTGAGCTCCACTGAGAATTTGCAGTGCAGGGTGGGGATGGTGAGGTGGGGAGGGGATGCTGAGGGGGGGAGCACTGCAGCTTGTGGGCATTCCCACACCCTCCTACACACAGGCAGGGTGTCTGTCCGCCCCACACATGCCCCAGAATTGTCACTGAGTTTCCTCTGCAGTTTGCAGACGGCGTGTACCTGGTTCTGCTTCTGGGCCTCCTTGAAGACTACTTTGTCCCCCTACACAACTTCTATCTGACCCCCGACAGCTTTGACCAGAAGGTAAGTGCCTTGTCTCCTGAGAGAGGCTCCAGCTATGCTCCCTGGGGTAGACAGGAGGAATGTCCCCTAATGCCACTGACCAGCTGCAGCCCCTCAGTATCCTTTAGAATGGGCAGCTACACAGCATGTGGGATTCAATCTGATACAGCTCCCTGAAGACAGACTAGGAAACCCCTCTGTGGCATGCAGTACATCCAAGTTTGCTTATTCATGTCTCCTCCAAGTCTTTCCCACAGGCTTGGGTTTTTTTGTTTTGTTTTGTTTTTGTTTTTTAATGACTCTGGTCAAATGCCACACACAGCCCTCTGAGTTGGCCTGCTTTGGGCACCTCCAAATGTTATGTCCCGGGGTGACACGTGTGTGGCTCTGTGACGTGCGCCTGCATGTGTCAATGTGCTTCTATTTTCCCTCCTGCCACAATAGGGCTTTTTTTTTTTTTTTTCAAATATTTACAATCGTCCCTCGGAATCTTCTGGGGACTGGTTCCAGGGCCCCCTCGGGTACCAAAACCTGCAGATGTTCAAGTCCCACATGTGAAATGTCATCTGAAGCCTACACAATTCCTCCTGTGGATGTTAAATCCTGTCTGGTGGCTTATATTACTTAATGCAATGCAAATGCTGTGCATTATTAACCTATCGACAGTGGAGGATGCTTGTTCAGAAGGCTGCAGTCCCCCAGACACTGTGGTCTGTGGTTTGTGTCATCTAAAGAGGGATGTGTGTGTGTGTGTGTGTGTGTGTGTGTGTGTGTCTGTATGCATGTGTATGTCTATGTCTGTATATGTATACATGTATGTCTCTTCATGGGTATATATACATGACTGTGTGTAGACATGTATGTATATGTCAGTATATATCTATATGTATATACATGTATATGTCTGTGTTTGTGTATATATATATGTGCATATCTGTCTCTATGTTTATGAGTTTATATGCATGTGTATGTATGTGTATTCATTTATATAAATATGCATGTCTGTGTATGCGGGTGTGTGTTTGTGCATGTATGTGTCCTCATATATGCCTTGTGGATCTATATATGTGTGTATGTATGTATGTGTGTGTGTGTGTGTGTGTGTGTGTGTGTACGAGCATACATGTGTATGTGAGTATATATGTGTATGTGGTGGGGCTGTGTGTATATATGCATATTTAATTTCTATGCTTGGTTTCCTAGACAGTTCCTCTTGTAGGATCCTCTGGATGGACCCCACACCACCTGGGTCCCTGTTATGCCCGTCTCTGTCCTTCCCAGGTTCCCCGCAGTTAGGTCTGCTCCTGAAGAGTTAGTACCTCACTTACGGGGACTTGGCAGAGGCCAGTCTGGGCTGCTTGGGATTCATGGCACCTGCCACTTTAGTTTTCCAAAGTGTGAGGCCCATGAGGCCTGGAGGCAGACTGTGCAACTGCAGCGGGAGCCAGGGGAACAGCAGGGGACAGGCCAGTGTTTATCAATCTGCCGGCTCCTGGCACCGAGCAGTCTGTCTGCTCATGGCCAAATGTCATTCCTATCTTGCCTGCAGAGATAGAATTGGGCAGATTAGAGAGGTCTTGGAATGCTGGAGTCCACACTGGGGATGGAAGGAGAGTGAGTGTTGTGAGGAACGAGCAGGACAGAGTTCATCAGGACCAGGGAGCCTGATGTAGTTGTAGAGACCAGAGGTCAGAATGTCTGGTGAGCAGGTCCCTGTGTATCCAGGCCCCCATGTAGCTATAATATCTCTGGAAAATCTTGTTTTTGTTTAAACTAATAAGGAGGCTAGTGAGAACTGTGGATAACCAGCAGACTGGGTTTTTGTCCAAACAAGGCTTTGCACAGGTGGGAGAAGCCGCACTCCTCAGCCTGGCTTTCTCCCTTTGAAACCAGGATGAACATCTATGCTGGCCACTGCCCTGGCCTGGACTAAGGCTTCAAGGATGATGACACACATCCAGAGGGCCCACCCATTCTCCAGGGAGACAGGAGGTTGGGATGTGGGTCCTCTCCTCAGGGAGGCATGAGGATTGGGTCCCTTTCTTATTTACACGTATATTTACATATATTTACACGCATTACATATACATTCGGACCTCTTCCTCCTGGGCATGGTGGTGAGGATCATCACAAATTATTACCACACCTCTATGAGCCTTGACCCACAGATTTGTCTCCTAGTCCTCGTGGCTGGGAGGGCCGTGCTCTGCACTGGGGCAGGGCAGTGTCTCTGATCAGCTCTGTGGCCTGAAGTTGAAGGTCCTTTACTCTGGCCCCGGGCATCTTGGTGACATCTTAAGAGTGCCAAAGGAGGCAGAGATTCAGCAAACAGAGTAGATGTACCATGTGCTCCCTCAAGCAAAACAGCAGCCTACATGCTTAACCAAAGACATTAGTCTGGGGATGTGGCTCAGTTGGTAGAATACTTGCCTAGCATACACAGGTCCTGGGTTCGATCCCTGGCACTGTGTGAACAGGCACGATAATAAACATCTATAATCCCAGCACTTGAGAGATGGAGGCAGGAAGGTTAGAAGTTCAAAGTTATCCCCTAGACCTAGTTTGAGGCCAGTCTGGCCTGAATGAGATGGTCTCACAAAAACAAAAACAAAAACAAAAACAACCAACATTAGGCTGAGGACTAGCTCAGTGGCAGCGCATGTGCCTGGTGCCCAGGAAACCCTGGGTTCACTCTCCAGCACTGGGGTGGAGGAAGCCACACAACCAGGCAGCTCAGACCCTGTGGGCTCCTGCCTTCTGTTAGTTCACGATTGACATTGTAAGGCAGATTATTGCTGGCATTCCTGGCTCACCCACAGTGGAGTGACAGACACTGTCACTACTGGAGAGACAGTTGGTCACTGTGAGCCCTCAGGCCTGTCCAGCTGGTGTCTGTGAACTTACTGGTTTGCTTCTCTACCTTCCCATCCTCCTCTGCTCAGGGCAGGTAGAAGCTGCACATGGTTTGGTTGGTCTTGACTCCTGTAGACTTTAAACAGGACAGAGAGACTCCTGCTTGGAGCCTCTGGCCATCATTAGCAGAATGGAAGCCTCAATGGAGTGTTCCATTGGGTGGGCAGGCAGATGGCTGGGGCTGTAACCAGAGACCTTCATGCTGGCCTTTGAGCTTACCTGAATTCCAACAGGATCCCCAATTGCCTCAAGAACAGTGTACCTACCTCACAGAGACACAGGCCTCCATGGACGCCCAGCTCTTTAGTTATCTGACAGGTAGCACAAAGTTGCCCTGTGCTCAGAGGAATGTCCAGAGCGGGGTGCCTTTGCAAGAGAGTTGTCTTCCCCAAGCCTCAGTTTCCCAATCTGTCGTGTCTCATCATGTGATAGATTCTGGCTCAGAGGAAGCACTTGGCTATCAACCCTGGTGGAGGAGATCTGTGATATGGGGAACAGAAACTATTAAGTTACGCCTAGTGGACTCCCTGTGTGCTTCCCCTGTGTCCTGGTAGGCTTTGTACAAAGGGAAGCAGCCAATTCTTCCTACACAGAAGGAAGGAATGTGTAGACATGGTCAGGTGGGGTGGGGGGAGCGCGGCCCTCATTGGCACTGACTCTGCTGCTGTCTTGTCTCTGGCAGGTGCACAATGTGGCCTTTGCCTTTGAGCTGATGCTGGATGGAGGACTCAAGAAGCCCAAGGCACGCCCTGAAGGTGAGACCCCGCCAGAGCAGTTCAGAGCATTAAAAGAGGGATGGGGAGTGGTGGGGGTGGGGGGTGGGGGGTAGGGGGGTATCAGGGCCACAGCCACAGACAGTTTTCTGCTACACATGTGGCAATGCAGCTCACAGCTCCTGAAATCCCTCCTCTTCAGCTGACTCTCTCTGTTTCCTCCTGCAGATGTGGTGAACTTGGACCTCAAATCCACTCTGCGGGTCCTTTACACTCTGTTCACCAAGTACAAGGATGTGGAGTGACAGAGTGGCTGATTCCCCCGGAACCATTTCCTAGGCAAGAAATATGGGTGTGTCCATCCACGGTCCCTGCTTTCCCAGGAGACACGTCCCCAAGGAGACCTCAGGCTTCCCATACCAGCTGTGCGGCGCCCCTCCTCCCTGCTCCCTGCCTGGTTTGGTGGTTGTGTTAAAACCCCTTTCTTTATGGTCCCCCAGCCAACCCGGTGCTTAAAACACCCTCTCAGGTTTGAGGCCTCACTTCCTCAGGAGATGGAAAAGACCGAAGCCCTTGCCTAGCCCTCAGCTGGAGAGGGCTGTTCACCTGCGCTCCAACCCGCGGAGCAATTGCTGATGGCAGGGCTCAGGAGCCCCGGCTCCAGGGACTCCACCCCACTTGTCCTCAGGAACCCCCTGGGCTGGGCTCTCCGTGGAAGCAGGGTCTTGTCTTAGTAAAAAGATCCTCACAGTTTTTCCGCTCCTGTCTCAGTGTCCCCGCCCCCCACCCCCCCCCCCCCCCCCACCCCATCCGTCTTGTGGTTTACTGGTTTTGACTGACCTTTTACGTAAACTCTCAGGACCCAGAATGCCTCGGGGCCCCGGGGGAAGCTGCACAGGGCATGTCTGGGGCTCTTGCTGGCTCTGAATGTGCAGCTTGAGCCGGCTTGGAGCTGGAACCTTTCATCTCTGAGGCCCCGTCAGGGAATGGACACATTTTTAGAGACTTTACAAAGCGGGTGGGTATTCACTGCTAGAGTTGCCTGACCACAGGCTACAGGCAGCCGGAATGGCAGAGGCTTGCATCTGGCGGCTCTGGAGGCTGGAAGTAGGAGATGGAGGTGCTGGCAGGGCTGGCTTCTGAGGCTTCGTTTTCACCACATCCGTTTCTCTCGGCCTTCACACCATCCCCTTTCCTGTGTTAATCTCCTCTGATAGGGAACCCATCCCCTGTACGACCTCACTGACCCCAGGACAGCCGCAAGGGCCCTGTCTCCAAATGCAGTCTCCCCCGGACACGCCAGGAGTAGGTTTGTGGGGCATGTCTCAGCGGCTAGTGGGGGCATAGGAAATGTCCACATCCTTCCTAGAACTCTGCTGGCATCCCCTGCAGCATGTCCTAGAAAAGAAAAGGCTGTTGTGCCCACAAGCCATTCGCCACCCATTCTTCTTGACTCTAGAGAGGGATGCCGTGGCTAGCTGGCTGCTTGTCTCAGGAACCCTACTTCTGTGGCTCACCCCGCTCCTATTCCTCCTACCTCCACACGGCCGCCCTCTACCTTGAGCCCTCAGCGTTCACGGCAGCTACAGTGAACCTCCCTCTTCTGATTCCCTCCTTGCCACGTGCGGACCAGGGCTGTGGAGCGAGGTGTTGATACCGAACAGCATGCCAACAGCGAAGTCCCAGAAACCAGTCCAGTGTCCTCCCTTGGTTCCGCTGTTGCTAAGCTGGGGATGGGCTTGGAACCATCCGCTCCAATGGAGGTGGCTTCCCAGCAGGGGGAAGAGATAATTAAAACGGCATTACCGTGTCTCCCTGTGGGATGCAGTGACATTCAAGAGCCACACTGACAAAATAGCCGGGACTGGAACGAACGTCTTGTGCTGTCTTCCCTACACGCTCAGAACCACAGCCGCAGCCGGGAGGCACCGGCTCCGCCTTGCTCTGCTCACAGGTGGTCTTGGCAAGGGTGTCTCACAGCCCTAGGGCAAGGGGCCTTGATGCAAAGGGTTTTCAGAGACCTATGATGCTGAGGGGGAAGGAGAGGGTTGGTCTGGGAAGGGCGGTGGTTTCCTGTGCATCCCTATCTGGAGGACATATGTTGCACTTGGAATCCAAGTGGGCTCCTTTGCCCTGCTGCAGGACTGCTGAAGCCAGGGTTCCCGGAAGGCGGGACCTTCCCCACTGTGGTTCTGAAATGCCAGGGAAGGGCTACCTTGCTGTCCTCTCACTGTGGAGGTACCACAACCTGGGCAGCAGCCAAGGTTCCTAGGCCAACTTCAAGACCACCTGCAAGGCTTATTTCACAGATAGCCAGTTGGTGCCCCCATTAATTTAGGGAGAGCTGTCCTCCTCCATGCCCTCAGGTAACCAGTGCCACCTCCTCCACCTTTCCCATGGCTCTCACTGGGGGCCCCCTGGAATGCAAATACTTCTCTTTGAGTTGTTAATTCAAGGAAGTTCTGGAACCTGCTACTGCTTGGGTCTACATTCTCTCCTGACATTTATTTGAAGAGAGGTCTGACCACCAAAACTCGTAGAAATGCCATCATCTGTCACCCCCCCAACCCCCTACCCCTCCCCCCCCCCCCCCCGCACCCTGCACACGGAATCACAAGGAAGGGTCAGGCAGGTCTGCACCTCCTCCTCCCTCAGGTCTGCAGGACAGGTCTGGGGTTGCTGCTCTCTGTCCTGCACCGATTGGCCTGTCCCTGGGTGGGCCTTCAGGCAGCTCTTGTTCCCCATTTACACCCAGTTGTGCAAGCCCTGAGCCCAGGGCCCCTGCATCCTCCTCGGCTCAACAAAACGGGATCTTATTTTCAAACAGCCAAATCCATCCCCCCTCCATGTTGGAGTGCTTTATTGTCTTTTTAATTGTTCGAAGCCAAGTGTCCTTTGGATTTCTGGATATTAAATAAAAACCACTAAACCCCCGGCTGTGCTTTGATCAGACCCTCCTGGCAGACAGCAGGGACAGCGTGCTTGCGACAGCTCAAACTCATGGTTTCCTGTGCCAGACATTCAGGCGGGAGACGAAGCTCGGGGTGCCGCAGTGTGCTCTGCTCTGACTTACTCTAGTAATGAGCCCGGATGCACCAGCTGGCCTGTGACTCTTTGGGGGGCTGCTTCTCACACATTCCATGTCCATTCTCCCTGCCCGGAGTTGGGGCTGCATCACTTCACATTGCCGGGCTGGCTCGAACTCTCCCTTCTGATGCGGAAGGAAGAGGCTGGTGAGAAGCAGAAGGGCTGGGGGCTGGGCTTCCCTGCTCTCTCTGTGGACAGAGTAGGAAGCCAAAGCCAGCCTGTGATGGCGACCTCAACTTGGCATCCCACACCCACTTCCATGAAGAAGTCCTGTGCCTCGGGTACATGTTTACTGGGAAGCCAAGAGTTCTATTTAGTTCCGGAGTAGCCTGGACTATTGAGTGAGACTTTGACTCAGAACAGTTTCTCCTATCCCCAAATGCCTAGCTGGTCTAGACAGCAAGTCAGCAATGTTATTTAAATGGACTAGGGTTGAGAGATGGCTCAATGGGTAGGGTACTTGCTATGTACTCAGGGAGACCTGAGACTGAATCTCCAGTGTTAAGTGCTGGGTGCGGCATTGGGAGTCCATAATCCCAGACCGCCTATGAGATGGGAAGTGGACAGAATCCCTGGAACCTGCCAGCCTGGCGACTCTGGTGAACACGGCAGGGAACAGCAAAGGGACCCTGCTTCCGAAGAGGTAGAAGGTGAGCGTTGACACTTGAAGTTGTCCTCAGACCGGCTACACACAGGCCACGGGTGCCCCCACTTCACAACAAAAATACATACGCACACACGGATTTTTTTTGTTAAGCTAGCTAAAAATGACACACTCTGGCTGGGAAGGATTTAGACTTCGGATGGGCTCGTGGGCTCCAGTCCAGCTTTGTTTTTTCATTGACTGCTGTTGGCTTCCTTTGCCTGAGCCTCCCAGTTCTGCGGGACAGAAACCAGCCATCTTCAGTACTGGGTCCCTTGGCGATGTGTCGTAATGTCTGGAGGTGGATCACTTGTCACAGCTGGGGAGGCTTGGCATACTACTGACACCCTACAGCTCACAGGACCACAAAGAATTAGTGTCCCCAAAAGTCACTGTGTCTGGGACACCCTGAGGTAAATTGTCAGCTCCTGGGATAGTCCACCTCGACTTTTTTTGTTGTTGTTGTACAGAATTTTTCTTTTACTATTGATGAAAAAAAGTTTTCTTCTTAGCAACTAGGACCACAGCTCAGTTGGTAGTGTTCTCAGGCTCTTGTTGGGAAGCTGAGGCAGGAGGAGAACCTTGAGTTCAAGAGCAGACCAGGCTACATAGTGCTAAACTCAAACCCCCAGCACTACATAGACCACACCTGCCTATAATCTCGGCACCAGCTGGATCGGCAATTCAAGGTCACCCTCTGCTGTACAATGAGTTCAAAGCTAGCCTGAGCTACATGAGAGACCCTGTCTGAGGAAAAAGTATGTGTGTGTTTGTGTATGTGTGTGTGTGTATGTATGTGTGTGTGTGTGTGTGTGTGTGTGTGTGTGTGTGTATGTATGTTCTAGTTTGCTTTCTGTTGTTGTGATAAACACCACAACCAGAACCAACTGGTTTCAGTTTACAGTTTACATGATAGTCCTTCACTGAAGGAACTCACCGCAGGAACCCAAGCAGAGCAGGACCCTGGAGGCAGGAACTGAAGCAGAGGCCATGGAGGAGTGCTGCTTACTGGCTTGCTTCCTTATAGAAACCAGGACCACCTGCCCTGGGATGACGCCACCCACAGTGGGCTGGGCTCTGCCACATCAATTACTAATCGAGAAAATGTCCCACAGGCTAACCGTAGGCCAGTCTGGTGGAGATGTTTTCTCCATTGAGTTTCTCTCTTCCCAGGTGGCTTTAGCTTGTGTCAAGTTGGAGGGGGAAAGCCTACCTTGCACATACTAGACACTAGCTTTTTGAGGCCAGCCCTGACATGTGACCCTTCAGGGACCTTCTGACTGGTGGATCAGAGCCGATGGAGTGGCCAGAGACAGCTGAGTTCTGGATCAGGAGACTGTATGAATGATTTCTGATGCATTAGGGTGACAGGGTGCAGCAGGGGGTGGTTAGACATGTATGGGAGCTCAAAGCCAACTCAGAGGAGGGACCAGAGCTGAGGGTTTCATGGGCAGCTCAGGCCTTTGTATCCCTTATCCCTCCTGGGCTGACTGTGTTGTCAGGCTCCCAGAAAAGCCTACCCAGTTCAGGAGTTCCTCCGCTTGTGTGGGGCCCCTCCTTCCTTTATAGCCAGTCTGGGGAATGGGGCCATAGGGAATTCAGGCAAGGAGGGGGCCACTTGCTCTTACCCATACAACCCTTCCCAGGCTAAGGGATGGTCAGTGCTGTCCTAGGACAATGTCTTACAGTGGGGAATGTGAAGCCCATTGTGCAAACCCCTGTCTCAGCTTCAGGAAGTTATCATTGCCTGGGCCAACAAGGGTGGTCTTTGCTCTGGGCAAGGTATGGGGAACCCCATGTAGGCACCAAACAGAGGAACTGTTTACTGGACATCTACTCCATGCCACACCTCATGCTACTTGCCCTGGGGTGTAGCAGAAGTGAGGACATGTGGAAGTCAGTTGGCCTGTTGTAGGAAGATAAACTAGGGCCATGTGGAAATGGAGTGTGGGAAGAGCATGGATAAAATGGACCATGAGACAGGCACCCAGTGAGGGAGCTGCAGCCAAAGAGGTAGTGGATTGAACCCCACACTTGTTGGGTCCCCATCCTCCTTACATTGCAGTGAGCCGCATGGCTCATCCCAGAAGCTGACACCTAAGGCAGAACACTTGTCACACTGCCTCTGAGTCACGTCTTCACATCTTAAGTACACGTCACCTTTGTTGAGCAATGTTTCTCAGAAGGCCTACAGGGACTCTGATGTGCTGCCAGATGCACTGGAGCCCTTCCCCCAACACACCAGGGCTTTACACTGTGTCAAGGCAAGTTTGAAACAGGCAAGGGATGGTGGTGTGGGCTGGAGGGACCTGGGCTCAGGGTGTCCTGGGCCTGGGGTGATTTGAGCATTAGAAGGAACATGATGGTGAATGCCTGTAATCTCAACACCAGCACTTGAAAGGCTGAAGCAGAAGAGAGGGGAGCCTCTACTACATAGTGAGTTCTAGGGCAACCTGGGCTACAGAGTGAGACCCTGCCTCAAAAGAAACAAACAGAAGATGGATATTAACTGCATGATAGATAGACCATTGATAGATGATGAACAGATCTCCATGCATATAACATCTTATCTCTACATAGTATCAAGCTTACAGAGAAGCTGCAGGAATTGTACGAGGTTCTCATGTTTACCGGATGTCTGTAAATGATGCTGTTCACACCACCGCTTTAATATATTCTGCTCCCTGTTTCTCCCTTCCTGTCTCTATTTCTTGGTATTTAAAAGTGAGTTCTGATCTATCCCTCTGTCATGTACCAATCAATTCATGTAATGTATCATCTATCTATCTATCTATCTATCTATCTATCTATCTATCTATCTATCTATCATCTATTCTATCCATCAATAATCTATCTTCTGTATCAGTCTATTATCTACCATCCACACCTGTCTATCTACCTGCCATCTATTTAAACTGATGACATGACCACTTCATGGTATGGTTAAGGGGAAGGTTTTTACTGTAGATAACGAGGGAGAGAACAGCCAGAGGATCTGGAAGAGTTCAGAGCAGAGAGACAGAAGTAGACTGAACACGGCCAGCAGACTAGACGTGGCCAGGGCTGTCTGTGAGAGAGGGGAGAATAGCAGGGGGTGGAGAAGGGAGAAAACACAGCCAGAGAAGCAGAGAGAAAACAGTGAGAATAACAGGTTATAGGAGGTTGAGTGTGTGGGGGGGAGGGGAGCCTGTGAGCTGGAGGGAGTTTAGGGTCCAGGAGGTGAGAAGGGCTGGGATGCCAGTATGGACTTTGAAATGTGTGACAGGTACTTATGATACCAGCATGCGTTTTGATATGCTGATCAGTGCCACAGGTAGCCATATGTTCCTTCTGCCAGAGGTAAGGAAATGACTCCTTTTGGTAGAGAGGAACTGGTTCCATAAGTTCTTGAAGAATGCTGGCCTTTATCTAACCTCCAGAAATCCTCCTATAGTCTAGATTGAGCCCATTTTCTCAATATTTGGACTGCCTTTTGGAGTTTAGGGAATTGTAGTTCCCTTTGGACTTGACAGCATTGCTTATCCTATCTATCTATCTATCTATCTATCTATCTACCTACCTACCTACCTATCTATCTATCTATTATCTATCTACCTACCTACCTACCTACCTACCTACCTACCTACCATCTCTCATCTATCTCACTAATTCTATCTGCCTACTATCTAGCTTGTTGTCTATCCATCCATCTCATCTATCTACCCCGTCCCGCCTATCACCTATCTATCATCCCTGTGTATCTACCCATCATCTCTCCACCTATCATCTATCCTTCCATCTTTGCACACATGTTGCACACTTATCTGTGCATAATGTCTTCCCCAATGCTATCCTGTGATATGGACTTAGTACGAGTATCTTCCTCAGGAAGTAACAACTGTAGCAGCATTATCGGCCCTGCAGATCTTATTACATTTGACCAGCTGTCCCATTGATGTTCATTGCCTGGAGGAAAATGCGAGCCCAGCTTTGTAGTTCTTGGATGCGAAGTGCTCTCAACCAGCAGAGCCTGAGCACTGCCCTGAGCCAGAATGAAGCTGTCACTCTGCAGCATCACCTGCTTCTCACTGTCACAGTAGAAGACCACCTGCCAGTCAAGCTTCCTCCTCCTCCTCCTCCTCCTCCTCCTCCTCCTCCTTCTTCTTCTTCAGTGATTAGATGCCGGAGACTTCCCATGAGTCCTCAGAACGAGCTGAGGGAGAGGCTGTCCCAGTCACCTGCTCATGAATTCCACATATGTGATCAGGGTCTGCTGGAGTGTTTCTCTCCCCATTGACCATGGAACATTTTGACTCCCTGGTTTTGTAGACGTCCAGATCAAATGACACCCAGTGTCTGGTGAACAATTCAGAGGCCATGGTTGCTTGGGGGTACTGTCTTAGTTTTGTTTTCTGTTGATGTGATAAAACATCCAAGATGGTAATTTACAGAGCATAGAAGTATGTTTGGCTCCTGGTTCTGGAGGTTGGGGAGTGAGTTCTCCAGCAGTGTTGAGATCTGTTACGGGACCTCCCAGGACAACAGGACAGAGCACATCTCATGGAGAGGCAGAGTAAGCATGCCAGCTTATGCCACCCTTTCTCTTACAGAGCCAAGCCTGGGAATCCCATCCTCAGAACCTCATCTAATCCTGGCTCCATCCTTTAAGCCCTGTCTCCAAGCACCATTAGCATATGACTAGGGATCAGGTCTCAACATATGAACTTTTGGTGGGGGACACATTTAACCCACAGCCAGTTCAGGCTTTAGCCCATCCTGGGACTGGTTGCAATCTGGGGGGCAGGGGAGCATGAGTTCTCAATAAGAGCGAGTCATGATGTCACTGGACACCACTGCACCCCACAGCTCTGAAACCAGGACTGATACTTCTCCACTGCCCACTGTCCATCATCCTGGTGCATGTGGTACCCATGGAACCTCCATGGCCCCGCTGGCTCAGAAGAGCCAGGTGACTGAGCTGTGGGTACTACTACTGCTAGGGTCAAGTGCAGAGCTTCTGATTCTGTCCCCACTAGGCAGCCTCGTGAGTGCAGAGGCCCAGGCATGGCATACTAAAGAGCCGCCATCACGGAGCACAGGGTCTCCTTCCTATCTGCAAGATCAAAAAAGATTCAGGCCTTGCAGTTTCATTTGGGAGGGGTTGTGCTTAGATTTCCAGACAAGTAGATCCTCAGAGGGCTATGGGGTAAGCATACTTGGACTTGTGGTGATACTATATTTGTAAACTGTGATTTTATTTGCATATTAATAAAGTTGCCTTGGGGTCAGAGCAAGCCATAGCAGAGGCTGGGCGGCGGCGGTGGTGGTGGTGGTGGTGGTGGTGGTACATGCCTTTAATCCCAGCACTTGGGAGGCAGAGCTAGGCAGATCTCTGTGTGTTCAAGGACACAGCCAGCATGGCTACACACGCCTTTAATCTCAATACCAACCATAGAAGACCTGAAGGTCTGTACAGACAGGCAGTGATGAGGAGGTCATGTGGCTGGGTTTATAACCAATGAGAAAGCAGAACAGAAAGTCTATAAAAAGAAAACACACAGAGAAGTAGGTCCCTTGCGGAGAGGAAAGACAGCAGAAGCAGTAAAGGGTAAGGCTCTCAGCTATTGCTCTAACCTCTTGGTTTTTAACTCTGCAACTGGCTCTGTGTTTCTTATTTAACAAGATGGTTACATCTACATGGACTAGCATACAAATGTCCCCACAAGGCATCTGGAACAGGGCCACTCACTGTTGCTATACCACAGGATATATACAAAGAAATAGAATGTTCAGGGTACACTGGATGGACAGATGAAGTCACTCATAGGTAGCAAAGATGAGACTGAACACTGCCTGCTCTGTGAGCAGTACATCAGTACACTACAAGCCATGTGTGGGAAGCATACTTGCTCTGACGTGCCCACTGGCTCCTATTGACTTAATAGCAACCATAAAGGGGAAAAGCTAGCTGTCCCTTGGATGAGGCCATCTCTGCTGCAGCTTCTGGGCATGAGAGTGTGCTGCTGGCCCAGCCCTGGATGAGAGTCCCACTTGCTGGCTGCAGGTGAGGAGTTGTGCTCTCTTAAGGAGAGCCCGAGGAAGTAGCTACAGTCATTGGAGTCCCCCTGGTGAGACTCCATCTCCACATGTCCCTGCAGAGGCAGGAAAGGTGATGAGCATCCTCAGAGCTTCAGCTCTGCCTTTTGCTTCTTCAATTTGGCCAAGATTGAGAGCTCAAGGCTCTGGCTTGGCCTTTTAAACAAATGCTTTACACACACACTCCCTGTCTTATGGGAGCAATCCATTCTGTGGACCCTGGTCTGGGATTGGGTTTGACTGTGACCCTCTGGTATGGTTAGCTGCACTCAGGGCTGCTGAGCTGGTTTGGATTTCTCTGCTATTGATTGAGCAGATCCTTAGTGGGTGGCCATCTGTTTGAGGGCTGGATCAATTGTCCACAGCGTGATGGCCCTGGGCTAGACCCTGCTGAGCAGGGTCTTCTATCCTAGCACAGCACCCAACCAGTTTCAGTGTTGGTTGGTAGAACTTGTTCCCTCCCTCCCCTTCATCCATGACCTTGGGTAACACCTTCCTGTGCCGACTCTTGCACTGACTGGCTGTGTGGCAAAAGTGACGCGGAAGGAAATTTGATGAGTCTTTGGGCCGCGTCTCCCCTGCTGGGGACGAGAGTGCAGTCAAGAGCCAGAAACCCTACTTTACAGGAGCCTGGGAGTGACACTGTTTTGGATAACCAGCTGCTAGCTGACCACAGATATGGGGAGAGCCAGTCAGGACCACCCTAGCCAGTCCAGACCTGGCCAACCTATTCAAAACCATACAGTAAAGAGGGGAGCAGTTGGGGTGAGCCTCCATTCAGCATCAACTCCCAGAACTGAACGGCTCTTGTGGCAGATGTACGCCTGGGGGTGGGAGGTGACAGAGCCTAGAAGGGAGGAGAACAGCCTTCCCTGGAGGACAGACATCTCAGTTGGCTGCTGCACTTTCCAGGCAGGGCAGGGTCTCTTTCTGCAGACCTGGGGCGGGGGAGGCTCATGGTTACGAGGCCCTTCCCGAGTGCACAGTGCCTTGCTTCCCCGTGGAGGCTTGGTGGCCTGTAGTTTCAGTCTATGTCACAATTTCACGTGTCACAGGCCGAGATTCTGCCTCCGTCTCCCAGCTGCATCCTCCCCGCAGCCCCAAGAGGATGGGAGCTCCTTCAGCGCCATTACTAGTCTCCTTAGTGTGCTGACCAGAGCTCAGCAGAGAGAGCAAAGCCTGGGCTGGGTGTTTTCATGTGCTAGACTCTCCAGGGACCACCAAGAGCGCGCTCACCGCCGCGTTGGAATAGACCCTCTCCTAGTATTTGTGCAGAAGCCCTCATTGAGCCAAGGCTATGGACTTAGCCACCCTTGGCTGCCAGGGATCACTGGGGATTGTGTCACCACATCTGTGGGAATTTCCAAGGACTCCTTTCTCTCCTGGCTACTGAGTCCTCATACTTCTAAATCTACCAAAGCAAGAAACCAACCCCAGACGCCCATTCCTGAAGATGCCCGGTCTGTGAGTGAGACTGAACCCATTCTTTAAGAATCCAGTTCAGTCCCAGAAAGTCCGCGGTGACCATGAAAGGCTCAAGGAGCAGCCTGCAGGTGGCTCCTGGCAGCAAGTGGTGCCTGCTGCAGAGCTGGCCTGTGACAGGAGCTGCTAGGGCCAGGAAGCCATGATGACCACTGCTCCAGCGTGTCCTGTCCACTGCCTCTTTGTGCCTATTCCTCTTCTGTGTCCTGACCTCTGTGGACCCCATTGCTGGGCTTTTCTTGGCCCTAGCTCCCAGCAGTGTTTGTCTGCTGTGGAAGGGGTTGAGGACAGAGTGGTGTATGTGATGGGTGTTGGGGAGTATAGTCCTCTTACTTTGCCCTCTGCCAGTCATAACGGGTGGCCATGCCTCTCTCACCCTTTCCCCAGTGGCTGCTTCTTTCTGGGCTCAGTATCCATCGGTTGCTTGCTCTCTGGCCTCCAGAGCCCCACCCCCCAATGAACTGGGGTACAGAGTCATCTCTTCTAGTCCACTCATCTGGTGCAGTGTCTCCTTCATGGAACCATGGGACACACTCTGGTTTCCACACTTGAACGTGCTAACCACACTACACAGCACTGACTGCTGGGCCATGATGCAGGGGCCAGAGGGCTCAGAAGCCACCCAGAACATTGGACCTGAGTTTGGGGCTGAGCTACTGTGCTGCCCAGCAGCGCGAGTCCTGGTCATGGCTGCTCTCCCTTTTCCTCATGAACCCTGCTCCTGCATTGGTGTGTTGGGATGGCAGTGGGGAGCCCGGAGCCTCAGTTTCCCCTGTAGAGCGGAGGTGATGGTGGAGCGACATCTACTTGCAGAGTAAGTTCCATGCAGGTACAGCCCCTTAGCATTTGCTTCCCTTTAGCCATCAGATTAAAACGATCAGAAATGACAGCGCCCACCCTGTCACTTGGACAGTGTCTCGGGGCTCCTCTGTAGTGCGCTTATGCCCTTTACCTCTGCCTCCCACCTGCTCTGGCCACTTCTGTAGTGATGTGTCACAAAGCAAGGGTGGCTAGCTTCCTGCTCGCTCAGCTTGTCGCCTGTCATTGTGGAACTCTCCATCTCAGGCTAGATCCTGAAGATTCAAGCTCTGGGACCAGCTGGGCTCAGGAGGGCCATTGTGCTGGGTATCTCCAAAGTCCTGCTGAGCTTTGCATGGTGATTCCCCCACCTCCGACGTCATTTCCACACCCTGGAATTGGCAAACTCCTATTGAGACATTCTTCTCCAGGAAGCCGGCTTGGTCTCTGTGGCAACTCATTTCCACTGTCAACTTGACTAGATTTGGAATCCCCTGAGAGACACGCCTCTGGGTGTGTCTGTGAGGGCATTTGTATAAAGATGTAACTGGGGAGGGAGGACCCACCCTGAACTTGTGTGGCGGCGTTGGGCCAAGACAAAGCAGAATGTGAGCTGAGTGCCAGCATTTATTGCCCCGCTTCCTGACTGTAGATGGATGTGACCAGTGTCTCACACTCCTGCTTCCCTGCCTCGATCACACCCTCGAATGCAAGCCAAAATAAGCCCCTCTTTCTCTAAGTTGCTCTTTCTTTCTTTCTTTCTTTCTTTCTTTCTTTCTTTCTTTCTTTCTTTCTTTTCTTTTATTTATTTGGTTTTTTGGTTTTTCGAGACAGGGTTTCTCTGTGTAGCTTTGCGCCTTTCCTGGAACTCACTTGGTAGCCCAGGCTGGCCTCGAACTCACAGAGATCACCTGTCTCTGCCTCCCAAGTGCTGGGATTAAAGGCATGCGCCACCACCACCCGCTCTTTCATTTTTTAAAGACAGTGTCTCGTGTACTCCTGCATCCTTGAACTTCTGATCCTTCTGCCTCTAACTCCTGAGAGCTGGATTACATGTGTCAGTTACCACGGCCCGTTTATGAGGTGCTGGGTTATGACCTCCTGCATGCTAGGCAGGCTCTCTACCCACTGAGTCACATATCCAGACTCTGTCACCCATTTTGTCATTGTGATAAGAAAAGTGACCAGGACAGTGCTTTAAGCAATAACAGCCATCAAAATAGATTCGTTGAACCCATTTTGTTCTGGGTTCTTTTGTAGGCACTGGCTTTTAATAGTGAGTGGGAGAGATGGGTCCCTCCGTGCAGAACTCCTGGTTTGATGGAAGGACAGCTATTAGATACCAGCTAATGCCATTGGCTGACCTGTGGTGATATTTGTAATCTGAGAAATAAAGCTTACCTGAAGATCAGAGGACAGAGCCAGCCAGCCACAGAGTTAGTAGCCACAGATGTCAGGCAGTGGTGGCACACACCTTCAATTCCAGCACTTGGGATCACACACCTTTAATCCTACCACTAGAAAGACTGAGGCAGGAAGTGAGGTGGCTGGGCAGAGAAAGGAATATAAGGCAGGAGGAGACAGGAATTTGCTCTCTCACAGAGGCTCTGTCAGGCTGAGCAGTTGGTGAGGTAAGAGGTAGTAGCTGTGGCTTCCTCTGCTTCTCTGATCCTTCAGCTTTCACCCTGATATCTGACTCCAGGTTTCGATTATAAGACCATTTAGGATTCATGCAACCCTGACCCAGCATGGTTGCAGGCCCAGGCCATGGGTGTTAGTCAGGGATGTTGTGGAAGGCTTCCTAGAGGAGGAGGCACTGCAGCTCATGTCAGGAGTGAGGTCCAAGCTGTGTGAAAAGCTGAGCAGTTTACAAGGCATGGGGGACAAGCTGTGTGACGTCCAAGTGAAAGCCTATGGCGCTGTCAGAGAACAGGCAGGTATTGGTAGGTTGAGTGGGGAGAGGAGGTGGGGTGTGGGTGGGGCAGGGAGCTGCAGCGGGTAGGTTATGGGTGCGGTGACTCTGGCTGGGACCAGCAGACCAGCTTTTATTTAGGAGCTATTGGGTGGGTGTAGTGGCCTGTGGTGGTTTGAAGGAAAATGGTCCATCAAGGGAGTGGCAGTATTAGGAGGCATGGCTTTGTTGGAGTGAGTGTGGCCTTGTTGAAGGAAGTGAGTTACTGTGGAGGTGGACTTTGAGGTCTCATGTACGCTTAAGCCACACCCAGTGTTTCAAAGACCACTTCCTGTTGTTACCTATGGGTCAAGATGTAAGAACTCTCAGCTCTTCCAGCACTGTGTCTGCCTGTGTGCTGCCTTGCTTCCCATCATGACGATAATGGACTAAATCTCTGAACTATAAGTGAGCCACCACAATTAAATGTTTTCCTGTACAAGAGTTGCCGTGGTCATGGTGTCTCTTCACAGCAACAGAACCCCTAACTAAGACATGGCCCATGACTGTATGTAACCCAGGCATGTGACAGATGGGTTGGGGCAGGAGAGTTAGAAGTTCAAGGTCAACCTCAACTTGGCTACATGAGACTGTCTCGAAATCAAGAAATTAAGCAAGCAAGAAAGTGAGTGAGTGAGTGGACAGCCCCCGGGGCTGCTTGGTTGGCATGTTGCCCTGGTGGAGCCAGAGGTGAAGGTTGGGCACTGTGAGAAAAAGGAGGTGGAGATCTCACTGTTTGCTATGGAGGCCCTGATCTCGGTTTTCTGCTCAGACAGCAGTTGTTTGGACATGGAAAGGCGGAGGCAGGAAGGGAAAATAAGAGACACTATCCAAGATGCCCTTGAGCCTCGGAAAACTAGGGGACAGGGCAGGGCTGGGGCTCTAGCAGTCTCTCAGTGGATTTAGGGTGCCTCACTTACCAGCAACTCGGAGGAGGAAGCTGTCTGCAGCCACCAGAGTGGCAGAGGAAGTGAGCAGAAGCTCTGCCTTCCACCTCCTCCGGACCGACCGGAACCTGTCTCTGTCGGGAACCTGGTTATCCTCTGAGCTAGTGGGCTTCATTTCCTGGTGTGGGAAGAAGAGGCAGGTGAGTGCATCAGCCCTTCGGCCCGTGGGATTCCTGAGCTACTAGAATCTTCTATCTGCTCACATGTCCGGGTACTAACACTCACAGAGGAAGGCAGAGATGCCCCGTGGATAGGAACCCAGAGCCACATCTCAGCTGGGGCCCCAGAGTTAGGGGATCTGTCAAAGGGGAACCCCGAGCCCTGCCATATTGCTGAGGCTGTCATCTCAGTTTATGGAAGAGCTGTGAGCCCTGTCTACACAGAAGGGCCCTGCCTACCTCTCCTGCAGCCAGATGAGCAGTGTTGTGGATCAGCAGCCCTCAGAATGTCACTGTGTGAGGAGAAAGTCGAGCTCCCCTGACCACGAAGAAACTGTCGTATCGGGCAGGGAAGGGACTTATCTGGGACTGGTCACCAGAGGCAGTTTCAGGTCCGTGTGTACGTGGCTAGACACAGGATCCAGCCTCCTCCTGTAAAGATGCATCAGGGCCAAAGAGGGAGCGGACCGGCCTAGAATCACTCAGCCCAAGCAAGGAGGAGCTGGCTGGGGCCCAGGCTCCCCAGGCAAGCCCAACTCTTTTCCTCTTCTTCAGTTTGTGGGGCTTGAGACTCATTCCCAGGGGCTCTGTGCTCTTGCTTCTGGCTTCAGAGTGGGGCTCAGCTCCTCAAAGTCCCCAGGCTGCCGCCAGTGTGAGGAAGGTAGCTCCCAGGTCCCTCTAGTGCCTCTCCCTCCACACAACTTGGGGGCTCCTTATTTTAACTTCTGATTTGACCGCAGACCTCAAATATCTGGGTGATCCTGAGGCTCTGGGGCAGATGCAGAGACTAAATGAAGGACCGGAGGGTAGAGTCAAAGGTGGCCATGCAGCAAGTGAAACTCTCAGAGGGGAAGTGGGCAGAAGAACTTGAAGTAGGGTAAAGAACCAGAAGGGCATTAGCTTCTGAATCTGACCCCCTTTGGGTGTGAGGCAGGTCTGACACTGCCCATCATGAGGCTGGGGGTTTGGGACATTGCTGGTCTCAGGCCTGCCACTGCCCATCATGAGGCTGGAGTTGGGGACATTGCTGGTCTCAGGCCTGCCACTGCCCATCATGAGGCTGGAGTGGGGGACATTGCTGGTCTCGGGCCTGACACTGCCCTTGGTGAGTCTTGAGGGGAGGGTGCTGCTTGTCTTCCATAAGAAGCATGTGCTCTGGGCTTCATGAGCAAAAGCCCCACACCCCAAGTCTGGGGATGCCAAGCTCATCTGAGAAAGCCCCGTTCAGAATTAGAGGCCAAATAGGCCAATCTCCCCCTGCAAGCCAAGCCAGTATGGAATGGGGAACAGGTCTGGGTGGCTTTCGCCTGTGGCCTGGTCCACCCCATCCACAGCTGGGGGAGTCTGGTCTTGGAGTCAGAGACCCTGAAGGGATGGATGGTCACTCCATCCATGGTTCACCTTGATATAGATTGACCCAGAGTCCCCTCCCACAATTGTCTGAGGCTCTGTGGGAGCTGGGGTTCTGTCCTGGCTGCAGAGAGAGGGCTGGAGCTCCTGGCCAGGAGTGGTGGGCAAGCTTCTGTGTGCCTGGCTGGCAGGGAACCCACTTCCTCACCAGGCCTTTGCCCTCAGCCTGTGTATTAACTTAATACCTCGACAAAGGGACAGAAGGAACTGAAGGAAGGAAGGAAGGAAGGAAGGAAGGAAGGAAGGAAGGAAAGAAGGAAGGAAGGAAGGAATGAAAGAATGAAGGAAGGAAGGAAAGAAGGAAGGAAGGAAAGAAGGAAGGAAGGAAGGAAAGAAGGAAGGAAGGAAGAAAAGAAGGAAGGAAGGAAGGAAGGAAAGAAGGAAGGAAGGAAAGAAGGAAGGAAGGAAGAAAGGAAGGAAGGAAGGAAAGAAGGAAGGAAAGAAGGAAGGAAGGAAAGAAGGAAGGAAGGAAGGAAGAAAGGAAGGAAGGAAAGAAGGAAGGAAAGAAGGAAGGAAAGAAGGAAAGAAGGAAGGAAGGAAGAAAGGAAGGAAGGAAAGAAGGAAGGAAGGAAGGAAAGAAGGAAGGAAGGAAGGAAGGAAGGAAGGAAGGGCTTCTTTAGCGCAGACAGACCTTTGTGATGGGAACGTCATGGCAGCAGAGGAATGAGGCAGCTGGTCAAATGAATTGGGAAGATGAGAGAGAGAGAGAGAGGGAGAGAGATGATGTGTTCAGCTCACTTTCTCCTTCAGCTCGTGCGTGGGATGGCGCTTTCTTTCTTACACTGAGGGAGGGAATCTAGGCAGAGCCTCGCCTGTCTATCAGGTGAGTCTAGATCCTGCCACAGTGACAATCAAGAAAAATCATCACAGACTGGCACCATCTCCAGCCCTGCAAGGCTCGGCTTCAGACGTCTCCACCCCAGGCCCCTCCCCTCCCCCATGCTTGGTTCTTCACATCTTGTCTGCTCAGAGTCCCGCTCTCATCCTGCGTCTCTCCCAGTCTGAATGAAAGAATGAGCGGATGGCCAGTCTGGGCCTTGGGGACAGTGATGCGCTCTGTCTCCTGTCTCCTCCAGGGAAGGCGAGGAGAAGATGGAGTCAGAGCCTCTCTACAACCTGCTGCAGTTCCCAAAGGAGGTGAACCAGCCCACAGAGGAGGAGCTCCCACGAGGTGCTGGTCCTGGCGGGGCAAGGGTTGTTGAATCAGAGGAGGGAGAGAGTGTGTGACCAGGTCACTAGAACGGGACAGCTGTACCTGAGGACTGTCCACGTAGCCATCTATCTGTCCATCCGCCATCCATCCTCTCTTCATCTCTGTCCACTCACTCATCCATGAATCATCCATCCATCCTTTCATCCATATATTTATCCCTCCCTCCTTCCTCCTGTCCCTCTCTCCCTTCTTTCCATCCCTCCATCCCACACTCACGTCTTCCTTCCCTTCCTCCATATTCATTCACTAACTCACTCGTTATCAGTAGTTGACCCCAAGGCACGAGTGCACTGTTCTACTTATTCTCCCGGCAGGGGTGAGTATAGATCTCCAAGGTTTTGGGAGATCTAGCATCTAGGTGGGTCACATGGCAGGCTATATTTTATGAGCTTGGGCAGGTCAGCCTCACGTGCTGACTCAGTTTCTTCATGTGCATTGAGGTCAGCTGATCCACAAAGTCCCTCTGGGCCTGATGCTTTGTGGGTTCTAAGAAATTTTTTTAAAATAATTGACTTATTTTTATTGTATGTACATTGGTGTTTTGCCTGTGTGAGAGTCTGTGTGAGGGTCCCCTGGAACTGGAGTTACAGATAGTTGTGAGCTCCCATGTGGGTGCTGGGAATTGAACCTGGGTCCTCTGGAAGAGCAGTCAGGGCTCTTAACCACTAAGCCATCTCTCCACCTCCAAGGGTTCTAAGAATTTAAAATGTGGGGATCCTGCTGGCCAAGGTCTCATGGAAAGGAGTGGCCAAGCCAAAGAGGGCACAGGGGATGTTGGTGCTACCCTGTGGCCAGAGCTGCCTGGTAGCATAGGTGATACCCACCTTAGCCTGTTGCTCTTTTGGGCTGTGCCTCCACTCGAGGCAGGTATAGGTAGGGTTTCTCAAAGATGCCACACATCTGCTTGATGACCTTCAGGGTAAGGGGTGACCTCAGAGTTTAAGTGTGCACCCCCAGTGCTCATGAGGAAGTGAGATTGAGAGGCAAGACTAGGTCTTCCCACCCCCCAGGGCCCCTGGTTCAGTAGGTGACCTGCAGGGAGATATCTGCCAAGGGCTCTCATGGTCCTCACACATGTCATACCCACCTCTGCTTCTAGGAGGAAAGAAGAAATACCTGTCCCCCAGTTCCCGGAAGGACCCCAAGTTTGAAGAACTACAGAAGGTACATGATCATGCCCAGCCCTGAAGTCTCTGGAGCCAGGCTTGGTGCCCCTGACTTAGAGACACCACACACCTGTCCACCCCCACCCTGACACCACCTTCTTCCCTTCCAACATCACACTAGTTCTTTTCCTCCTGAGACATCACCAGCATCACCTGTAGCCTCCCTGTTTCTACAACCCTCTCTTGGAGGCATTCCAGGCTTTGTAACCAAGTACCCATTGCCAGCCATTGCCATCACTCCAATTCCACAGCCATGTCCCCGGTTTTAAGTATTTGCTACAGTGATGGCGACTCCCAGGTACCAAACCTCCGTGTACAGGGTAACAGCCCCTCAGGGTTCAGGCAGGTATTTGGAAGAACTTGGGAGGAGCGTCTTTGAGATCTCAGAGCAGGCTCCACATGGCCAGGGAGATCAGGGAGAACTTTCTGGAAGAGATACCACTTGGCCAGGCCTTGAAGAGTGGGTAGTAGTTGCTGGGTAGAAGAGGTCACTCTAGCCTGAAATGAGAGCTTGGCCAGGTGACTCCTACCCCTGTTGGCTGTCCCCTTGGGACCTGCAGGTGCTGATGGAATGGATCAATACTACACTCCTCCCAGAGCACATCGTGGTCCGCAGCCTGGAGGAGGACATGTTTGATGGACTCATTTTGCACCACCTGTTCCGTAAGCAAAGGCCCAGGCCCTGCTTCATCCCACCTGTGTTTCCTAAGCAGCTGCTCCTGGGGCTTAGGAGCCAAGTGCACCCCCTTGACCTCTCAAATGGCTTCCTGCCTCAGTCCCTACTATAATAACCCTGGGGAAAGGGATCCCTCTATGGCTTTCTGGATTGCAGAGCTGCAGAGGTAGAGACCCTGCCCAGACCTGGGCATGGCAGGACAGACCTGGTGTCTGATGTCTGGGCTGCTGATCCTTCTGCCACACTGTGGCCTAGCTAGCATTTGTGAAGTGTCTGATAATTTTAGGACCTGGGACATCAACTGTCCCTGACCTTAGAGTACCCTGTGCTGCTGGAAGGACCCAGGCTATCCTGAGTGGGACATTCCAGAGGCAGAGGCAGGGGTGGTTCTGCCTGGTGGGTCCAAGTGTCCCTGGAAGTGATGTCCAAAGTCAGGCCAAGTTCCTGCCTCTGGGTGGTTTTCCTACCCGTGTCTGGCCTGCAGATGTCTTGTGCAAGGAAGGGGGTCCTGGAAGCGGTAGGACCCAGATCCATATTCTCAGAGCCTCTGCTACTCTGCAGAGCTTGGCATACGAGCTCCAGAGTGATCCTCCAGCCTCCGCCAAGGCTTCTGGGTACTTTGCAGGGAGCAGGCACTGTCAGCTTTTCTGCACAGTTCACTACTGTTCCTCTCTCTGGCTATGGATGAGACCAAGGCTCCCAGATACAGAACGATATGCCCGGGTCTCAGTGGAGAAAGCAGGGGTGCTGCCCTGTGGGAGTAGTGCAGAGACCAAGGTGTGGGTCAATGATCAAGATGAGGTGGGCCAGAGGTGATGGCGCTAAGGGTTGTATCCTGCTCACTTACATGGTCCATATACCCTGTTGGATGGGCCCATTTCCCATGTGGATGGGGACTCCTTGGATAATGAGTATGTTGAGGGTTCTGGGTTGCCCAGGGCTCAGCATTAACAGTATATATCCCACAGATCCATATATTCTAACAAGGTGGTGTTATCCTCATGGCAGAGGGTCCCAGTGACAGCTGCTTGGCACTTCCTGATCCTTACTGCTCTTTTGCTTTCAGAGAAGCTGTCAGCCCTCAAGCTGGAAGTGGAGGAAATCTCTCTGACCGCAGCCAGCCAGAGGCGCAAGCTAGGGGTCGTCTTGGAGGCCACCAACCGGAGTCTGCAGGTCGAAGAGCAACAGGCCAAGTGGAACGTGGAGAGTACGTGGGGCTGAGCCAGGCTGGTACCTGGGAGGGGAGGTGGGACCATCTGCAACTGGCTTCTCACTTGATAATCAACAAACTCATCCACCCAAGAACCACCACAGGCTGGAAGGACACAGAGGCCTCTGGCAGCCCATAGCATGATCACAAGCGCTGGACACCAAGTCGGGTGTCTGGTGGGAGAGAAACTGACCTACACACATGGCCCTGGGGGTACCACTGCAGCCAGTGCAGTCCAAGGATAATGACTTCCCAGCGACACAGCTACCGCTGAGCCTAAGAACACACCACACTTCTCAGCCTGGTTGCACGGCGCTCACAGTCCAGCTTCGCTAATTTTCTTCCTGTTAATAAATGAGTGTGCTGTGTGCACATGCCTCCCATCCACCCTTCAGATGGTTTGGTAAACACACACACACACACACACACACACACACACACACACACACACGAGAGAGAGAGAGAGAGAGACAGAGAGAGACAGAGAGACAGAGACACAGAGACACAGAGAGACAGAAACAGAGAGACAGACACACACAGAGAAAAAGAGACACAGAGAAAGAGAGACAGAGAAGAAGAGAGAGATAGAGACAAAGAGCAACAGAAACAGAGAGAGAGAGAGAGAGAGAGACAGACAGACAGACACACACACACACACACACACACACACACACACACACACACACACAGAGATTCTGACCTCAGGGGTCTGCACAGGACAGTTCTGAGGGTGTCTGCAGGTTTTGGTGGCCCCTCAACTCTGACTTTCTGTCTTCTCCTCTTTAGCCATCTTCAATAAGGACCTGCTGGCCACCTTGCATCTCCTGGTGGCCCTGGCCAAACGCTTCCAGCCGGACCTGCTTCTTCCAGACAACGTCCAGGTGGAAGTCATCCACGTTGAGGTATTTGTGAGATGGTGGAATAGGGGCGGGTCATCTGAACATATTGCTCCATGCCACTACATCTATAGGGGGTCATTGCATGGGGAGTGACTCCAGGGGCCTATGGGGAACGTCTCATCATATCAGGTCAGCGGTGCGGGGCTGGGCTGTCAGAGACAGGAGGGTAAGAGGAGGGCCCTGGCCAGCCAGCCCTGCTCTCAGCAGCCAGCTCTGCCTAGCAGAGGCAGGAATGGGTATACCATAGGGAGGTCGGCTGGTGCCACCATATTTCCTGAGTCACAGGTGGCCATCTCTCCATGGCTACCCTAGATATCATGTCTTTCATCTGTCACCCATGACCACATCCTATCTCCTCCTCTGAGAAACCTTTGTTATTGGGCAGCGCAAGCTTGTGTTCTATGGTGTGTGTGTGTGTGTGTGTGTGTGTGTGTGTGTGTGTGTGTGTGTTCCTTCTACTTGTTTTACAGAACCAGCTGTATCTAGCTGGGCCTTGTCAAACCCATTACCACCTTTCCCAAGTCTTTCCTTAAAGTTGACTACTGAGCAGTTTCATGGCTTTCTCAAACTTACATAAATCAGGTAAGGCTGACAAGACAACTCAGCAGGTAAAGGTGTTTGCTTGTCAAGCCCAACAACCTGAGACCCACATGGTAGGAAGGGAGAATTGACTCTTGAAACTTGCCTGTGACCTTCATATGTCCAATATGGCATGTGTGTACTACACACACACACACACACACACACACACACACACACACACACACACACACTAAAAAATAAGCGGGGGGGGGGACCAGAGGTGACCATTAATTTGTGTGTTATTCACAGAACACATTCATTTGCACACACACACACACACACACACACACACACACCCCTCTCTAGAGTGTCTTAAGAATGAGGCATCCATAGTGCTATTCTCATGGGTTTAATAATCACGGGGAAAATGGACAAGAAAGCTGGCCCATGGTAGCATCCTGAGATGGGGGCAAAGCAGAGTATACTAGATTATCTTGCTCTGCTTTGGCCCTGTGGGCTTGGTTCTGGGGTACTCTGGAGTCACCCCATTTCCTCCTCTTTCCCTGTTGTAGAGCACCAGGACCGGCCTGAAGTCAGACAAGCTGGTGGAGCAGCTTACAGAATGCAGGTGAGGGTGGGCGGGCCTTGGCCAGGGGTGGGGGGGATGAGGGTGGGGTGAGGTGGGGGTGGAAGGGGAGGTGCAGGGGGTGCTGGGCCAGGGAAGCCCTCCTTGTGCCTGCTGCTTCTCAGCCCCCAGCAGGCTGCAGAGACCCCCAGCCCTGTGCAGCCCCCGCCCCCCTGCCACCCCTACATCCTCAGCCCACAGCATCCAAGTGTTGTGAGGTGTGTGCGTGCAGGGCAAGGCTGCCAGCCTCTTAGCCTTGCCTTCGACACGCAGAGTCTCTGCATCTCCCCTGCCTTGATTGCCCAGGAAAACGAGCCCATCTCCTGGCCACCTGCTGGCACCGAGCTTGTTACATTAGGTGATGAGATGGCTGCAGACTTTTGGCTAAGTCTTTGATTGCTTTTCTGTCTCCTGAAATTTCTCCTCTAGCGCACACAAGGACCGGCCTTCACGTAAGTAACTTAGTAACTGCAGGAAGATTTTTCCCTTCTGATGGGGTCAAAGCAACTGTGATAGAGCGGTTAACTGTTTCCACTGTGGTCCCTTACTCTCCTGTGGCAGGATTTGTTCACGACTGTGTCCTTCCTTCTGTCTGCCTGGCCTTTAGCTGGCATCTTAGTACTGTTCTTGTGGGGAGAGACCCACGGTCCACACCACAAGGGCAGAATGGTGGTGATGCCAAATGCCACTAACTCTTCCCTCACTCATTAACCATGTAGGCTTGGGTAGGTGCCTTAACCGGTCTGTGCCTCAGTTTCCTCGTCTGGAACCCACTTCTTCAGCTGGTGGTAAGGGCTGAAGGAGGTGTCTGTGGGTGTGCTTAGCACATGGAATGCTCTCAGTGGTAGATGTGCGATAACATGGCTGCTGCTAATGTGACGAGTGGTTCACCGGTCAGTGCACTGACCAGCTGTTACTTCTTTCACTTATCTGTTCCTCAGATGCACGAGTCAACTGTTCACCCATTTATTCCTTCTTCCAATTATCCAGCTATCTACCCACCCACTCATCTTTCTGTCATGCAGGCAGCCAGCCATCTGTATATCTATACAATTATCCATCTATCCACCCATCCATCCATCCATCCATCCATCCATCCATCCACCCACCCACCCATCCATCCACCCACCCACCCACCCATCCATCCATCCATCCATCCATCCATCCATCCATCCATCCATCCATCTATATACATATACAATCATCCATCCACTCATCTAAATATCCATTTATTTATATATCCACCCATTCACCTATCATCCATCCAACCAGCTATGAATCTACTTAACCATCCATCCATCTATCTAGCCACCCATCCACACATCTAGCTATTTATATATCCAACCATCTATCCAGCCATCCATTCATAAGTACATATATATCCATCCATCACACACACATCCCTCATTCATATATATATATGTCATTCATATATATATATATCTGTCATTCATATATATATACATACACACATATCCATTATTCATATACATATCCATCTGTCATTCATACACCCATTTACCCATTCATTCATCTATACACAAGGCAGCCAGATATATATCTACCCAACCATCCTCCACCCACTTATCCCACTGCAGTTACTGAGATGCATGCCCATCACCCATTTTGATCTCTAAAATGACCCAGCCTAGCAGACATTATTCACTGGGTGTTTGAGATGAAGAAATCAAGGTACAGAGAGGGAAGCCGCACCCCACCGCACCCCCAGCCAGGGAGCCGTGTGTCCCAGATCCAGGCCTATTTCATTCAGGAACCCGAAGATCAAGCTATAGCTCCCGTGGGACTGTTTTTATTTCTGGGAAACTTTTGTGTGAAAACATTCTGTTTGGCACAAAGATAACAGCATTGTAATGAGCTGTTTATCGCTCTGGTCTGCAGAGGACGCCTTTGATGAATTATTTAAGCTGGCTCCGGAGAAAGTGCACGCCGTGGAAGAGGTAGGAGATCAAAGCTTCCCACGCCCACCACCCACCTGCCTGTGTCTCAGGGTGATGAGGGAGGACACAGGTCTCACTCCACGCCAGTTGGGTGCTGGGTAATAGAAGGGAAGGCTTTCTGTCACCCCAGGTTGGAAGGTGGCGTGAGGGTCCCTGAGTGGTCTTGGTCCTTGCTCTTGTGTCTTAGGCCATCTTGAACTTTGTCAACCAGAAGTTGGAGCACCTGGGCCTGTCTGTGCAGAGTCTGGACACCCAGGTAAGGACATTTGTGGATCCCCATGCAGGGACGAGAGCTCCTGGGCCCGAGAAACTTACTGTGTGACTGGAAGAGAGGCATTACCTTCAATGATCTCAGGGCTCTCTCTAGTAGGATGTGCTGCTGGCAGGCAGTATTGCCACAGGGAGCCCCTGGGGCCACTGGGCTGGGGGCCTGTGGGAAGCTGTGAAGGCTGAGCCGTCTCTACTGCTGGCTTTGTTGTTACTCATTTATCAGAATGACTCCTAGGCCATGGGACACTCTGGGGCATACTGAAGCCAGAGCGAGGGTCCTCCCCTGTGATCATGTTTATTCAGATGTAGCACTGAGATTCATGATGGGTCCCTTTCGGAGGCTGGTACCAGGAGTGGTTGGAGAAGCTGACACAGCACCATTCTCAGTGGGCTCCGTCCTGAGCCCCTAGGGCTTCGCTCACCGTGAGGACACAAACTCAGTCGTCCTAAGGTGGGAGCAGATTCAAAGTGCCTCACCTAACCATGCCCTCCACGGAGATTCTGTGTCTCTGGTGTTCCCACAACACAAGGGGTTGGAAATGCAGACATCTGACACTGCTGGGCTCTATGGGATGATAGGCTTACGGGGTGATGATGGGATCTGGTGGACACTGGGCAGACCTCCACAGGCTGTGGGTATTGGCCATGTCTCAAGGCCTGTGCAGAACCGGTCACAGCTGCTGTCTTCTCAGGGACATGTGGGTGGCTGTTAGCTAGGGAGGGCAAGGCTGCATAGTCCCAAGTTTGGGCCCAAACAGGAAAGTTCTTGGTACCTGTTCTGCCTGGAGCAAAGCTCTCCCTGCCCTCAGCTCTGCGATACCCCCTACCTCCTGTGAGAACTGATAAAACCCCATTCAACAGATCAGACTTTTAAGATACAGAGAGGTTCGGTAACTTAGCTAAGGTCACACAGTGATTAAGAGGTGGTCCTAGGTTTTGGACCAAGGCAGTTGGGGTTCAAGTCTACGCTTATAGCCACTGCTCATGGTGGGTGGTCATGTGAGCTTTGTGAGTGCTGTGGCAACAGAGTAAGGTGGAAACACAGACTTCAGGGCCATGTGCAAGTGTGTTTCCATCCTGTGCCTGCCACTTTGTGCCCCTGGGCTCTGAGGACACTCCCATATGGCTGTGTGACCTTGGGTGAATTACTGGACTTCTCTGAACCTTAGGCTCCTCGATTTATAAAATGGGAGCAATTCCACCTCTTGGAATTGTGAGTCTGGGAGTGCTGATATTTGGTGTCATTTTGTATCTGTCACTTGACTCACTGTTCATTTCCCCGAGCAACACACCCGTCTCTGACTGTGTTTTCTGTGGGGAGCCATAGGACGATCTCTCCGGTTTACTCACTTCCCTGATCCTTCCCTCCTGTGGTAAAACAAGAGTGAGTGAGCAGGGGTGACATTTAGACGTGTCGGGATGGTAGAGGCGGCCTCAGAGTTAGGTGTTCCCAGCTACATTTTGAGGACAGCAGTAGAGAAGCTTCCGGGCCCAAACTAATAACATCTGAACAGACTTAATCGGGGGAAATTCCATTAAAGACCGAACAGCGCCTTTCGAACAGCATCTCTCTGCGGCATCCAATCTTGTGCTTTGTACATTTGAAGAGATTCAGTAGGATTACATTAGCATATGGTATGCTCGGCAGCGTTATCTCAGAGTGTGCACACAGAACAGACAGAAATATTAATGGGCCTGTGTGCTCCTCTCTGCCTGTCCTGATGGGAGAATTTTATACGAACTCTGTTTTCACACATCTATCTGTAGCTCATGGAATAACTTGTCATTTAAAAATGGACATGATGGGGGTGCTGCAGCTGGTAGAGTGCTCTTGCCTGGCAAGCCAGAATCCTGGGGTGTGGTGGCACACATTTCTTTTTTTATATGCGTGAGTGCTTGCCTACAGGTGTGTATGCACAACACGTGTGTGTCTGATTACCGCAGAGGCCAGAAGAAGGTGTCGGACTCCCTGGAACTGGAGTTATGGATGGTTGTGAGCTGCTGTGTGGGTGCTGGGAACCAAGCCCCAGTTCTGTGTAAGAGCAGAGAGTGGTCTTAAGTGCTGAATCCAGGCATACATAGTTAAACCCAGTACTGGGTAGGCAGAGACAGGTAGAGTCCTGAGGGTTGCTGGGCAGCCTGTCTAGTCTACTTGGCAAGTTCTAGGCCAGTGAGAGATCTCCTCCTCCCACCCCTAAATAAGTAGACTGTTTCTGGGAAATAATAAATGCCCTAGGTTGCCCTTTGGCCCCTACATGCACACGTGTGTATGTGCATGGCTCTTCATGCATATATACATACCTGCACACACACACACACACACACACACAGAACATGAGACTATTCCATAGCAAGGTTAGAAACTGCTTTTTTAACTGAATGTATTCAAAGAGGCAGACAGCCGCTCAAATTGCTTCATGCTGCCGTTGACAACCCCATGCAGCTGGGAATGCCGTACCCACTTCTCAGAAGGAAAGCGAGGCTCAGAGAGGTGGTGCTACATCTTTCAGCTCACACAGCATGTAAAAGGCAGAACGGAACCCCTCCCATGCAGCCTCTCCCACATGGGCAGGAGGCCTGGTTCCTTTCTTTGGCATGTTAGTTCCTTGTATGTGTCACTGTGCAAAAGCCTGAGACCAAGGGGAAGGGTTCATTTCGCTCACAGGTTCAGGCGCGGTCTCTTTGCTCGGGCCCCACTTGCTTGGGCAGGAGTATCTGGTGGAGGGCAGCTGTACACATCCTGTTGGACAGGAAGCTGAGAGCCCAGCAGGAAGGGGCCAGGGAGACTGTACCCTCCAAGGACCCACCCCCAGTAACCTACTTCCTCTAGCTAGGCCCCATCCCACAAAGTGTCCAGCAGGGGACCAAGTGTTCACAGCGTGCTGTGGGGGGTTCCGACTGATACATAACACCTGCAGTTTGCAGATGGCGTCATCCTGCTCCTGCTGATTGGACAGCTGGAAGGCTTCTTCCTGCATCTGAAGGAATTCTATCTCACTCCCAGCTCTCCCACAGAAATGGTAAGCTTCCATGGATTTTTTTGGGGGGTGGTGGTGGATAGATTTATGGCATTGGCCCGGCAGTCTTTATTCAATTCCAAGCCATGAGGAAGTTCTCTAGATGAAGCTTCTCCCAGACCTTTTGGCCTTAACCTCCCTGGCCTTTCCTTCTGTGCCCCCAGGAAGAGGGGGGTGGTTGGTGTCCCCACTTTATAGACCAAGACCTAGATCTTGGAGTCTGGTAGTGCTCCCCTGGGACCACACAGATCCCTGATGCAAGTGTGGCCCCCAGGAACAATCCATCCCTGAACCCTTCTTAGGAGCAGGATGAGCCTATGGGAGGCTCCCAGTGTGGGACAAATCTACATCCATCTAGTGAGCCATCAGGAACGAACCACGAGAAGAGTCTTTGGAGGGAGGCAGGCACTATAGGAACCCAGGCTTGGCAATGTGGGCCCATGCCCATGTCATTCAGCAGCCAGGCTTCTTGGGACTCAAGGCCCCGTGCTTGCTACTTCACATGCTCCAAACCAGGTCAAGCTAGTGCACAGAGGTCAAGCCAGTGCACAGAGGTCAAGTTAGTGTACAGAGGGCCAGCATTCAAGGCACAGCTAGCCTGTGAACCCACCAGTAGATCCTCTTCTGACCCTTCTAGGGAATAGACGTGGAAGCATGGCTTTAGCTCAGAGCCCAAGAGGAGACTTGGGGCAAGAACATGGCTGACAACACTCAGGTCCTTAGCTGGAAGCCGGAACCCTGGGTGGTTCTCTTGTGGAGCAGCCTCCCAGGACTGCGGTTTTCATTCTCAGGTGGTGCTTGATTGCAGTGTAGATGCAAGGATGTCAGCATTCATTTCTGGAGTCAAGTTAGGGACACAGAGAGAGGCAGTCATTTGCTTTGCAGAAATCAATGCGCCAAAGTCAGGAAGTTCTAGCATCCTCGCACGTTCAATTACCTCTCTCAGGAAGGTAGAGACGCATCTCCTGGGTCCTGGCCTTTCTTGGCTCTGTAGAACATGGAGCTTTCTCTTCATCATCCCAAACTGCTCAGGAGCAAAGGACAGGCTGGGGAGGGTGAAGTGGGCCTGACCAGATCTTTGGTTCACAAGCTTCGCGGAGGAAGTGTGCTCAGGGAAGCCTGGTGGTCTCTAAGTTGCTCACACACACCCTTCCGCATGGACTCCCTGAGAGCAGGCACTGTTCTGAATCTGGGCCTTGTGTATGGCAGGCTCACAGCTGATAGCCCACAAGTATTTGTAAAATATGAGAGTGATGGATGGGCCAGATGGCTCAGTGGCTAAGTGTGCTTGCTGCCAAGCCTGATGACCTGAGATGGATCCCCAGAACCCACATGGTGGAAAGAGAGAACTGACTCCTGCATGTTGTCCTCCATGCATGCTGTGGCATACAGTCCCCTCCATAAATAAATAAGTGTAAAAATAAAATAAATGTAGTTACAAGCCAGGGCAGCCACACAGGCATCCAACATTCCTGGCACAGTCAGCTCTCAACCCCATGACATCAGAACATCAGATCGTGAGTTGGAATAAGTGAGGGGAACAGGGTAGCTGCGTAGCTCAGGGCCCAAGAGAGGAGGGGGCTGGTGGAAGAAACTGCAGTGTAGGAGACCTGCGGTTGGGGCCTGCTTGAAACCCCGGCTATTTGAGAGGCTGAGGCAAAAAAAAAAAAAAAAAAAAATCACAAGTTTGAGGCCAGCCTGGGTGATAGAGTGAGGTCAAAGCCAGCCTCGACAGCTTGGTGAGACCTTACCTCAAAGTAAAAAGTAAATATAGGCCTGGAAGTATGGCTCTGTGGTAGAGCATGTGTGGGAGGTCAATGAAGTGCATGAATGAAGCATTCCCCAAAATTGGCCACATGAGGTGCTGTGACAAATGGAATCTGTGGTCAATTAATTCCGAGAAAATAGAAATACCCTGGAAGCTTGACATGCATTGGTGTGTTCAAGGCTCTGAGAGGTCCTTCAGTGAGGGATCCAACAGTTTCCAAAACCATTTGGCCACAGATACCTCTTCCTTGACATCCCGGATGGATCCCTCTCTAAGGAGGTGCTGTGTTGTCAAGAGCATCCAAGGTGGGACCCTGAGGTGCAGAGCAGGGAGCTGGAGTTCCCTCTTACTGATATTTACTTCGGGGGTACTGGCCAGCAGCACTTCTGATGAGAACGTGTCAATAATGGGGAGTCCCTCTTCCCAGGATGTTCTGTGGGAAGAGACTTGGGACCACAGAGGCAGGCCTGAGCATTTACTCAGACTAATTCCCTCTTGGTCCAGACCTTCCTGAGGGTGCCTAGCCCTGTAGAGCTGTGGGCCAGTGACCCGTCTTCCCAGGGTTCTTGTTTTACATCACGACCCTACTCCTGAGGGCCCTCCAAGCAGAAAGACTGCTTATCACCTTCTAAAGGGGGGAATCTACCACCTACAAGCCCTGGCCCCCTTCTGAGACAAAGTCCCCTCACCTGACAGACTCACACGCAGAATGTCACCTCCACCAGAACACGCTCCCCTCCCACTCCCATGGAATCTCCTCAGTGAGGGTCTTTCCCTCCAGTGACATGTCTGCTTGATGGCCCAGGTCCAGCCTATGGCATCTGCTGAGGGCTATGTGCTGATGAGGGTCTTGGTGCGAGGGAGTGAGCTCTCCATTCGCAGGGCATAGAAGGAGATGTTGGGTGTCCCCGAATTGCTGCTGTGGTTCAGGGAACCTTGGATGGACAAGGACGGATGCCATTGGTGACAGCATGGGCCTGGTGCCTGGACCCAGGCAGGGTCTCATTGGCTGCCATTTGATTGGCTTTATCATCATAGCTGCACAATGTCAATCTAGCCCTGGAGCTGCTGAAGGATGAAGGCCTGCTCAGCCACCCTGTCAATCCTGAAGGTGAGTGCATGGCCACCCATTGCCTGGATGACCTGCCGTGGATGTGACTGAAAGTGTTTGTGAGGAGTTGGGGGACAAGCACTGGTAAATGGAGTCTGCCTGCTTGCTGGTCCATATAGAGATACTGACTGTGAGGTTTCCCATCATGTCTGCAAGCAGGGACTGAAGTCCGTGGGAATGATGTTCAGAGCAGCCAGATTTCCAGTCACTGCTGGGGGAGGGGACAGGGATGCAGGGGAAGTCCAGACAAGAGAAGGGACCCTCCTCCATCCCTGGGGACCAATGGTCCTCCCTAGCCAGGCCTGACAGGCTGCCTTGTTCCCTCTGCCCACAGATATTGTGAACAAGGATGCCAAGAGCACACTGAGGATACTCTACAGCCTATTCCAGAAGCATGCACTGAGGGCAGAGGGTGATGGGGTGCCCCGTGGTGCCCCAAACTAGTCACCTCTGCCTCCCCCAAGCCATTTCTCAGGACCTGCCACCTCTGGAGGACCCAGCAGTCCTAGATCCTCCCACCCCAGCCTTGTTACTGTGGGTGGGTGACATGCTTCCCTCCCACACCCGTCCTGCCTACCTGTACACGTGGGCTGATACCTTTGATCCCACCAGATGGGGACCTGTTTTGAGCCTACCCCTGCTTTGCTCAGAGCATTGTGAGAGCTGTATGAATTGTATTCTGTGAGTGGGGGGAGGGTGGCACTCTGGGTGCCTGTGGAGTCCTGGGTTAGCCTTTAACTATATGAAAAGACTTTGGCTCTCAGGCTAGACCAGACCTCAACAGCCCCCAATCTGTCTACTACGGCTATACCTGGACAGTTAGTGGCTGCCCACAAAGCTGACTTTCCCCAGCCATAGGCTCTTTGGCATCAAGGCTGATGGCCTGAGTGCACTCAGCTCCTGGCTGTCTGCCTGCTACTTGGCCCAGGACCATCACCCAAAGACTGGAGGAGCCCCATAAGGGAGAAGTGGATCCAGTTTCTTGTCAAAGGACCCTGGCCAGGATATCCCTACAGCCACAGTCCTGAGCTTCGCCCCGAGCCCCGGGGAAGAGAGCCTGTAGTTGGTTCCCGGGTTCAGGCTATCTCTGGTCATCTTCAGGGAGCTATGAGCATTCTGTCCTGTGAGACTTCATGTCTTCTGCAAAGAGACAGAAACAGCTGAAGAACTGAGCTGGGTCCACCCGGGCTGGAGGAGAAGCTGTCTGGGAGACACAAGGCATGGGGTGTGAGGTTGCTGCAGACACATACAGGTGTACTGGTTCACGGGTGCAGGAATGTCGGGGAGGCCAGCCCATTGCCACTCCTCTGGACTTTTTTCTGTCTGCCCAGATCCAGGCCTCTGGGAGGAAAGGCCTCTAGGTTTGGGGTGGTATAGTGGAACAGCCTTGCTTTTGGGGGTCTTTAGAGCAGAGTCTTGACAGGACAGGACACCCCTCCTAAGACAGTGGGTGGAGCTTAGGAGTGACCTGGGGCACTGGTGTCTGATGTGAGGGGTCTAGAGGCTCTTCCCTCCACCCACCTCCCACCCACCTGTCCTCTTGCCTGCTCATAAGTCTTACAGTGGGGGTTCTCATCACATATCTCCTCTGTCTCACTACCTCTGGGACATGTCCCTCTCCCATGGCGGCAGTGGCATCATCACAGTAGCTGGGGGCTAGTTGCCTCTACCTCAGCTAACCTTTCCATGAAGGCCTTCCTCTAGGCCCCATTTGTTCTCTCTGGAACATCCTGAGCCACGGTGGCCAGAGTCCACACTCACCTCCTGGGCTTTTGGCTCCCTCTGTCCTTCTTCACTGCCTGCTTGCTCACTCGGCCCCTCCATGTCCTCACTTCCACATCCCCACCTCCTGTCTGATAGCAAACTTAAGTCCTAACGTTGATAATAATTTTTGTAATTTTATTGAGGAATAACTAACATGTCCCAGTTTAAATGTACAAGTTAATGACAGTTGACAAGCATATGCAGTCACACACCTCCACCTTCAGAAGGGTCCAGCGCTGAAACAGCCTGCCGCCTGATGTTGCAGCCTTCGGAGTCCCGGCCTTGGAAGTGACCGATCCACTTTCTGTTAATGCCATGTCGCCTTTTCTGTATCTTTTAGAAACTGCAGCAGAGAGGAAGTGGTCTTCCACGTGGGGTATCTTTGCCCTGGTGCAATTCTGCCGTCTCCACGGTGACCCCACAGCCCATCCCTCTGCTTGCTGATGACGGGCCCCTTCAGTGGGTGCCAATCATACATTCATGTGTTCGCTGCCCACAGAGCTGGAGGACTCTCTTTACTGTCCAGTTTTTATGTCGTCTGCAGGGATTGCGATTCCTGTCTTTCAGATTGCTGAGCATGCTCTCCTCTTTGTCTGGACACTTCCTGGGTGAATACCCAGGACTGACATGACTGATTCATACATTAATTGTATGTTTTATTCTGGAAGATACTGTGAAATGGTTTTTGGAAGTAAATATACTGTTTTCATTCCCACCTGTAATGCCCAAGAGCTCCGGTTACTCTGCATCTTGCCAATACTTGGTATTATCTGTCTTTTCGATGTTAGCCATTCAAATGGTGCGTGGTGGTATCTCACCGTGTGATTTTAAATGTTATTCCTCTAATGACAGAGGGTTTTCAGATTCTGTATTAGTCTATTCTGGATACTGTAACAAAATGCCACAGACCAGGCAGTTTAAATAACAGTCTGTTGAGCAGTTATGGTGCCTGGGACTTGGAAGATGGAGGAGCTGCCAGATCTAGTGGCTGGTGAGAACCCTTCTCCTGGCCCAGAAATGTTTTTCTTTCTGTGTCTTCACGAGGGTGTGTGTGTGTGTGTGTGTGTGTGTGTGTGTGTGTGTCTATATGTGTTTATGTGTGTAAGGGGGGGCTACCAGAGATGAGATGAAGAAAGAAAGGTTTCACTTTCTCCTGGGGACCCCCACCTTCATCTGAATCTAATCACCAGAAAGCTCAACCCCACATAGTATCCCTCCAGATAGCGTGGTGGTGGTGGTGGTGGTCGGGCAAGGGGGTCAACACAGGACTGGGGAGGGGCAGCGTCCATCCCAGGCGGTGTCTTTGTGTTTTCCACCCTGTGTCTTCCTTGGCAAAGAGTTGGTTTCAATCATTTGCCTTAAAAATAATCTCTCTTTGGATCCCCTAGAGCTACAGACCTGATGTGGGTGCTGGGAATGGAGTCTGGATCCTCTGTAAGCGCTCTTGCCACAGGGCGCTACCTTTCCAGCCCCATTTGCTTTTTTTTTTTTTTTAAGTGTAGAAAAATTATTGTAATTTAAGCTTCCTATGTAGCGTTGGATGCATTTTGAGTTAATTTTTACATAGAGGGCAAGGGTTGAATTGTAATTTTTCCCGCTGGGTGCCTCATTATTCCAGCGCAATCTGTTGTAAAGACTTTTCCTTCACCCACCAAATCTCCGCGGTGCCACGGTGGAAAATCAGTTTGCCACACGACTTCCGGCCCAGGGCTGGGCGGTGCTCATCTGTGTGCAGTGTGCATCCAGTGGAGGCGCCAGGGTCTCCGCTGCTGGGGAGTCCACAAAGTCGTGAGACCAAGCCGTGGGTCCCCAGCTTTGTCCTCTCTTTGCAAAGCAGCGTTGGCTCCTCGGAGCCCTATTTAATTCATTTGATCTGGATGTAAAATTAGAGTCAGTTTGTCATTTTCTAATTTTAAAACAGCCTCTGAGATTTTGATTGGAGCTGTGCTGACCTTTCAGTCAAGGGGGGTCAGCTGACGGCCTAGAACTCTGGGAAGCCGGGTCGCTGACGTGGGGACCTCCTCTCTCCTCCCTCCTTTCACCCGCCACTCCTCCTTTATCTCGTTTCCTTCCTCCTCTTCCCCTCCCTCCCCCTTTTTCTACTGTAGTTTAAAAATATTTTTATGAATCTTTGAGAATTTCTTACAATGAATTTTGATCATATTAATCCCAACTCTTTCTCTAACTCCTCCCAGACACATTCCTATCTCCTTAGTACCCAACTTCATGTCCTCTTTTTCCTTCTTTCTTTTTTCTTTCTTTCTTTCTTTCTTTCTTTCTTTCTTTCTTTCTTTCTTTCTTTCTTTTTTAAATAACCCACTGTGCTGCCCACAGACTCCTAGTGTGCAGCCATCCGTTGGAGCATGGTCCACCAACCAGGAGCCCCACCCTTAAAGAAAACTGCCCCTCCCTCCCCAGAAACCATCACTGTCGGTAACGACTCAGTAAGGGGTAATGGTTTGTTTTGTTTTGTTTGTTTGTTTTTATTTGTTTTGATATAAGATCTTGTATTGGACAGGATTCTCTAGAGGAACAGAATTTATAAAATGAATATATATTCATATCATATATATATCATAACTTGTATTACTAACCTAAAAATATCCTTTTAGACCTTAAAACATTTTCTTAGATAAACAACTTAAGCTTTTAAGTTGCTCAACATTTATAAACTTTGCATCTCTTTTGTGAGTTTTTTTTTTTTAATTTGGTAACAGAGAAAATGGTAAAACTATTTAGTCTTCAACTCCCATTGGAGACCTGAGAACGATAAAATATTACCTGAGTAAACAAGAAGTGCAGAGCAAGCAACTTCCAAAACTATAGAAACGACAGAAACAGCCGGCTGCCTGGACAGTCACCCAAGGTTCCTCTGCAACATTGGAGCACCCATTTTTAGCCTACAGGCCTAGACTATCTGACAGACTTTTCTGTGAAGCAGGGATTTTGAAGGACTCAACAGTCACCTTATTTTGTGCCCTGCTTGTCCAATTTGGACAGCATACTATCTGTAGTCGAGGTATGGGCAGTTTCTTGCCCAATGGCTAGCTTTGCCACATTGAAAGCAAATTCCATATGGAGAGTCTTTGATGCCCATTATCTTCTCTGAAGTAGATTGGTGTTGCCAGGAATAGATGTGACTTATTATCATGAAAAGCCTTATGGTATTAAAACTTTTTAAATGCCCTATTCTGTAGATCTCTGAAGTGCTTGAAGACTGCCTATCTATCTTAATATATTGGTTTAACCTTGAAAATATATCTAACATGACTACAAGTTTGATTTTTATCTTAATTATCCTTAACAGTTAGTAATAGTAGCTTTCAAAGACTAGAACTTTATATTACAATTTAAAATAATTTGCATAAGTATAATACTTCACAGTATGTTGTAACAAAAATAACCAAGTTTGTATCAATATACAAAAATCCATACCACTGTAAAATATTTGAGACGAGTTGTTGGTTTTTGGTCTAAAAGTAGATTCAACAATCTATTCTTTTGTTCTATCATTCTTATATTCTCCCCCCCCCTTTTTAATCTCCCTCCCCATTTTTGGGACATCATTTAGAAGAAAAGGGATAGAGAAAAGGAAAAGGGGAAAAGAAAGAAATTCCTTAATCTAACCTTCTTTGTTTAGCTTACTCCCTGACCATGACCAATAACAACTTTCAACTAACCCCTCTAAACAGTGACAAACACCCATAACCCACCAAAAAACCAAAACCCACCCACCCCACTACTTGAGAATGTGGGCATCATGCTCTTAAAATTACCTCTTGCTGTCTGGGGGTGATGGTATCTTTAGGAGATCCTGAGAAAATTGGGATAATTAATGGTCAAGTCCTGTTTTTCAGTCTCTGTATGATGGGAAAGTGCAGGGCTTATCTGAAGTTCTGGCTGGAGTAGTCTATGAGACTGGACCATCTTAGCAAGTTGCTTTGAAGTTGTCCTGAATGCAGATTTCTGAGGAAATGGCAACAGAGGCATTTTGAGAAGCTGGCTCACCTGAGTTACTTGTCTTTATTGGTTTCTGGTCCTTTTTTTTTTTTTTTTTTTCTGAAAACACACAAACTTTTAAAGGTAACATACATATCTGCATTAACACAAGTATGGAATATGCACTGTGCACAAGTCAGCTAAAGATGATTTTCTGTTCTATAACTGAGCAGGTAAATGTCATCTGTCAACTTTTTAAGTCTTGTTGGACTGCATAACCAAACTGTAATATAAATCTCTATCTGTGCCGTATGAAAGGATGAAAGGACTCGGTAGCCAACAAGATTTATCATCATCCAGTCTCAGAGCTGTTCCTATGTGGATCAGCATATACATCACCTGTTTTGTAGTTTTTCTTGGTTTCTTCCTTCATATCTGCAGCCAAGATTTTCAGGAGTTTTCTCCCAGTCAAATCTGATCTTTATTAATTTTGAAGGAATCCATAGTTTTTAATTTCCTGTGGAAACAAAGGCATAACCTCTACCCCAATGTAACACATTTCCTGACTTCCATGCTGAAGTTAAAACATTCTTAAAATATATATAGGATGGTTTAATTTAGTAGTTTTTTTCCACTGTCCAATGTTTCTCAGCAGCATTTTTTTTTTTTTTTGCTTATTAGCTTTTTAAAAATTTAAAGTTAATAAAACACTATATAAGATGCAAATGCCCTGTATATTTCCCATCGTTACATGGCTTATTCTTTTCATGTTACTTTATTTTACTCTTCCTTTAAAGATTTTATTTTATTTTTCCCAAAGTTCCTATCTCTGCCTGGAAGTCCCACCTATCCTTTCCTGCCTAGCTATTGGCTATTTAGCTCTTTATTAAACTAATCAGAAGGTGCCTTGGCACAGTTTACAAAAAGATCATCTCACAACAAAAAGATTGATTTTTAAGTCTGCATATGCACACGAGTGCAGGTACCCACAAGGTCCAGAAAAGAGAGTTAGATCTCCAGGAGCTGGAGTTACAGGTGGTTGTGAGCCATCTGGTGTGGGTGCTGGGAATCAAATTCAGATCCTTTGCAAGAGCAGGGCATGCTCTGAACCATTAAGCCATCTCTGGGGGCCTCATTCACTTTTTTTTCTTATTGTAGCAATTTTTTCTGGCATGAACTTCACCATGTCATCATTTTCAAGCACGATTTCTGTGGCACCAAGTATGTTCATACTGTTGCACCACCAGATCTCTGGGCACCCGCACCTGTGTCTCCAGGTTGAGATGCTGCCTCACCTTGTCTTCATCCCAAGTTCCTTCCCCAGCCTTGGGGAGGCCACCTTTCTGTGTCCCATCTCTATGACTCTCTCTCTCTTCCTTTCTTTCTTTTTGAGACAGGTTCTATTTCATTCTGGCTGTCCTGGAACTCACTCTATAGAGTAGGCTGGCCTCCAACTCACAGAGATCTGCTTGCTTCTGCCTCCCCTCAAGTGGTGGGATTAAAGGTGTGTGCCACCCCACCTCACCCTCTAGTTCTTTCTCTGAACCCTCTTCCTGGGTCTCCTGTAAGAACACTTGCTGTGGGATTTATAACCCCCAATCACCCGAGCCCATTTCACACTCCCTAACTTGGGAATGGGTGGGTAGCACGTTTGCCAAAGTATGTGCTTCGTAAGTGCAAGGACCTGAGTTCGGTCCCCAGAACCTGTATAAAAATGCCAAGTGTGGTGGTGTATATTCATTTTCTGTTGCTATCACAGGATACTTGGGTGATTTATAAAGAACAGAGGTTTGTTTCTTACAGGTCTGGAGGCTGAGGAATCCAGAGTGAAGGGGACCACACTGCTTGGTATTCTTACATCATCCTGTGGTGAAAGGCAGGTGGGTAAAGAGAGGAACAGACCTTGGAGAGGCAGCCTCGAGCCTTTTATAATGGCTGTGCATGTGCTCATGGAGGTGGAGCCCCAATGATCTAAAAAATATTTTAGGTTCCTATTCCAGCACCTGCATGGGAGATGAAGTTTCTAGCTGATGGGTTTTCAGGACAAACTCAGCCCAAAGCAGAACAGCTTTCTTCAGCCTTCACCGCAGTGCCAGCATGCTGTTAGGGGGCCTGTATCTTCAGGAATGGATTCACTCTAAAGAAAAAGGTCTCTGGGTGTGACATTACAGGTGGACAGGGTTTTCTTTTTCTCTTTTCATTTATTTTTAAGATTTACTTTATTTTTAACTATGGGTATTCCTGTGTGGGTATGTGCGTATGAGGGCAGTGCCCGTGGAGTCCAAAGGGGGGTGCCAGATTCCCTGGAGCTGGAATCAGAGTCTGTTGTGAGCTGCCTTACATAGGTGCTGAAAATAGAACTCAGGTCCTCTAGAAGAGCAGCCAGTGTTCTTAACCACAGAACCAGCTCTCCAGCAATTTATTTATTTAGTATTTATTTTCACCTCTTTTCTTCATTCTTTGTTGTTCTTTCTTTATTTTTAAATTTATTTTTATCTCATATGAATTGGTGTTTTGCCTGCACAAGGGTGTCAGATCCCCTGGAACTGGAGTTACAGACAGCTGTTAACTGCCATGTGGGTGCTGGGAATTGAACCCAGGTCCTCTGGAAGAGTAGCCAGTGCTCTTAACCACTGAGCCATCTCCCCATTCCCTTTGCTGTTCTTTCTTTAAACCTTTCTTCCAACTTTTAAATTTTGCAGTAAGAAGTTGTCCATTCCTCCCCTCTTACCCACTGTATCTTTTTCCATTTGGCTGGGTTTTTTGTTTGTTTGTTGTTTGTTTTGTTTGTTTGTTTGTTTGTTTTTTGGGTTTTTTGAGACAGGGTTTCTCTGTGTAGCTTTATGCCTTTTCCTGGAACTCACTTGGTAGTCAAGGCTGGCCTCGAACTCACAGAGATCCGCCTGGCTCTGCCTCCCGAGTGCTGGAATTACAGGCATGCACCACCACCGCCCGACTCCCATTTGGCTGTTTTATGTGATTTTTTTGATTTCTCTGGATTTTTGTTGTTGTTGTTTTGTTTTTTGTTTTTGTTTTTTTAAGACAGAGTTTCTCTCTGCAGCCCTGGCTGTTCTGGAATTTGCTCTGTAGATGAGGCTGGTCTCGAACTCAGAGATCTGCCTGCCTCTGCTTCTGGAATGCTGGGATTAAAGGCATGCCCTACCACTGCCCGGTTTATCCGTTTTTCAGTCATGTGACCTTGCAGAGTCTTGGCAACTGTTTGTATATTTGTCTTGGGTTTTGAGTTTGTAGAGAATTTTGGTTCTACGGACTTAAAATTTCTATTAAATTTGGGAAGATTTCAGCCATTATTTCTGCAAACATTTTTTTTTTCTGTCCCCTTCTCTCTGATTCTTCCTGAAATCCAGGTTAAGTGACTTTTGACATTGTCACATGCAGACAATGTATTTTTGTCTTTCCTTTTTCTTTAGGTGCTGGGTGTCAAAGCCGGGAATCACGCCTGCTGGGCCAGTGCCCTGTAGCTCAGTGGTGTCTTCTCTTTGTGTCAGCTTTCCCTTTGTTTTCAAGCTCATTGATCGCTTCTCCAGCACAGTCTCCTTAGCTTTTATCTCCATTGTGTTCCCAGCCTCAGACGCCGAACTCCATCACCTTGGGAATCCATTTAGGTCATTTAAAACATCTCCCAGCTCTCACCCACTCATGCTTCCCTTTGACTTTCCATGAATCTGAGGCCCATTTATCCTTGTGTTTAAACACTTCCATCTACTGATCTGTTGTCTGTGATATTTCGGGCTTCTTTCTTTTGATCAATTCTTCTCCTGATCATGTTATATGTCTGTCTTATAAAAAAAAGAAAAGAAAAATTGCATGCCCAGCAAAAATTTACATCATGGATTTTATATCATTGAGCGTTACAATAGTGCTTGGGGTGTGTGAGATGAGTTGGTGCGTAAAAAGTACCTGGCACCAAGCCAGATGACCCGAGTTCAGTCTCTTGGGACCCACATGGTAGGAGAGAACCAGCTCCCAAAAGCTATTCTCTGGCGTCACTCCACATAGTTGTGGTGATATGCATAGCTGATATGATATGGTAGCTGCCAAATAATAAAAATGTAATAAAAAAGTATTTCTTTTCTAAATATTTGTTTATGGGGGGTGCTGGAGAGATGGTTCAGTGGTTAAGAGCACTGACTGCTCTTTTGGAGGACCCAGGTTCAGTTTCCCAGCACCCACATGGCAGCTCACAACTGTCTGTAACTCCAGTTCCAGGGGATCGAAACCCTCACACAGACATACATGCAGGCAAAACACCAATGTACACAAAATAAAATAAAAGGTTTATTCATTTTATTTTATATGTAGGGATGCTTTACATGCATATATGTCTGTGTGTTTTACTTGCATATGTACATGTGTACCACATGCGTGCCTGGTGCCCACAGAGGCCACAAAAGGTTGGTAGTCTTTACCTTGGGCTGGTGGGATGACAGACAGCCCAGCCTGATCTCTGAGACTGTGCCATTTCTTCTTGCCAGTGGCTCCTTTCTCTGCAGAAGACGCCAGAGGGATCTCTCCCCGACCCATGTGAGGAAGGGCAGTGTTTGCTGACCCCTGACTTCTCTCTGCAGTTCCCACTTCTGGTGCTCTGATCCAGGATTCTGGCGGGCGGGGGGGGGGGGGGGGCTCCATGTTCTTACACTTAAGTCCCATCCCTCCTTCTGGGGCTCTGTCTGGGTCCTGCCTCCAGCTGCAGGATCCTCTTCTGCTTTCCTTTTCTGGGGGAGGGAGTGTTGATCCTGCCCTTCATCATCCCCCACAAAGGCCACTGTCCCAGCTCAGCTCTAGCTGTATTTCTTCTTCTTCTTCTTCTTCTTCTTCTTCTTCTTCTTCTTCTTCTTCTTCTTCTTCTTCTTCTTCTCCTCCTCCTCCTCCTCCTCCTCCTCCTCCTCCTCTCCTCCTCCTCTTCTTTTGGTTTTTCGAGACAGGGTTTCTCTGTGTAGTTTTGTGCCTTTCCTGGAACTCACTCTGTAGCCCAGGCTGGCCTCGAACTCACAGAAATCCACCTGCCTCTGCCTCCCAAGTGCTGGGATTAGTGGCATGCGCCACTACCGCCCGGCTCTTTTTTGTACTCCTGAGCTTGTATGGAGGGCTGAGGACATCCCTGGGTGTCTTTCTTCAGATCCTGTCTTCTTCTTACTTTCTTTTATATATATATTTTTAGACAGTCTCTGATTGGCTGAGGTCTCAACAGGTAGGGTAGGCTGGCTGGCTAGGGAGCCTAGAGATCTGTCTGTGCCCATCTCCATGGCATGGGGGTTATAAATACACACCACTGCACCAGCCTTTCAAAAGTGGATTCTTGGGGCTTTGTGACGGCTAGTTTTATGTCAGCTTGGCACAAGCTAGAGTCATCTGGGGAAGAGGGACCCTCAACTGAGAAAATACACCCACCAGAGTGGCAGGGGGGTCAGCCCATGGTGCTTTTTCTTATGATGATTGATGCAGGAGGGCGCAACTCACTGTGAGTGGTGCCACCCCTTGGCTGGTGTTATCTGGTGTTATAAGAAAGCAGGTTGAGCAAGCTGTTGGGGGGGGGGGGCAAGACAGTCAGCAGTGCTCCTCCATGGTTTCTGCCCTGCTTGAGTTCCTGCCCTGACTTCCCTAAGCTTAAATACACGTTTTCCTCCTCAAGTTGCTTTTGGTCATGATGTTTTAATCACGGCAATTGAAACCCTAAGGCAGGTTTGAACCCAGGTCCTTGTGTTTGCAAGACCATGGCTTTAACAATTGAGCCGTCTCCCTGTCTCCATGATAGGCCATCTTTAACTGTGTGGTTCAGCAGCGCTGAGTTCAATCACGGCACTAAAGGATCATCACCGCCCTCTCCACACGGAAACTGTCCTTTTGTTTTTTTAATTTTATTTATTTTTATTTTATGTGCATTGGTGTTTTGCCAGGGTGGCAGGTCACCTAGAATGGAGTTACAGACAGTTGTGAGCTGCCATGTGGGTGCTGGGAATTGAACCCAGGTCCTCTGTTAACCGCTGAGCCATCTCTCCAGTGGAAACAGTCCTTATTAAGTAACAACTTCATCCGTCCCCAGCTCTTGACAGCTACCAGGCTACTTCCTCTTAATTCATTTACTGTCCAGAGCCTGGTTTCTGTTGGGGTGCCACTCAAACCCCTCTCCTCTAAGTCAGAGCCTGCTCTCCCTGACCCTGTATTCTTCTCCTTCTTCCTCCTCCTCCTCCTCCTCCTCCTCCTCCTCTTCCTTCTCTCTCTCTCTCTCTCTCTCTCTCTCTCTCTCTCTCTCTCTCTCTCTCTCTCAGTACAGGGTTTCTCTGTGTACCTTTGGAGTCTGTCCTGGAACTCAATTTGTAGCCCAGGCTGGCCTCGAACTCACAGAGATCCGCCTGCCTCTGCCTCTCCTCAAGTGCTGGGATTAAAGGCATGCACTACCACCGCCTGGCGCCTTGCTCTCTTTGATCTACCCTTCCAGTGTCATGATCCTGGATACTTGAGGTCAGTGGCCCATTCTTCCCCAGTCTGGGCACCCAAACCCAGTGCTTCTCTCCAGCCCACCCTCTCTTCTCGCACCCCCCACCCCAGTCTAGATCCCTGGTCTCTCTGCCTTATCCCTTCTAACTGCAATTCTAAGACAGCCTGAGTGACCCTCTGAAAGCTGTTCTAACTCTGTCTGGCCTCTGGGCACAGCAGAAGCTGCTGACTCATGGTCTAGTCTTCTCCCTCCTGCCTCTGTTAGTGTCTGGCATCCCCAAACTCTCTCCAGCATGCCTGATGTCAACTCTGCCCAAGAAGCCCCATGCCATCCAGCCAGAAACATACCATCCCCCGAGGGAGTGGGGGCATCCCCGGAGCTTGGGAGAGGATGCTTGTGGCGTGAGTGGAGGATGTGAGCCCCACAGGAGGCTGGGAGGAGAGATGCCCTTCCCATGCTCCTCCCATGGTCCAGCGGCAACTCTTCCCTCCTCCATTGCATGAAATCTGACTCCAGTTGCAACTGCTGTTGACGATGAGGCTGGAAGCAGGATAATTATAGTGGGCTGAATGGGAAGATGGGAAGACATCCAGGGCCAGGGAAGGAGCTGGCAGCCCTGGTGGGGCATGCTAACAGCCTCAGAGTGACGGGAAATGCCTCGAAGGCCGGGGTGCCTCGGAGTTGAGCCGATTCCCAAAATAATCCAGGGGCAGCTGTCTCAGCTCCCGAAACTGGGTCTGGCCGCGGGAGCTGCGGGAGCCGCGGGAGCCCCCGGCCCCACACTAGCCCCGCTCTGGGAACAGATGGTGTTAGTGAGTTTCCTTTCTTTTACCAAAGTCAGCTGGTGAGGAACAGCTTGTCTGCAGAAGTGTGGCCCACTCCCCACTCTTTTGGCTACGGATCAAAGCTCCCCTCCCCCATTGCCTCCATCTCCTTTCCTTATAAGTCTGTGGAGGGACCTGCAGCTCCTTCCATTCCAGAAGGGTCCTCACCAGCTGGGTGGCAAGGGGGGTGCACGGTAGCCCAGGGAGCATCCTAACCTCCTCTGTAAGTAGGGGGGGGGGTGTCTTGGTTGAGATGCTGCTGCAGATTCTGAGCAGGCCTGGTTGGGTGGAGAACAGTCCAGGGGGACACCCCAGAAATGAGTCTTCCAGGGTCTGGTCCACTTCCCCCCTCCCCAGGCTGGCCAACAATTACTTAGATTCTTTCATTCACCTACATGCCTTTCATACTGATTGACAACTGAAAAAGGGGCTTCCCCACCCTGGAGCCTTCTCTGTCTGAACTCAGTAGGCCTCCCTGTGTATACTTCCTGTGTGCGAGGCTTGGAGCAGGGAGCAAGCGAATGGAGAGACTGTAGTCTGAGGAGCTCAGGGCCCACTGCTTGACTGCTTGTTTGGATATAACGTTTGGGCCAGCTTTTGCCATGTGATCCCTGCATACCTTCTTTCCCCACACCAGACTCTGAACAGATTGCTTACCTCCCTGGGCCTCAGAGTCTTTGTCTGTTAAGTGGAAGCAAGAAGGGATCTATTCCTCATGAGGTTTTTGTGAAAGTTACATGGAGACTCCATCTGAGGAGCTAGACATATGACACTCAATAAAATATTGCATATCATTATCACCGTCATTACCACCACCACCACCGCCACTGCCACCGCCACACCACCATCATCATTATTACCCTCAAAACCAGACTATCCTCACCGTCATTGCCACCACACCACCGGCACCACAATTATCATTATCACCACAGGCACCACCACATCATCATCTTTATCACCGCCATCACTATTAACAGCAGCAACCCCATCACCAGCATCACCGTCCTCATAATCATCACCATCATTATCATCTTCGTCACCCTCACTAACACCACTTCTCTCAAAGACAATGCTGAAAGTCCCCTCCTCCATCCTAGCGAGCCTGCCATGACACGAGGGACGTGAGGCCAGGGGCCTAGTTCACAGTGGGCATTCGGGGCCAGGAACTGAGGAGCATTCTATGCATCCTTGTCCCAGTCTCACCTGTGGACACGCAGGTGGCACTGTGTAAATACCTGGTGGAAGATACACTGATGGTGACCTCTTAAACCTTCCAGGTCAGGCAGATCTGGACATGCTGCCTTGCACCCCAGCCTCCAGCCTCTGAGACCTTAGCACCCCAGGATGCCAATGTTAAAGCTGGAACCGACTCCCGACACTTCCCTGACCCCTGCCTGGTCTGGACTTGTGGGTTCCTCAGCTCAGCCAAAAAAATGGGGATGGAGTTCTCTGCTTCTTCCTTCCTTCCCCTGCTATCTAGAAGGAGAGGCAGTGGTGTGAGGTTGGGAGGCTGGGCCCATCTCCAACCAGGCCTCTTAACAGTCATGAGCTGTTGAGTAAATCATGGCCTCTCTCTGAACTAGAGTTTCCTTATGTCAAAAATGGGAACGAGCCTCCCTGCTTGGGTTAGTTGAATAGCAGAGAGGGAGCTGACAGAGTAACTGAGAGTGATGGACAGAGTCTTGAGCTGAGCGATGTGCTAGACAAAGGCCACAGCTAACTTTGGCTAGATCCTCTCCTTCCATCAGCAGCCATACCCCAGACAGCCTGGATGCTTATGAACCCCTTTCTCCCTCCCATTAGGCTTGCACTGGACTACATTACCCAGCCTCCTTTGCAATCTGATGTAGCCCAGGGAAGCCTAGTCAATAGGGATGAATAAAGTGAGATGTAGGGCTTGTGAGTCTGGTTCTGGTGGATGCTGGGGCTCGCCGATGCTCAGGAGAGGCAATCAAACATGGCAGCCATGGAGGCTGTGTGTTCAAGGTGAAGGACCAGGGAGCAGGGCCTGGCAGTCAGGAGCACCTGTTTCCAACTCTACACGGATAAGCAACACCCAAACTCACCCTCACCGTCTGGTGCACCAAACCTGTGCATCTTGATTAAACAGAGACTGCCGTGGTTCCATCACTCGCCTTGTTTCTGTCACAATCTGGGTTGTTTCTAGAAGTTCTAGCTGCTCTTTTACCAAAATGCCACGGCCATTTCATAGTCTTTTAATTCTTGGTCAGCAGAGTCTGCGACGGGAAATAATAAAATGTTAAGACTACAGAAAAAAAAAAAAAAGCCCTCGTGGTGCATCTGGGTGATCATCTCCATTTCCTTATTATGTATTCTTGGCTTTGGACCCTGACTCCAGCTGCCATCTCTAAATCACAGGAGTTACTTCTAGCTTTGGCCTTGAAGCAGGGCAGTCAGTGCTGTGTCTCAGATCCTGTTATGTGCCCCGTGGCTCTGAAACACAGCCCCATCCTTGCTGGGGCACCACCACGTCTGGCAGTCTTGGACCAGCACTAGCTCTATCTCCTGGCTGACTGTGATGTTGGTCCAGCTGGGATCAGAACAGTTGCTGAGGACCTGCTGAATGGCTGGATGGGAGCTAAGGGAAGGCTCTGGGATATACCGGCTACATCAGTCTGTTTCTCAACTTCTGGTTAGTTGGCTTGGCGTGTGTCCTTCTGAGCCACATAGGTGATGCCTGTCCTGCCTGAAGAGGTGGATGTGGCCTGTGTGGCAGCCAGATCATCCTATCCTCAGGCCATCTGCTGTTGGTTCAAGTAGAGCAGTTTGGATGAGTTCTAGGGCCATGGTGGTGGTAAGGGGGACAGGACTCAGGGCCAAGGGAAAGCTCCGTGTGGCTGGCTCTGCCCCATGGCCCTAGGCTCCTTGGGGCATCTACTTCCAAGTCATTTCTTTGCTTTCTAAGCTGTCCTTGTCACTGTAGTAGTTCACACCAGCAGAGAGGACCACCTGGCACACCTCATCCTGATATCCCGGCGAAAGGACCTTCCTTCTGCTCTGCCGTATGTACTCAGGCTCCCGCAGGTGTCAGAGTTAGCACTAGAGCTGTCATGTTGGCCTAGAACATTCTAGATGCTTCTCACTTTCCATCTACCCTGGCTTTGTTTTCACAGAAGCCTGCTCAGCTTCCAGATAAGGGACCAAACCAGGACCAGGGACAGCCTGGAACTATGCTGGAGGCAAAAATACGTGACTCCTTTGCCTCGGGTGTTTAGAAAATGTTCAGATTTGGGGTGAGGAAGAAACTGGCGTTGCACCACACACCACTAAAACCAACCACATGCCTGCTTTATGGGGAAGCACTCTTGTGTATTTTATAACTGGTGTCACGAGTCCTTCCTGTTGGCACACTTGGTGGTGAGAGTATAGCAGGTTTCCAATAGATTGGCACCAGAGGACCACCAAGAGATGAGGATATGGACAGCAGAGGTGGCCTGAGGTCCAGCAGGAGACAGAGCTCCACTGGGCTCTGTACGCAGCAGCGTGGGTCACACTGTCACCCCCCAGGTGCCAGCCCAGTCCTTCTCTGAGTAAAGACAGAGAGTATGTTGAACTTGGGTTTCCTCAGAGCTGATTCAATGTCATCTATGGGCCAACATGGTGAACCCAAGGGAGCTATGCCAGAAGCTGGGAAGGTTCTAGGCTGTTTAATTTCCAGGCATAGAGAGTTCCCATTCTCTCAAGCATTGGAGGAAAAGGAGAGCCATATACGCTGCCGGGCTGGACTTGAATACCTCTAAGGAACATCTCACACAGGTGTAAAATCCTTCAGACACACTTAGCTATACATATGTCGAGCAGCGTCTCTGGGGAAAGAATAAAATCACACATGAAAAACATCAGCCTCAGGCAAAAATACCCTGAGTTTGGTGCAAGGTACAGGGTACTGATGACTTGCTGGCAAGGTAGAGGAGATACATTGGTGCTTGCTGCCTGCACACCTACTGTGAGCTGCTCCTGCCTGTGTTTCCAATCCTCCTTTGCCCACTGCAGAAGCCCACACCTACACATTCATCAGGCGCCCAGCGTCTCCAGGCCACAGAGTGCCAGGGTGAACCAAGAGAACCATGTGTGGCAGGCATTAGGCAAGACTGGGATTTCGGAGGAGACCAGATGAGGGGGACTTTTTGGTGTCAGCAGCAGCAGGAAGCCCAGCTGAGAAATGCTTGCCTCTGCCTGTGCTGGGCCAATCACCCCTCTGATACTTCCTAGTAATGTTTGCACAGCCCTGGTCTTGTTAGCAGGTTTTTGCTATTTTTTTTTTTCCTTCTCAGTGCTGGAGATGAAACTCCGGTCTTGCCAATGCTAGGCAAGGTCTCTGCCATGGAGCCTCATCCTGGCTCTTCCCCAAGGGTGGTAACAGGTGATTACAAGCTGGGTGGCTCCATAGAACATGGGTGCCTTCGCTCACAGCATCTGCAGATCAGGTGTGTGCTGGGCCGGGGCTCTCTGGAATCCTTGAGGGAATTTGTTCCGGGCTGTTCCCAGGTTTTGGTGGTTCCTTGGCTCTCTGCTTCATCCTCCTGCCTCTGTCCCTGTCCTCATACACCTGCCTCTCCGAGTGTCTTCCACATTGTGTGGCTCAGATGTCAAACACTCATTTCACTGTTTTAAAATGTAAACAAGGGGCCTGGGGATTTGGCTCATTTAGTAAGTAGCTTTCCGCTCAAGACCTGAGTTCAGTCTCCAGCACCCATGTAAAGACCAGGTGCTGTGGCACATACTTGCAACCCCAATGCTGGGAGCTGGGAGGGCAGTGACAGATACTTGCTGTCCAGGAAATGTAGCCTAATTGGTGACTCCCAGGTTAGTGAGAGGCCTTCTCAGAAACTGAGGTGGAGGGTGATCAGACACAGACACACACACACACACACACACACACACACACACACACACACACACGTACGTACACGCACACACCCATAAATTAGGCTGGGTCTGGTAGTGTACACCTGTAATCCCAACACTCAGAAGGCAGAGACAGGAGGATTGCCACAAATTTGAAGCCAACCTGGGTTACATAGTGAGTTCCAGCCTAGCCAAGGCTATACAGCAAGACCCTCAAAACTCCCAAACAAAACCAAACAACACCAATAAACAAAAATCAAGTAATAAAGGAGCGTCTGGAGCCCTTCTGGCTGTCCAGGGAGGGACAATGCAGACAGAGTGGCTGTGTGCATGGAGGTCAGCTCAGTATTATCAGATGATAAAATGAATCTCACGGAGGTCTTCATGTCCACAAAGCCTGGGTCTTCTCTCCCAGGAGGCTGATCAGAGACCAGGTTTCTGTAGGCTGCCTGCCCTCATGGGAACAAGCCACTCCACCCTCAGCTGAGGCTACACAGCCTCCACCTCAGGGCTGCACCAAGAAGTGAGGCTCCCCAGTCAAGCCCGGGACTGGCCTGTCACCCACACACTTGTATGCATTTCCCTTCTGTTATAGGAGTTTGAAAGCCTTTTCAGGGGGGACATTTTAATCAATGTGTTCCATAAAAGAAAACTCTTGGTTTTGGAACGAACGCTTTCATGGGTTTAATTCAACAGCAGAAGCTTAATAGGGGAACAATTCTGCACTATTTAAAAATAATTCACAGCTGCAGGAACATGTTTGATTTTGAAAACATAACCAAGGTGAGGGCGGGGTTCTGAATAATGGGATACTGGAAACGAACCCCTGCTGGGTCTGGTAGTCTTAGTTCAAGTCCCCACTGGGGACTTAGTAAGACCCTGTCTCAAAATAAAGAGGAAAAAAGAAAAGAAAAAGGCAGGGTCTGTGAGCCTGTGCCTGCTGGTTGGATTTTTGTTTGTGTTTGTTTGTTTTGCCAGCTTAACACAGCTAGGGTCATCTGGGAAGAGGGAAGGTCAATTGAGAGAACGCCACCATCAGTTTGACGTGTAGGCGAGCCTGTGGGGCCTTCTCTTGATTAATGATTGATGTGGGAGGGCCCAGCTCTCTGTGGGCATGTGGACCTGGGTTCTATAAGAAATCAGCCTGAGCAGGCCAGTGAGCAGCATGACTCCGTGGATTCTGCTGCAGCTCCTGCCTCCAGGTTCCTACCTTGACTTTCCTCAAAGATGGACTGTGATGTAGAAGTGTTAGCCACATAATAATAATAATAATAATAATAATAATAATAATAATAACAACAACATCAACAGCAGTAACAATAAACCTTAACTCTCCAAGTTGTTTTTGGCCAGGGTTTTATCACAGCAATAGAAAACAAACCCGGACAGAGATCCTAGGATCAAACCCTAGTACTGAGAATAAATGGTAAAGCCCCAGCCAGTCACTGAGGATTCGAGGCAGCTTCTCCTTGGTGGCATTTGCTGTGGAGACATCGATGTTATCTTTTTACGCTTTCAGATGTTCTGGTAATTGAGTCTTTCCCCCTTCTTCCTTAGTACCACCTTGAATGGTGATTTAAGATTATTAGTGAAGGGGCTGGAGAGTTAGCTCAGCAGTTATGAGCATGCTCTTCCAGAGGACCTGAGTTCAGTTCCTAGCAGCTCCGAACTGTCTGCAACTCCAGTTTTCCCAGGATCTGACACATTTTTTTTTTTTTTTTTGAGCTGAGGATCGAACCCTGGGCCTTGTGCTTGCTAGACAAGCACTCTACCACTGAGCTAAATCCCCAGCCCCGGATCTGACACTATTATACAGCTATGCACACAGGTGAAACACCAATGCACATAAAATGAAAAATAAATAAATGATTTTGAAAGAAGATTATTAGTGTTCTTTAGTCAGAGATGACCAGTGATGTCTGCCACATGTGAAGGGCTGGCCGCCCAACTTTCCCTGGCCATTTTTCTCACTTCCTGCCCTGGCTCCACCTTAACCAGTCCCTGGGACACATGGGGGATAGGCAGGCCACTCCACTTGCTCAGGAGGGATGTCTGTGAAAGCTGTCAAGAGCTTAGCTCTTCATGAATCTGGGCCCAGACCACGCAGCACCACACCACGTCTGTAGTTCCCTTGCAGCCCCGCTACTGTAAGGCTTCTGAATGACTTGGGGAGTCTGTGTCCTATCAATCTCTGAGTCTAGATACAGCTCCCTATAAACTGTACCTTCAAAGGTCCAGCAGCTTACATCATAACTTCAGGGGCCTGGGGTGTGAACACATCTGTTAGGGACACTCTTCAGCTTGATGGAGTCTTGGCAAGGGCCCTGGAGGGACATTTGGGGTCTCTGTAGGGCTGTCCCCAGGGACAGTCAGCAGGAACATGGTCTCCAGGGCAGTACTGGACAGTGGGAGAGGTGGGGAGAACAGACTCACTGAGGGCACAAGCCTCACCCCTATGTCCACAGTGCACCCTCACCCGACCTCACCCCACCCCCGCTGCTCTAATGTCTAGAGTTCCGCCTGTCGGCTCTCAGATGAGCTGTCCCAATTTTGGTCACCCCATTACTGTCTCAAGTCACCCTTCATTCTCTGTCCCACGTTGACTTTCTCCGCCATCATCTTTTTCCCACTGATGCTGTGGTTTCCCGTGAGTCTCTCCCCTGTGGGCAGGAGCCCTGTCTCATTCGAGGTACCCTGTGTCTAGAGCAGGGCACAGACTTCAGAAAGAACTTGGTCGGATGGAGAAGTTTGATTCATTTGACCACGGACAGACTGACTACCAGACAGTAGTGAGCTCCCAACCCTGGTGGCATGTAGGCGGCATCTAGGGACAGATGACTCCTCCGACCTGCGCCCCCTGCCTCTCAAGACCCCGAGTCAGCCCTATCCTTCCTCAGGCATTCCTGTGGTCCTGAAAAACAAGAGGCAGCGGCAGCCTGTGTCTGAGCCATGCAGACACACGTTACTGAAGGAAGGATAACTATTCATTACCGACCTCAGACATTAGCCGGGGAGCCACAAATAGACATCTCTAGCAACTGTTCCAGCCTGCGGGGCTCTCTACACTTTCCTCCCTCGTCACATCTCACCACCTCCTGCTCCGAGAATTGGATATTTGCCAGGCGCTTGGTTATTTCCTGGGGGGATTAATGAGAAGGTGGGGTGTCCGAAAGCCGACAGGATGTTATTCTGAAAGCGCGTATGTCAGTATGTCAACCCCCACCCCTACCCCCGCCATCTGAGCACCCCAAGGCCACTTGTACAGGCAGCAGCAGACAGAAGAGTACAAGGCCTCCTCTTGGAACAGGCAGCAGCAGACAGAAGAGCCATGAGTGACAAGAGCCTCTGGCTGGGAGGCACCCTCGTGAAGCTGGGGCTTCAGCTTGGGTACAGCACTCCGACTTTATTCTCTCGTGTGCAATTGGCCGGAGTCCATCTGCACCCAGCTGAGGACAGGTGTGTGGATAACACCCTTCCCCACCCTTGGCTCCTGGCAGCTGTGTTCATGCAGCTGCTATTCCTCTCTTCCCTGCCCATTCCCTTCTCCCAGCAAGGCTCCAGGATACGATGCTCCGGATAGGCAGGGATTAGTCTGAATGATATAGAAGAAAATGGAAATAATAACTGGATGTTATAAAGCATATGCTAAGGAAATACTAACTAACACAAAGTGGAATTGAGCTAAAGGAGTACTCAGTGCTGAGTGGTATACACCACCCAGATGGTCATAGAAACGGCAAGAAGGACATATCTGTGCCTCTAACATAACTAAGCTTTAGGTTTGTCCAGAGCATATTTCTTAAGATTCTGTCAGAAGGTCACTAAGACTGTTGCCAATTAGGCTCTATTCACATAACAAAAGGAGAGATTCCCTTGGCTCACAGCCAGCCACCAGACCCATCCTCACATCAAAGAGCCTCTCTATAGGGCACTTCAAAGGGGACAATACTGGGTCAGGGCTGCATTAAGTCCATCATTATGCTCTGTGCCTCTTATCTGGAAGAGCATAATTTTGCCAGGCGGGCAGGACGACCCTGGCATTGGCCCAGGAAAAGCAGCCTTAGTCAGTCAGGATTTCTACATTGTAAGTCTCCCGGTTTGTCCTGACAACCAAGCCCCGGAGCTCTGTCTCTGTGGAGCACGGATAACTGCTCAAAGTGTAACTTGGGGCCATGAACTTATATAAACAGGGATATCCGTTCAGGGCCAGTTCCCTTTTGTGCATTAGCCAGAATGGGTAACGCACTATTATTAAAGAGTTTTTCCTTATTAATCTCTGAGTGCTTGGAATGATTTCTTGCTGGGAAGGCCCATTAATTGTTCAACACTAACCCAGAGTGCTGCATCACCTCTCAGCCATCCAGCCTTCGGGAGCATTTGTTCCCAACATTACATCTCCCCCTTATCTGCCCTGGCACCCCCAGGGGCTGCACATTATGACTTGCTCCAACCTGTCTGGTAGATCCTCCTTGCCCTCTCCACCTGTTGGTCCCCTTAACCTTGAATGTGTTGGGGTTCTTTTGAGTTCTGTATCTTTTTTCACTCCCTGCCCCCCATTATTGATCTGATCTAGCTTGGTGGCTTTACATGCCACGGAGATGTCCAGGTCTCAGCTGTCACCTCCAGTTGGGTTTCTACCTGTCTCCATGGCCTTGACACTTGCATGTGAGAGCTAATTCCAACTCCCCTGCTTCTCAGAGTTTAAGAGCCCCAGGTTCATCCACAAGGCTCCCACCCCAGTCTCAGGCTATCGGAAAAGCCTGCAGCTCTGTCTTCTGAAAGCATCTGAACCTGCTTGCTTCTCCCCACTGCCATCTGCCCCTGCTGGTCCTCCTCCACCCTGGCTCCCTGCAGTCAATGTTTCCCCAGCACTCCGGATCCTTATAAATGGGAAGCCACAGCTCACCACCCCTAGCCTCCAGACCTCCCTGAGCCATCCTGCCTTATACTGGAGGTACAGCTCAAGTCCTTACCAAGGTCCCTAGAGTCCATTCAGGGTCCCCCTGTGTTTCCTCTCATGTTAGCTCCCTGCACTCTCCTCTGCTCTTCACGTAATCACACTGCCTACCTTGAGATTCCCCTGACATGCACCAGGCACCCCCACCCCAGGACCTTTGCACTTGACATTCCTCTTCTTGGATGCCATGCTCCAAGATACCCATTGGGCTCAAGCCTTCACCTCCCTTAATTCTGCTCACACTGCACACTCTTGCCTTGCTCCTACTCGGTCTTCTCTGAGTGTCCACTGCCTCCCTTCATATAATGTTTAATTAGTTATCATTGCTTTTCCATCCTCTATTGTTGGAATGGAGGCTCCTTCAAGGGTATATAGTAAGCGGTCAATGTACATTTGCTGGGTCCTAAGTCAACAGGTGAGCGTGTGTAAAAAGGTGTGTGCACAAGCTGACCCCGGCAGACACACCATGATGCTAGTTGTCAGCTGTGGGGTTCATTGCTAATCTTTCTGACCTTCAACATTGTCGTCCATAGAAAGGAGTAATGGTGGGACCAACTTCTGAGGTTAGTTACAAAGAAACAAGGCAATGGACTACCATGGCGCCCAGTGCTGAGCTGTGAGCAAAGCATGTCTCTGTTTTCCTGTGATAGTGATATCGCCAGGATGCTGGATATCAATTGTTACTGCTTCTCATGGTGTCCCTGAAGCAGGGGGAGCATGAAAACGCAACTTGTGTGGTGCTTGCTCAGGATTTCAGGAGCATCTTTCTCTCCTGGGGCAGCTCCTTCCTCACCTGTCCGTCAACGGGAACATGGCTGTTCAGCTGTGACAAAATGCTACTCACAGGCTACTTCCTAGGACTGTCACTGATGGTTAAGGGCTGGAGACTTACCCCAAGGAATTGAGGACTGAGGAACAAGGACTGATGTGATTCATATGGGAAACACAGGTGACAGGCATCCACAGGTACACCAGCTTCGCTGTCCTGCATGGTGGCCCAGGACGTGGGTAGATAGTTGTAAGGGTACAAGATGAATGAATGGGCAGTATATTGGTCACTTTTCTCATTGGGGTGACGAAATGCCAGACAAGAGAGACTTAAGGGAAGAGGAATCCATTTTGGCTCACAGCTTAAGGACAGGGTCCACAGTGGAGGGGAGGCGTGGTACAGGAAGATGAGGCAGCTGCTGTTCACACCACTTCTGCAGTCAGGATGGAGAAAGAGCTGAATGCTGGGGCTTAGCTGGCAATCTTTCTCACGCTCTATCTTAGTCTTACAGAGTGATCAATTTCTCTTTTTTGTTCAGTCTCGAACTCCCAGCACGTGGGATGGTTCCACCCACATCCAGGCTGGGTCTTCCTTCCTTAGTGAAAGCTTCATGGAAACACCTTATAGGCACACCAGAAGTGTGTTTCCATGTCGGTTCTAAATCTGGTTAAGTTGACAATGAAGATTAATCATCATAGACAAATAAATGGTGAGGCGGATGGATGGGTGGGCAGATGTGTGTAGGTGTATAAATGTGTATGTCTCTAAGTATGGCAGATGGATGGTGTGGTGATTGAATAAAAATGGCATAGGGGCTGGAGAGATGGCTCAGTGGTTAAGAGCACCTGCTGCTCTTCCAGAGGACCTGGGTTCAACTCTCAGTACCCACATGGCAGCTCACAACTGTCTGTAACTCCAGTTCCAGAAATCTGACACCCTCACACAGACCTACATGCAGGCAAAACACCAATGCACATAAAAAATAAAAATAAATTTATAAAATATGATCTTGATAGGCTCATTATATTTGAATGTTTAGCCACTTAGGGAGTGGCACTGTTTGAGAAGGATTTAGAGATGTGGCCTTGTTGGAAGAAGTCTGTCACTGGGGATTAACTTTGCGTTTTCAAAAACCCATACCACACCCAGTCTTGCTTGCTCTCTGCCTATGGATCAGGATGTAGTTCTCAACTACTCCGGCATCATGTCTACTGCATGCCACCTGGCTTCCTGCCATAATGATAATGGATTAAACCTCTGGAATGGTAAGCAAGCCTCCAATTAAGTGCTTTCTCTTAAAAGAGTTGCCTTGGCCATGGTATCTCTTCACAGTGATAATACAGTGGCTAAGACAGATAGATATGTGGTTGGATAGGTGGGTGCGTGGATGGACGGATGGGCAGGTAGGTAGGTGGTGGGTGGAGAGATAGATGGATGGGTAGGTAGGTGGGTGAATGGATAGATGAATTAATAGTGGGTGGATGAATGGAAATATATGTAGTCCAGGCAAGGACAGGAAAACTAGTTGGTCTTGTCAATCAAGGGTCACTAGAGAAACAAGGGTGACCAAGGTACTATTTTGTCTGTAGACTCAGCTGCTATCTGTCCTCTGTCTCTGGGTGACAGTAGACATATTGCCTTCCCCACTGGTGCCTCTGTTTCCTCATTACCAAATGAGATATTTGGACTGGATGCTCACTGATGTTCCCTCCATTTCCCAGTCTCATGAACCCATGATTCTGTGTGCGCTACATGGACCTGGAGGGCTGTGGTGATTTCCAGAGACTCCCACAGTCTCTGCTACCCTGTGTGGTCTTACTACTTCCTCGTAAAGAGGAAAGCTGTTTCTCCTCCCTGTGGTGGTATCGTGTTCCCCAAAATATTGTGCACCCTAATAAACTTATCTGGGGTCAGAGACAGAACAGCCACAATATTAAACACGAGGATAGGCAGTGGTAGCACATGCCTTTAATCCCAGCATTCCAGAGGCAGAAATCCATCTGTTCAAGGATACAGCCAAGCATGGTGACACACGCCTTTAATCCCAGGGAGTGATGGTAGAAAACAGAAAGGTAAATAAGGCGTGAGGGCCAGAAACTAGAAGCATTTGGCTGGTTAAGCTTTCAGGCTTTGGAGCAGCAGTTCAGCTGAGATCCATTCAAATGAGGACTCAGAGGCTTCCAGTCTGAGGAAACAGGATCAGCTGAGGAACTGGAGAGGTGAGGTAGCTGTGGATTGTTCTGCTTCTCTGATCTTCCAGCGTTCACTCCAATAACTGGCTTCAGATTTGTTTTTATTAATAAGAACTTTTAAGATTCCTGCTATATCTGGCATACACCTTTAATCTCAATACCAACCATAGAAGACCTGGAGGTCTATACAGACAGGCAGTGATGAGGAGGTCATGTGGCTGGGTTTACAACCAATGAGAAGGCAGAACAGAAACTCTATAAGAAAAGACAGGACACAGGAAGTAGCTCTCTTGTGGAGAGGAAAGACAGCAGCAGTGAAGGCTAAGGTTTTCAGCTCTCCTCTATTGCTCTGACCTCTTGGCTATTAACTCTGTATTTGGCTCTGTGTTTCTTATTTAACAAAACGGTTACATCTACATCTCCCCATGAATCTGAGCTGGCCCCGAGGCTGACAGAACCTAGTAGAAGTGACCCTCTTCCAACCACTCTCTTTGGAGTGTTCCTCCTTAGAACCAGACCATCATCATGTGAAGGCGCTCAAGCCGCCACAAAGAGAGGCCCGTGGAAGAGAGCTGAGGTCCCATTCCATGGTTGCCAGCATTAGCCACCAGCCAAGGGAGGTCATGTGGAGCCTCACACCATCACACCCCACGCCCCAGCCGACACCACACAGAGCAACCGAAGGGGAAGCATAGCCCACGGCTTTGCCACAGAGCAGGGTTGTGGGTGACTGCTGCTCTATGTTGTGCTAGTTTAGCAGAATGCTCCATAGCCAATACTTTACAATGAACAAAAATGTATGTTCTTGCAGTTCTGCTGCCCAGAAGTCCAAGATGGAGTCCAGCATCTTGCTGCACTCTCAAATGGTGGAAGGCAAAGGGCAGAGAGCCTAAGAGTACCCCCACTTGCCTTTTTATGGTGGTGTGAATCCTCTCTGGAAGGTACAGCTACTGTGACCTAAGCATGTTCTAGAAGCCTCCACCTCACAGTATAGTCACTTAGGGGATCAAGTTTCCAGCGGTGGAATGCTGGGGGTGGGGTGGGGTGGGTGGGCAGGGTGTTTCAAATCAAAGCACCAGTTTCAGCTGGAGTGGCTCGATGCACAGGCAGAGAGCCCAACCACCGTCCAGAGGAGACCATGGCTGAAAAGTGGATTTTTAAGCAACATAAATAAACTAAATGCATCCATAGATTTTTTTACACAGATGCCAAATGGGTTAACATATGCACGCTTTGCTTTCTTGGCCGCCTCTTTGGTTCTGTTTTCCTATTTTGTTTGGCTCCTTTTTTCTTTCCCACCCAGCCCATCCTTGGGCCAACCGGGCTCTGATTAATTCTTCTGAGGCTTATGGTAGCATGCACCAGTGTTCACAGATGCATGTGGAGAGGTGTCAGGGTTCACGGTGCTGCAAAAACATGGATCAACTATATGCCTTGGCCGTCTTAGGTCTTCTCTGCTTTGTTAATTGACAGATCCCTTGTGAGAATCCTTTTAAATCCACTGCACAACACCCTGCAATTCATCCTTCTAAATAGTTGCACGGAATTCCAGGCCCTTCCATCCGTCAGCAGCGGCCTGAGCCAGTGTGGGTGCCTGTGATGGCACATTGTGTATGCCCCAGGGAGTTTATGAGTCACCTGTTAGAGTCAGCAAAGGTTCAGAATGGGAACTTTCCATAGACGTATTATGCCCCTCCTCCCACCCCACCACCCACAGCTCAGGGACCATCCTGGAAGAGAGGGTGGAAAGACTGTAAGAGCCAGAGGTCAGGCAGGACCAAGATGGAACAGTGTCTCCTGGACATGACAGGACCGCTGCACACATGAACTCCCAGCAGCGGTTGTCTGCGCAAGATCAAGCCAGTCAACACTGCAGCATGGAGGGAAGGAGCTCAGAGCCTCCACCCCTAGCTGAGGAGCTATGGACACTTGAGGGCCTCTGGGGAGGGAGAGTCAGTTTTCTCTCAGGGTGTCACTAGCCCCTGGTAGGTCAACCATGCTCCAGTGGGTGGCCACGCATGTAAGAATGTATGTGCAGCTCATTGGCTTTTATTTTGAAAGAAGAGAGAGAGCATGAGGTTGGAAGTGTATGGGGAGGGGGGTGAAAGTGGGTTTGGGAGGAGTTGGAGAAGGATTGGAGAAGAATATGATCAAAATACATTGTACAAAATTCTCAAGAATGAATAACATTTTTTAAAAAGCACATTATATTGAAAACAAAGATAATATGTGTTCAGAATATTGATCGAGAGCCTCCTTTGCATTGTAGGTACTCTGGAAGTTGTTGACTGTTGCTATGGGACGTGACCCAGTGATGCACGGCACATCTCTCCCAAGATAGTACTTGGGGATGACATGTTGGCATTTCAAGTTGGCTATGGGCGAGTGTGCCCCACGGAGCCTGGCAAGCACCGCATCTCAGGGCCAGATGGATTGTTTTGTTGACTGTCTAGACTTGAGCAAGTCACAGAGGGAACATTACCAACCCGGTCAACTTCAAGGTGTGTCATGTCTGTGGCTACTGTGTGGTGAACAGCAGGATGAAGCTGGAGAAATGTTCTTAAGATCTGAAAAACCCTTACTATACCCAGAAAGAGGCGGTTTGTGCCTCCGTGCCAAGGAGTGAGGCACCTTCCCACACCACTGATCCACTTCCATCTCACTGCACCAGTAAAAATCACACTGAGTGTTCTGGATGGAAATTGTTCATTAGTTGCTAACACATCCTGGAGGCTATCCCCTGTAGATAGAACACACGCACACACACACACACACACACACACACACACACACACACACACACACACAGAATTCCATTCTGTTCATTTCATGTAGGATCAGAGGGGGTGCTCCTTTCTAGGTTGTTTCTAGACTCTTCTCTAGAGTACAGAACAGGTGCCTACTCATAGACTTGCCCACAAAGGACTTGTAGAATTGTTTCTGCCAGTCCGGTGGGCACCCAGCTCATCATTTCACCAGATCCCTGGCCTGATGGCAGCTTCTCATGATCAATGCCTCTCCATGTCCCTCACACTTCCCTGTTGAGCCCCTGTTCCCGTCTGTCAGTGTGCCCATGTTCTCAGTGGGTTAAAACCAAGACTTGCTTGTGGCTTTTGTGTTCTGGGTCTCTGCTTTGTGTGTTGATGTTGACCGTGTCATCTTCTATCGGCTAAAAATTGAATTTTTTTTTTTTTTATGGCTAACTGTTCATTGTGTCTCTTGTAACATCAAGGCATCTAGTATCGGTTAGGAATATTTCCCTAAGTCTAGCAATTTTATATGTCTCTGCAGGACTTCTTGTTTCATTTTCAGTCTGTCTTAGTCACTTTCTGTTGTTGTGACAAAACACCCATGACCAAGGCAACTTATAAAAGAAAGTGTTAAACTGGACCTGTACTTCCAGACGGTTAGAGTCTGCAATGGCTAAGTGAAGGCATGGTGGCAATGGTGGCAGGAATGGCTGAGAGCTTACTTCTTTGTTCCATAAGTAGGAGGCAGGAGGCAGAAAGAGAGAGGAGAGAGAGAGAGAGAGAGAGAGAGAGAGAGAGAGAGAGAGAGAACTGGGAATGGTGAGGGCTCTTGAAACCTCAAAGCCCCACCCACAGTGACACACTTTCTGCAACAAGGCCACATCCCCTAATCCTTCCCAAACAGTTCCACCAAGTGTTCAAACATACAAGCCCATGGGCCATTCTCATTCAGACCTGCACAGATCATCAAGGAGACAGGACAAAGGGTGCCCAGTTTCCCCAGCCAAGTGTCACAGTGGCTTCTCACCAATCCACATTAGATTCTGTGTGAATGATGGGTGTGGTTTTCTTATGCCTACATATTGAGCTTAATTTTTTTCAATTGTTTTTAATTCTCCACCTATACAATCATGACAAGTTTTCAGGACACAGGTGTAATGCAGCCATATTGCTGGATCCTAACAACTCCCTCAGGGGAGGGGGTGAGAAGGTGCAGTGTCAATGACACAGACGTCAGGAGTCAGTTGAAGGCAAACAACAAACTCATTTATTTAATAAGGGGAAGGCCTTATATACCTTCCTCCTAGCACCCAGTCTGTGTCGCAATATGATGACATCACATGGTCGTCCCTCATTGGCTGGGCATGATCAGGAACTCTGACAGCTCCTGTTGCTAGGCCCTCAGGCAGACTCCAGGTTGGCTCATAAGAAGTACGTTGTATATCTGCCTTGGCGACTGGTCTGAGCCAATTCCTTCAACTCTGTGGGCCTGTCCTACTACACAGCCAGGTTCTTGACTCTGTCCAGTTTCTGGAAGAGTCTGCTCTCTCCTCTCTGATAGATCCTGAGTAAAGCTTTTTTTTTTTTTTTCATAACATTTTTATTGATTATTTGGGAATTTCATACAACACACCCTGATTACACTCATTTCCTATTCCTTCCATGTCCATCCTCCCAACTGTGCCTTCCCCAATAGAAGAAAAAAGAAAAAAAATACAAGTCCAACTTGTGTTGCCCATATACACACTGGTGCACGGTCAAACTCCCAGTGACCAGCTCCTTAAAGAAAACTGAGTCCTTCCCCACCACCCAACCCTGCCAATCAACTGTGAAGAGCTACACTTTAGCATTCTCATCACAATTTGTAAGGATTCTCTTCAATAGCTTCCTGCCTAGACCGTTTCTTGTTCTTGTTCTTTTCTTTTCTTTTTTTTTTTTTGAGGGTGGGGGTGCAGTTGTCAGAGAAGCCTTCAATGTCTTTCATTCTCAATTATGAGTCTGGAGTCATCGATATCACTGCAAAAGGAGCTTCCCCTGCCCATAACAGCCAATGGCAGCAGGAATCGTGGACTTCCATATGGTTTCTGACAGTAGCAGGGACCACAGACATCCACACAGCCTCTGGTGGCACAGAGCATGGACTTCCACGTGGCCTTTGGTGGCAGCAGAGACCACAGACATCTATAGTCTTTATTGTCTGTACTTTACTCGGCATTCTGACCTTCTAAACTCCCGCATGACTGGCCTGCTAATCTTTGCTCAAAGCATTTGTGGGCTTCTTCAGCTCTCAGCTCCAAACTCTTCCACATCCCCCAACCAGTTCCAAATGCCTAAGAACCACATGGCCAGGTTTGTTACAGCAGCCCTGTGCTGTGGAATAATCCTCTTGTACATTCTAAAGATTTGTCACCCGAATTGGTTTAATAAAACACTGATTGGCCAGTAGCCAGGCAGGAAGTACAGGTGGGGCGACCAAACTGAGGATGATGGGAAGGAGAAGGGAGGAGTCAGGAGTTGCCAGCCAGACACAGAGGGAGCAGGAGATGAACGTGCCATGTTAATAAAGGTACCACCACGTGGCAGAGCATACATAAGGAATATGGGTGAACTTAAAATGTAAGAGCTAGTTAGTAATAAGCCTGAGCTATCAGCTGAGCATTTATAAGTAATGTTCAGCCTCTGAGTGGGTTGTTTGGGATTGGGCAGTTGGGACAGGAAAACTGCCATTTACAGCACTGTTTCTCTATATTGCTTCTTTACATCAGTTGCCTTTTCTGTGCTGTGAGCAAACAGGCACAGCAAGTCTTGGAAGAGAGACTTATTTTGGCTTGTGGGTTGAGGTGATTCAGTCCATCAGGGTGGGGAAAATGGCAGCAGGTGACTCCACGGTGATGGGGGCTTGTGGCAGATGCCTGCTGGTATCTCAGCAGGACAGGGAACAGAAGGCTGGAAGCAGGACCATGCTGTAACCCCTCCCTCCTCAGAGACCTACTTCCCCGAGACTGATCCCACCAGCTAAAGATGCCATAGCTTCCCCAAATGGAATGAATCATCAGCCAGGAACTAAATGTTCAAAACACCAAGCCCCTGAGGGACATTTCACTTTCAAACATCCCTGTCATTTATAAACAATAAAAATATATGGGGCTTGACACATTGCCTAACCATACTGAAGAGTCAACCACATGATTGGGTTTGAAGGCCAAGATCAAGGTGCCTGTATGCATGGTGCTGGGTAGTGGCTACCCTCCATCTCTCAGGTACCCTTGTTGCGGGCTCTCTGGGGAAGCATGCTGTGTGCTCACACAGTGAAAGGAACAGAGGCCATAAGGGGCATGATAAGAAAAGTCAGAAGAAAACCTGACTGAAGTCCTTTATAAGATCACTATCCCATTCATGTTGGCTTCATGATCCCAATTTCATCCCCAACAGGACCCACCTCTCAGTGCTGTGGAGCTGGTCCCCCAGATCCCTCCATGTGAGTCTCAGGAATTCAGGTCCATCAAACCACAGTGGTCTCTCATCTTTTTTATGCTTGTTTCACATGTGGTGGCATTTTTTTATTTTTTTATTTTTTTGGAGCTGAGTATCGAACCCAGGGCCTTGCACTTGCTAGGCAAGCGTTCTACCACCGAGCTAAATCCCCAACCCCATAGTGGTATCTTTTAACAGCCTCCTTCCAAGACTCTGTGGTCCTAACTTTCATCCTGATGAGTTTTGCTGAGGACTGATGGGCTGTATTAACTTCTCTTGTAAAACCATCCCTTGGCCTCACAGCCCCCTTTGTTGTGTTTAGTCTCTTCCCCCCTTGGTCACACGTCTATCATGGTTGCTCTTTTCCTTCTGTTTTGTGTTTCTCTTACCCTTCTATTTTTAATCTGTGGGAGGTGTGGCTCACTCACTAGCCTTCAGCTAGCTAAGCTCCAGCATCAATTTGGACGCAGTTGCTGATCATGAGCTGTCTGTTTCTTAGTCATTCAACTCTTTTCCTTCCCTTCCCCTCCCCTCCCCTCCAATCCCCTCTTGTCCCTTCCCTTTCCCTCCCCTCCTCTCCCTTCCCCCTCCTTTCCTTCCATTCCCCTCTTCCCTTCCCTGGTTCATCAATACAAGCTCTGGTTGGTTGGCTGGTTTGAGTTAGTGACCACGGTATGTTTTCCTGCTGATTCTCTCCTATACACTCATGCTGTGAATATCTTTATGAATACCTGTGTTTTTTATTTCAGCAGCATTCTCATTTATTTATTTTTCTGTGCATGCACACACGTGCATGCATGTATATGTCACAGCACACATGTGGAGACATTGTGCTTCTGTTAGAGCTTTTCATTCACAAGTGTTTAATGGGGTCACTGTGGGGCTTGGGTTTAAATGTTTTAACTGTGTGTTCTTGTACTCTCTGTTGTGTTTGCAAATATGTAACTATGTAGACCAGGCTGGCCTGTAACTATGTAGACCAGGCTGGCCTGTAACTATGTAGACCACGCTGGCCTCAAACTCACAGAGATCCTCCTGCCTCTGTCTCTTAAGTGCTGGGACTAAAGGCCTGACCTGCTCCTCCCTCATAACCATTTTCAATTCCCTCCTGCCCTCCCACCAATACCTGGTAATCATTAATATATTAGCCATATCTTTGATAAACTTTAGGCATGTTGTAGAAATGGAACCATCCAGTATGTAACTTCTACATAATATACAGTATATTACAGTATATAACTTCTATATAATATATAGTATATTACATTATTATAACTTCTACATAATATACAGTATATTACAGTATATAACTTCTATATAATATATAGTATATTACATTATTATAACTTCTACATAATATACAGTATATAACTTCTATATAATATACAGTATATTACATTATTATAACTTCTACATAATATACAGTATATAACTTCTATATAATATACAGTATATTACATTATTATAACTTCTATATAATATACAGTATATTACAGTATATAACTTCTATATAATATACAGGATATTACATTATTACAACTTCTATATAATATATGGTCTATTACAGTATGTAACTTCTACATAATATATAATATATCACAGTATATAGCTTCTATATAATATGCAGTAGATTACAGTATATAACTCCTATATAATACACAGTATATTACAGTACATAACTTCTATACAATAAACAGTATATAGCTTCCATATAATATAGTTTATTACAGTATATTATATACAGTATATATATATTATAATATATAACTTTCCCCCCTCTGAACACTAATTTTCACATTTTTGTATATATCAGTAGTTTGCTTTTATTGCTATCTAGTGTTCTGTGGGATGGATGTACCACAGTTTTTTTAGTCACTGGCCTGGAGAAGAAAATCTGTTTCTTGTCTGATACTCTCATAAGCAGAGCGGACCTGAGCAGTGCAGGCTTTCATGTGGATTTTAGTTTTGAATCATCTGGAACAGATGCCTGGAGTGTGACTTCTGGGTTACATACTAGTCTCATGTTCAGTTTTAAAAGATTGATCTTTTATTTTTAATTACCTGCAAGTGGGGTGTGTGTGTGTGTGTGTGTGTGTGTGTGTGTGTGTGATACTATGTGCACTAAAGTGCGGTGTCTGTGGAGGCCAGAAGAGGGCATCATATCCCCTGGAACTGGATTTACATGTGGCTGCTGGTAATTCAGGTCTTCTGAAAGAGCAGTCAGTGCTCTTAACTACTCCCCACCTCACTTAGAAAGACTCTGACTAGTTATTCCCAGAGTGGCTGTTTGACACCCCACTGTGATGCGGATGTCACCCCCTTCTCCACGTGCCCACTAGTGTTTGCTGTAGTTCTTGATTTTTGCTGCTCTGCTGGGTGTTTTGTGATGTTGCAGTGCAGTTTCAGTTTGGATTTCTCTGTCACGAGGTCTTACACTTCCTTGTTTCCTTCCGTATTTAACACAAGGTGTGTTATTTTCATACAGTTGCTGTGATAAACACCATGACCAGAGGCCACATGGGGAGGGAGGTTCCTTCTTTCATTTTGTTCCCCTCCCCCTCTTACAATTCTAGGTCACAGTCCATCACTGAGGGAAGTCAGGACAGGAACTCAAGGCAGGAACCTGGAGCAGAAACTATGAAAGAACATTGCTTATTGCCTTGCTCTCTGGTTCATGCTCAGCTACATTTCTTATCAACCCAGGACCACCTACCTGCTCAAGAATGATATCCCCCACAGTGGGCTGGGCCTCCTACATTAATCATCAGTCCAGGCAATCCCCATGGACACACCCACAGGCCAGGCTGGTGGAGGCAATTCTTCACAACTTGAAAATCAAGATTAGCCTCACAAAGGTAAGACTCGGGCTCTGAAAGTGGAAATGAAGCAAGATTCGGGCAAATGAGAAGACATCCCATGTTCATGGATTGGAAGATGTGGTGGTGTTCAGATGGCCATGTTCTCCAGGCTGATCTGAAGGCACAATACCCAAATGACTTCACTGAGTGGACCATGTGGCAGATCCTAAAGTTCACATGTTCCACAATGAACCAGAACAGCCCAGACAGTATGGAAGAGAACAGAGAGGGCTCAGATGTCTACCAAGCCATGCTAGTCAGGACAATGTGTTCTTGGCATTAGGAGATGGATTATTCACTGGGATAGAATTTGGAGTTCAGAAATAAACCCCACATTTATAATGAGTTGATTTTGACACAGGATGATTTCTCACAGTACTGGGACTACTGGATATACACGTGCAAAAGAATGAAGTTGGACCTAAAATTCACCATATGCAAAATTAATTCAGGGTGGACCAAAGACATATATGAAGAGGCTAACTTGTCAGGCTGAGAGAAATCTTCATGAACTTAAATTAAGTTTTTTTGTTTGTTTTGTTTTGTACAAGGCTAAAAGCACAGCCAATAAAATAAAAATAGGTTAATTGGCCTCCATCAGAATCATTTGCCTTCTGTGTTCTCTTTAGTGAATGTCTCTTCATGTCTAGTTTTATTATTTTTTCTAACCATTTTCTCATCTCTTCTTCCCCTTCTCTCTCTTGCTCCCCCTTCTCTGAGATAGGGTCAAACAAATCTCGGGCTAACCTCCAACTTGCTGTGTCAGTGAGGATGATTCTGAAGGTCTCATCCTCCTGCTTCTGCCCCCGAAACCCTGAGATTACAAGCCATGCTTCACCACGCCCAATTCATGTGGTGCTGGGGGATCGAACACAGGGCTTTGTGCCCTCGAGATGAGCATTCTACAAACTGAGATACATCCCCAGCCCCTAATGTGGTGCTTTCTTGTTTAGTTTGGAATCTCCTTTATATGTTTTGGCCCACTGGTTATTTGTTGCCTATGTGTCTGCAAACGTTTTCCTCTCATCTATATAGGGCTTGTCTTTTCTTCTTTTTAATGGGACCTTTCACAAAGCAGAGCTTTGGGGAGAAAGAATTGACTTTTTTTTTTCATCATGCTAGGTCTTTCAATCCACGATCAAGGTATGTCTCTCTTTGGCTTAGAATTTCTTTGATTTCTTTTGGTGGTTTGTTTGTTTGTTTGTTTGTTTGGGGGTATTTAAATCATGCATGTTACTTTTATACCTGCATCTGAGTAATTAATTGGGGGGGGGGAGGCAGCTTGTGGCTGTTATAGCATTTTAAACATTCCTGTTCTTATATTTGGTATTAGTAGGTAAAAATCAATTCGTTAATGACCTCTCATCCAGTGTTCTGCAGCATTTTGAACTCCAGACCAGAGCCCCCAGACTCTGGTCCTCTTCCCTCCTCAGCCCACAGTGGCAAGTTCCACGGCTTCTGAATCTCTGTAAATTCCTTGGAATTTTCTCCATCATATGCAAGGAGGGATTTCTTTTTTTCCTTTGATACCTTCTCACCCTGGCTTCCAGCCTCCAGTACTACCCTGAGCAATGGATGGGTGCAGGCATTTTGCCTTGTTTCTGGAGTCATTTGCTTTTGATTCTTGAGCAACCGTGTTTTGGTTTCAGGTTCATAACACCACCAGCTGTCTTCCCCCCCCCCCCCCCCCCCCGCCACACACACACACTTAGTGTCCCCAATTCCAACATTACACTAGAGTCATGTTCACACCATGGTCAGTGACCTGTGTTCAGGAGTCATCATCACTAGGCTTCTGGGTTTTGTAGAGGGTCCGTGCACTTCCAGCTCTGTATCCTGGGTTTTGACACAGGTGTAGTGATAGGGACCCAGCCTGATGGCACCACATGGGCTACTCCAGCTCAGCACTTAGACCAGCAGTTCAGTCCCGCCCAGACTCCCAAACCTTCTGCGGTCTTCATCCTCATCATGTGGTCCAGGTTGCACCCACTCAGAACAGGATCTGCCTGGCTCTGTTTTCTGTTCTTGACCTCGAACAAATCTTGAGGTCTTCAGGATGGACCTGTGACCCCACCCTCTACCCCTCAGCTGAGCCCCCAGACTCTGGTCCTCTTCCCTCCTCAGCCCACAGTGGCAAGTTCCACAGCTCGGGTTCCCAGCCTGTGTTTGAAACATCAAAACGAACTTCAATCAGGAGAACAGTTAACTTTTCTCCTTTATTAAAACTAAGGACGTCATTATAAAAACCACTATATAGAAAGACAAACACAGCGAGACAACGCCAGTGTAAAACGTATCATTGTTACATCGGATTCGGAGGGGGAAGATTATCTGATATCAGTATTTTTGTTTTTGGTTTTCCCGGTCATGGGCTCAGAGAGAGACCCCCATGCCCTGTCAACAGGAGCCTGGCTCTTCTAACATAGAGATACCTTCCTGCCCCACCCTGCCTACCTGCTCTGTCCCATTGACCCAGGGAGAAACAAGTCCTTTGTAGGAAGGTCCCTTGCCCCTCTAGGGTGGCCAGGCTCTTACCCTACAGCTTTGTTGGTTATTGCACGTTGCCCGTATGCTCACCCATGGATATTAGATAGGGATATTACCGCCTAGCTTGAACACAGGCAGGGAGGAGAAATTTGAAGGGACTGGATATGAGAAACTGCGAGATGCAAGCCTAAGAGCTCACCCTAGTCAAGTACCAGCTGTGACCAAATGTGAGGCGTGTGGCCCTGTGACTCCAGTTGCTGATCTTTTGTTTAAGGTTGACATTGACTACAAGGGGACTCTATGCTTTGGAGGGTAGTTTTAGTTTGTCAAGGGTAAATGGGTCAGGGCTTTGACATAATTATAGATAGGAAGGAGTGTTAGCCACTAGTGGTTAAATTCACCCACTCACTAAGCATTTCTAGCACCGACTACCTGGCAGGAATTTGGACTGGAAACAGGGTGGGGTGGGACAGGCAACGCCACCTCCAAGGTCACTTTTGTGGGAGGGATAGATAAATGTTCTGTGTTTATTTTGCAGACGAGAGTGTTTCTGTTAGGCATGGCGAGTCAGGTCTGCAGTGGTGGACCCTGCCTCTCACTGGGCCACTGTGTGTTCTCTGATGCAACCCATCTGTCTACACAGGAGGCGCTTCTGGTGGATGCTGGCAACAGAGCAAGGTGGCAGGGGATACTCAGCAAGTGTCTGCGCAACAGCTGAGGATTTGTGCAGCGTGTGGGTGGTACACATCCCTGCGCTGATGGCCTCAGCTGCCAATCTTTCCAACCACAGCCTGTGAAGTGCAGGCACCTTGTTGAGGCTACCGAAAGGGTAGGAAACCATGGGGACCATGGGAACACCCGACACAGAGTAGGCATGAGGGCTCATTTTGTTTCCTTTTCTCTTCCTTCCTTCCTTCTTTCCTTCCTTCCTTCCTTTCTTTCTTCTCTCTCTCTCTCTCTCTCTCTCTCTCTCTCTCTTTCTCTCTCTCTCTCTCTGTTTTTGTTTTTGTTTTTTTGTTTTTCAAGACAGGGTTTCTCTGTGTAGTTTTGGTGCCTGTCCTGGATCTAGCTCTACAGCCCAGGCTGGCCTCCAACTCACAGAGATCTGCCTGGCTCTGCCTCCCGAGTGCTGGGATTAAAGGTGTGTGCTGCCACCACCTGGCTGAAGGCTCATTTTCTAGGGATATAGGATACCACCTTTGACCTGTGACATCATCTCCTCATAGTCCTCTGACAAGGCAGACATTGGCACACACATGGTGAGCAGTGTGACTCAGCCCAAGGCCGCCACTAACCCAGCAGAGCTCCCTGGCAGACAGTGTGCTCTCTCCCTGCCCTTCACATACACAGGAAATGCCCAGGAGGCCACTAAGATAGTAACCTGTGCCCAAATGCCAGGGGAACCTCATGTTTACCTCCCCAGCAATTCCTGTTAATGAGAACCAAACAGCCATATGGAAAAACTTGCACGGACCTGGGGGGGGGCACTAGACAGGATGAGTGAGAACCATCTCTTGACTGAAGACAACCTCAACCATCTCCCCTGGCTTGTTTTCCTATTATCCCAGATCTTTTCCACTTTGGAGCTAAAGTTGCCTGATGGGGTTTTTGGATGACCCAGGAAGTGGCCCTGCTTTAGGAGCACAGCTGTACACACCAATGTTGTCTGCAGTATCTGAGATTGTGAGAGACCAGATCAGAATCATGTGTGTGCATGTATGTGTGAGTTCACATGTAGGTGTATGCGTATACATGTGAGTATATTTGTGGACATATGTGAACATGTACATGTGGCATACATGGGTATGCATGCTTACACAGGGGTCTATATCTGTTCTCATATATATATATATATATATATATATATATATATATATGTGTGTATGTATGTATATATATGTGTGTGTGTGTTCATAGGTGTTTATTACTGAACCTGTAAACATGTGTAAATTACACTCACAGGTGTGTGTATACATGTGCACACATGGATGTGTACATATTCATATACATGTGAACATGCATGTGCATGTGTGGACACACAAATGCATACAAGTTATATTCATGTGGGTGGGTGAATGTACACATATGTGTGCATACGTGTGTGTGTGTGTGTGTGTGTGTGTGTGTGTGTGTGTGCGCGCGTGTGCTCCTGTTTGGATTAAGGCCCATTACACACTGGTGAGAGTCACCATCAGATGCTTGGCCACTCCCACATGGGGTGTGCAAGCCATCTCCTAGGAGACTATAGCCAGCTAGGGAGGAGTTCTGAATGGAGGTCCCAGGTCATACAGATGACAGAGCATAAAACTGCTCATAGAGGACACACAGTTCCCAGTGAGAAATGCCAGACAGATACAAGGACGTCTCATGACTTTCCTTGGGCACACGGTGTCACCGGCTTCTCTGCTTCCTGGGGCTACTTGTTATAACAGGAGTGTACTGTGGCCCGAGAGTCATAGAAAAAAAGGGGGGGGTGTCAACACAGGCATCCGGAGCAGGCAGCCGTGGGAACTGAGGCAGCCATGACAGCTCAATAAATATTCAGGGACTTGTCTCTACTCTGTGTCTTTTCAGGACATGCTACTAACTGGCCCATCTGCCAGCCACAGACACCACAGGCTGGGAACAGATTTTCATCGTGGCCACCTGGGGTCCTGCATCTCACCCCAGGACTCACACCCACATGGACACAGCTCTTGCCTTCAGTAGCTCTATGAGGCGGCATGGGGTAAGACCCTGACCTTTAACCCTGGCTTGCCAAATGAGGAAAGGAGGCTCGGGGAGGTTGGGTGGGTGATCCAGTGTTACCCAGCTGGGAAGGAGCAGGGTTACCAGTGCCTGGAAAGTCAAAGTCTATGCTGATTTCTGGCCATGGGAGCACTCCTGTGTCCTGGACAGTGTCTAGACTCTTAGCCTCAGACACATAGATGAGAGATGCAGGCCCTCAACCAGAATCTTCATGGAAGCCTTCAGCTATTCCCTAAGAGACCTCTGCTGGAGAACCCCACCCCCACCCTGTACCCTGCTGTCTGCATGGCCATGGCCTCCTGTGTCTGAGGAAGGAGGAGGCTTCACAGAGGAAGTAGCCCTGAGCCCTGCGCAAGCAGCCATAAGAGTATTACCCAGAGCCACCCAACGCCAGAAATCCTCTTGACATCTGATCTGACTCCTTCCTTCCTCTCACTATTGGGGAAACTGAGGCAGGAGGGCCCCAGGTCTTGCCTGTGATCTCTTTCCTCAGGTGACATTAGAATCTGCAGCTTGGGGGAAGGATGCCTTTTCCTGCAGAGGCTCTGCATAGGTGGGGGCTGATCCAGCCGGTCTATTGCTAAAACCCTCCAGGGCAGTGGCTGTACACACACCCCCTCGGATGCTGCAGGATGCGGGAGAGGGCCCATGTCCACCTTTAATCAAGATCCAAGCATAGACTTTCCAGGCTGTGTGCGGGGCACAGCAGGGCATCTAAGAGCAACCCGACTCGGTGCAGGGACAGAGGCCTTGGACCCAGTAGGGCCTCTCAAGCCTGCAGAGTGACAGCTTCCATGTCCACCAATGGGACCATCTCTCCCTCATGTGGGGCTGAGAGGATGAAGAGCCAACCAGAGTGGGAAGAGGGGTTTTTTGTTTGTTTGTTTTTCGAGACAGGGTGCCTCTGTGTAGCTTTGTGCCTTTCCTGGAACTCGCTTTGAAGACTAGGCTGGCCTCGAACTCACAGAGATCTGCCTGGCTCTGCCTCCCGAGTGCTGGGATTAAAGGCATGCACCACCACTGCTCGGCCAGAGTGGGAAGAGTTTTATGTCTAGCATACAGTACTATCGATGGAAAAGCAGTGTGTGTGTGTGTGTGTGTGTGTGTGTGTGTGTGTGTGTGCATGTGTGCATGTGCATGTAAACCATTGTGGGAACCACAGAGATCTGCATGCAGAATTGTCCCTTTACCTCTGCTGCATGTGAGTCCTGGCCACCCTAGCTTGTTTGCTTCTAGGAACTCAACAGGATTGTGGCTCTTGTGGCCCTTGGCTCTTCTCTAGGTCCCATTGCTGGTCTTGCATGTGATTTGGCCCCAGGCTTAAACATCCCTGACCACCCAAGCCTCCACACATAGCCTCCACAATATGCCTTTGTGATCCCCAAGGGCACCTCCACACTGACTCTTCCTTGCTGCCCCTTGCTCACTGTCCCCCACAGTGTGGCGGGCGGGTGGCCAGCCCATGTGGGGTTACCACCGATCAAGTGAGGATGCAGCTTCAGGAAGAATGGATCACAGGGAGGGCAGGAACACTTTGGCCTCACTCATAGGGGTGGGGTGGCTATGTCTACAATTGGCAACGTGGCCTCTAGAGAGCCACAGGGTTAGTTACTCCAGGGGGATGTCTTTTCTTCTGTGTGCCCAAGGAGAGTGGGTCAATGATGATGAGCTCTGTGGGCAGATGTTATAGGTACTCAGGTTTACTTGGAAAACCCCCATTTTAAGTAGATAGATTCATAGAACCCTCTGTTCTGGGTTTCCTTAGGACCCTTCATCCCATCTATGTGGTTCTTCTCCCTTCAAGATGCAGCACCCCAGGGGAGAGCCTGGCATTCCTCACCCCTGGATCTGATCGCTGCCTGACCTAGTGCACAGCAAGTGTGTGGCTAGTGTGAGCTTCTCAGGGAGGCTCAGGTGGTGATGGTGGAGGATCTGGGTTGTGGAGGTGCTGCACTCACTGTAGAAATGTTAGGCATGTGCTCCAATGACCATACTGAGGACCTGGGCTACGGAGCCTGTTACACCCTGGGATTCAAAACCTGGACTTGGGTTCCTGTCACCCTGGGGCCTCCACAACTATGGAACTGGCCATGTCCTGACCATATGACTGTGTCACCCTTCTCCAAGCTGTACTGTTTCCAGAGGTGTTACACGCCCACCCCCCAGGAACTGTGATGGTGCACACAACACATCCAACCTAGGCTGCCCAAAGCCAGCTGAGATATTTCCTCATTCCTGCTGCTATGGGAACAGATTTCACCAGAACCTATCCTCACTGGTATGCTTCAGTTCCCACTACCTGTGGCACAAGAAGGCTGGGCCCTGTGCCTGCCCACTCTACCAGCCCACAGTTGCTGGCCACTGCAAGAGGTCTGAGTCTCAGACAAGGACACAGGGAAGACTCTTCAGCCACATGGTGACCTGTGTCCATCGGAGAACCTACAGTCAGTGGCGATGGGGCTCGATTAAAAACTAGCTGAATGAACACATAGAAAGAACACCCTGATCATACACGTGCGCGCACACACTCACGGTCAATATTCCAACACGGATAGGCCTAAGGGGGCCGCTATTGGAGGGAGTGGAGGCAGGAAAAACGTCAGTGTTTGGACCATGGTGCAAGTCATGGCCCCAAATCCTTCTGGCTGGGGTCAGCCAGGGCAGCTAAGTGTTGGTCATCTCAGTCCACACCAAGTCTCTTCTCAGAAGCCACCAGCCCAGAAAAGAACTATTGCTTGCAGACAGGTGGCTCAGAGCCCCTTTCCTGCACCCTGTTTGCCCCCGGACCCTGAGTTTGCTCCTAATCTCAGAAGTCCTCGGAAGGGGGTTCTGGGCACAGGTGGTTTTTCCTCTTCTATTACCACACCATTGCCCCGGCTCTCCCTGGTGTCTTGGTTGAAGCTGTTCTTGGAGGCTGCACCAGGTGCTCTGGGTCTAACCTCCTCCATCCTGAGGCACAGCAAAAGGGTTTTCTGGAGAGAGTGGAAGAGAGAAGTATCAAGCATTAGAGTGAGGAGAAACCAAGAACACATGTCATTTGTACTTTAGACACAAGAAATTCTGTGATACTGTGGTTGCATGGGAGACTAGAGCTCCTGGCCCATGCAATAAGACAAGAAAACATGTACAGAGTGCCAGGATTTAAATACGAAAACCCAACTCACGATTAACTGTATATAATCTATCTGGAAAAATCTAACAGAGCCAGCAGGCTGCTTATCAGAACAGAGATTACAATAATTCTCACTCTAAGCCATGAGATCAACTTATAAGACTCAGTGGGGTTCATCTCCTACAGCTTGACTATATATCTTGGCTGGAGACAGTTCCAGTGAACACCTGTCATCACACATAATTATTTTGCTGTTAGTTTTTTTAGGCTTCCAAAGTACTCTGATTTGGATGAAAATGAATATAGCATCCTTTTGTAATGCGCTAACAACTATTCAAAACAGATACGGAAACCATTCATATGGATAACAAAACCCATTGTGCCTCTTGGACTCATAACACTGGAAGGGTCTCCATGGCTTTGGACATGATGAAGTCATGAAAAGGAACCCAAGGCATTCCTGGACCAGGGATGGGCCAGGAGACCAATGGGTAAGGACAAGGATGTAAGAGAGTCCTGAAGACTGAGGGCCCTCAGGGGATGAGCCAGGCTATAGGCCAGACAACAGGGAGCAGGAACAAACCCATCTATGCCTGCTCTACAGATCACCATGCTAAGAAGAACTACCCAGGGCTGGTGAGCTGGCTCAAAAGTAAACATGCTAGCCACCAAACCTAGTAACCCACACGGTGAAAGGGGATTGCTGACTCTTTTTTTTTTTTTTTGAGACAGGGTTTCTCTGTATCTTTGGAGGCTGTCCTGGAACTTGCTTTGTAGACCAGGCTGGCCTCGAACTCACAGAGATCCACCTGCCTCTGCCTCCTGAGTGCTAGGATTACAGGCATGCGCCACCACCGCCCAGCAAGAGCTGACTCTTACACAGGCACAGCAATGTACACACCCTCACACAGACATACACAAAATAAAGAGATGAATGTAATTTTGAAAAAATAAAAATAAAAATAAAACAGCTACCCAATTACAAATCCCTGTCTTCCCAGAGGCCTTTGCAAACTAGAGTGACGATATGACAGGGTGATATCTTCTAGCTTGCAAGAAGGCCAAGGTGATTGGCTGTTTCCTTATCCTGTTTTTCCAGGGCCTAGAATGGCAACTGGCACCCAGTAGGACTCAATAAATACTTGTGGAATGAACGAATGGATGAATGAATGAACCAATTTAAAGCCTAGGTATGGGAACCATCTTTCCAAGGTGAAGTCAGCAGTAAGAGTTGTTTGAATTACTATCCCTGTGAGCCTTAAATAAGTCACCAGAGACTAGGCTTGGGCCTGTGAGGGGGCACAGAGGAGGCACTTGCTCTAGGAGTATGTTTGAAAAAGCCCAAAGGTTCTGACAAGCACAGAAGAGAATGGAAATGAAAACAGAGAAATGGTATAAATAACAGATCGTAGGAGGGACGAGGTGAGGAGGAGGCGGTGTGGATAAACGAGGTCTGACTCATTTAGAGTTGGGGGTCTGAAGAATTCCTCAGCCGTTAAAGTCAAATCAGAAATGTGAAGGGGCCCAGGACCAGAGAATACAGGGATCAGGAAACAAGGGGGGAGAAAGGCAAAGACACCGAAGACCGACATTGTTCACTGTGGGAAGAAAATAAACGCCGTATCACAAAATAAACGATTAAGCCTATTGCATCCCATTATAATCATGGAGGTAACCATGGCATCCAAACACAGCTTTCCAAGTGATCAGAAGACATTTACACGGAAAATAAAACAAAGAAAAACCCAGGCCATATGGGGGGAAGTTGACAGCCCCCACCAAAGCTATAAACGCAAAAATGTATCATAAACCGGGACGACAGGAAGGGGACTGAGTGTGTCTGCGGCAGCAGTAGACATTAATGAGCCATACGAACTTGCTAAAAAAGAAAAGATGCTAAGCGGGATCGCAGATGCATCCCACTTTGAGCCAAGCAACTCCAGAAGAGCCTGCACTCCACACCTCTGGAGCCTACGCTTCAAAAGGCTCAGGTGATAGGCTCTGCTTCCTGCACCCCACCCCATCTCAAAAGAAAGCGTGCGTGGTGATACACACAACAGTATACCAAGAGGAGCTCTGGGTCACGGTCGGACTGTCAGACACAGCCGAAGTTGGGTCTAGCTGGGACGGAGTCCAGTTCAGTGCTCTCCTGAGGCACAGTCCTGGGGTCCGTCCTCAGCACTGAATCAACTGGGTGTGGTGGGGTTCTAGGTTACCCAGGCTACACGATACCTAAGATGAAATGGGGGGAGGCAGGGCAAGAGGCAGAGAGAATGAGCTAAGCAAGTACAGTGTGTGAGAATGGTAGGAACACCTAACCGTGAGGTCCAACACTAGTGAATCCCTGTGCACAAGACAGCACAGCTTTGGTATTTGCTCCACAGGAACAGCCAGGAATGCAGGAGAAAAGGAGGCAGAGTGTGCTGTTGTTGGTACACCCAGTTCTGCTCTCTCCGTGGCAGATGGAGTGGCCAGCATAAGGGAACCCCCCCCCCCCCACACACACACGCAGATGCTGACACACACACACACACACACACACACACACACACACACACAGAGATCACATACACACAGATGCACACACACACAGATACACACACATGGCGGGAGGGGGGAGAGATGCTGACAATCAGGCTTAAATTTCAAACAGCAGAAATAAAACATTATCTGGTCATAATATAATATAATTTGAACAAAAAAAACAAGTCAGGTGTAAGTGATACATACTTAGAATCTCAGCTTTCAAGATACAGAGGCAGGAGGATTGCTGCAACTTTTAAGGCCAGCCTGGGCTACATAGCAAGACTCTAAATAGACTAACAAATCAATAAATGGCTGGGGCTCAGCTGGTGAAGTGCTTGCCACACAAGTGTGAGGACCTGAGTTCAGAGACCCACATAAAAAGCTGGGTGCTATGGCAGGCTCCTGTAATCCCAGAACTGAGGAGGCAGGTAGGAGGATTCCTGGACCTCATGACCATCCAATCCAGACAAATTAGTGAGCTAGGTTCAGTGAGAGACCTTGTCTCAAATAGTAAGGAAAAAAGCAATTGAGGAAGACACATGATGTTACCTTGTAGCCGCCACATACATGTGCATACACATGTACATATACACATGAACACATACCAGAAAACCCCACAAAACAAAATAAAGTCTACCCCTAAAGATTTTATAAACTCCTTTAAATCATCCAAGTCAAAGAGAGTGAGAGAGTGAAGAGTCAAAATCACAAAACATCAGACAAGAAAAACAGGAATTTCAAAATTGGCCAAAAATGAAAATAACATTTCCAAAGCTGAGTGATGCAGCCAAAGCTGCACCAGGAGGTGGTTTCATAGCCTTAACTAAGCTCTTCAGAAACATGAAAACGCAGATGATTTACCAAGCTCAAACAGATAGAAAGGACAAAAACAAACAAACAAAACCAAAGAAGACACAGGAAAGCTAGAAAGAGATTAAAATAGAAATATCAGCCCAAAGGTGACTCTTAGAAACAAATCTAGATATTGATTCTTTGGAAAGCAATGGGCTATGTGAACAGCTGGGGATTCCAACACAGCAGAAAGTGGAAGAGACAAAAGGGGAGATGGTATCTGGGGAGGGAGTACCCATGTGCTTTCTGTCCAATTCCAATCTCCAACAAGAATTGCATCACAGTCTCCAGAGACCCCCATGCTGCTAAATCTATGACTAGCAATTGCCATCTCTGCCCCCCCTCCAGTACTGGTCTAGTGGTATTGACACAGTGATGCCTCCTGTTCTAGTATGCTCCTTGATTCTTCTTGGCTTCTGAGGATACTCTTGCCCAGGTCCCTGACTGCCAACCCTCCTAGACATCTTCACCAGCTCAGATTGTCTCAGCATTTCCCAAGGACTTTAATACTATCTACACTGTGCTGTTCTAATTTGTTTTCTGTAGCAGTGATAAACACCATGACCATGACCAACTTGGAGAGGAAAGGGTTTATTCTATCTTACAGGTTACAATCCACCATGGAGGGAAGCCAAGGCAAGAACTCAAGGCAGGAGCTTGAGTAGAAACCGATGAAAGAATATTGCTTAGTGGCTTGCTCCCAGACTCACCTTGGGCTACCTTCCTTACACCTTACCACGGTGGGCTGGGCCCTCCTACATCAATTAATAATCAAGAAAATGCTTCACAGACATGGCCACCAGCCAATCTGATGGAGGCCATTTTTCAGCGGACCTTCCTTCTTCCTGGGTGTGTTTCGGGTTGACAAGCAGGGATTAATCATCACAGGCTAATGTTATTTTTCTTGTTGCAGTGGCTCTGAGAAGTGAAACATACAAATGCGCCATCTGGGTCAGCTTAGGTCCAGCTATCGATGATCAGGAGATGCAGGGCCCACCGACACCGGCTCATCTAGCTTCCTCACCCAGGCTAGAAGTTTAGAGTAAAAAATTACTAACTGCCAAGCTTGCCTAGTGACCCGAAGATGTGACTCAGTCATGCACCCCAAAAGCTTTAAAATAAACAGGATGTAGGATGTACAGATAAACCCATGCACCTGTTTTGTAGGCGACAGATGACATGTACGACTGTACCCCTGCTTACTCAGCCAGTGAGGGAAGAAGAGAAGGGCCTGACTTGGGACTACAGAAATAGTCCTTTGGGTTCCTGCTGTGGGGCCCGTGTGCTGACCAAATTTACAAAGTCCAAATAAACTAACCCTTTGCTACTCCATTGTTAGTGGTTGTTACGAGTGGGGTTCCTCATTGCCCACAGTGGCCAAATTCCTGAACAGAAGCAATTTAGAGCATGGTCCACAGTTTGAGGATCTAGTCCATCATGGCAGGGAAGGGCATGGTAAAATAGTCCCACACTGTAGGCTTCTGGCTCACATCTGGAAGGATCCAAAAGCAGACGGTTGATAGGAAGTGGAAGCCAATCCCAGTTACCCACTTCCTCTGCTGAGGCTCCGCCTCTCAGAGGTGATGCTGGTGACGTCAGTGTATGAATGGGAGATGAGTGACATGAGGAGGTCTTGTCACAGTGGCCACCTGTGTCCCATGGTGGCTGAGAAGGGGAGATGACCTCTGCCAAACATCTCCAGGCTGGCACGTTGGTCTTTTGCCTTCAGACCCAGCTGGGACTGGATCTCATTCCTTTTGGTGCGTGTGATGGTTGACACCCATTGTGAACTTTGACCTAGGAATGACCTAGGAGACAAACCTCTGGGCATGCATGCGTGGAAGCAGGTAGATGAGCCTAATTGAGGTGGGGAGATCTGCCCTGAATGTAGGTGGCAGAGTTATGTGTGTGTGTGTGTGGTGGTGGTGGTGGGGGGGTCCTAGGTGACTAAAAAGTAGAGGTCAGCAGGATCTCTCCTCTCTCTGCCTCCTTACTGGATGTTGGTGTGACCTCCCGCTTCCTCCCACCCTGCCTTTCCTGCTATGATGGAATAAACTCTTCCACTATCAAGTGGCTTTTGTCCAGCATTTTGTCAAAGCATGGAGAAAACTGTGGCCCTGATTCCTACACCCTCATCTGGAACCCTAGCTGCCCTGTAGATCCCTGGGTCCCTGGCTTGCTGAGGCCCGTGTAAGTGCCTCCATGCTGTGTGATCTATCATTATCAGCCACTATTGATGCAGGAAACTCAGGCCATTTACCCAGCATGCTCTATCCATTCTCTCCCATTGGAACCTATTGGCGGCCACGGTCAGACCACACCTCCACCTTCCAGCTCAAACTGCTCTCTCTGTGGCAGCTCCCACCCTGCTGACAGCTGGAGTCATTTACACTGTGTCTCTCCCTAAGCAGGGATTAGTGTTGGGTTGGTCACACTGAAATCCCGGGGCCACTACGGTGCCCAGCACCTAGAAGGCACTGATTAACCTGATTGAACCAATAAACCAACCGAAGAAGGCCAGACTCCCATGGGACAGATGTCTGTGTCCTGATCCAGTGATGCCACTCAGTCCCTTCAGTCACAGGGTGAGAAAGTCATATGTCCAGCAACAGAGGTCACAGCTGAAGGCTGTGCCAGCTCAGAGACACCCAGGGGGACTGAACCAGAGATCAGAGTGGCCAGGATGCTGAGGCTGACCCAGGACCTCAGGTGTCTGGTTTTAATGTCCTTGGTTCTTGGTGTCCTTCCCAGGGTGTTATCAGTGACCCAGCTGGCGTCAATACATGCTGAGTGAGATGACCTCAGCACGGAAGTCCCAGCCTCCTGCCGGATGCCCCACCCACCCCACCCCTGTGCTTCCCAGGCACCTTACTTTTTTATCATACCTCATATCAAACTCGTAGACATCCCTCTAAACTCCCTCCTCCCTCCCTCCATCATCCTGCCTTCCTGCAGCTCTGCCCTCGCCCCCTCTTGTCTTTCACCCCCAGGCACAATAATCCATCGCCAGTGGACTCCCTGAGTCCACTTTCAAAACAGTTCAAGCACACCAAGAAAGTTTCTTCCAGGACCACTGGACTTCACATATGCATGCATGGTAGATCTCTTTTGCTGGTCCCATGCTTCTCCATGAGGCCACCTTGGTACCATGATGGTGAGTATCTGTGTGTGATGGGTATGGTATGCCTCCCCACCTCCTCTCCAGCCAGGGCCACCTTACTTCTCCTTCAGTGTCTGGGTACCTCTGCCTCAGGGCCTCTGCTCCTCTGGTCCCTCTGCTTGGACTGCTGGTCTGGCCATTAAGGTGGGAACTCAGTTTTCCACAGCCTCTAGTCCCAGTACAGATGGCTTTTTCACACCTGGATTTATTACATGGGTGCTGAGGACTGGACTCTGGTCCTCACATTTGCATGGCGAGCACTTTACTGACTGAGGTCAATGTAACCCCATTCCCTACCACGCGACTACATTTTAAATAATACCTTGTATGTAATGAAATATTAAAAAAAATACATTTGGGAAGAATCCATTCTATACAGGCTTTCTCAGTGGGTTCAGTCCTGATGTCTGGGCTGGGACCTCAGGGCCTCTCATTGCTGGACTGTACCTCTTCCAAGTTCATGGATTCTGTTCCAAAGGTCTCTCCAGAAATCCCAGTATACTTTTCACAAGCTAGACACATGCTCCCCTTTTCACTGGGAAACTCCTACACATCCATCAAGAACCCTCTTGGATGTCCTTTGCTGAAGCTTCCCTACCTCCCACAGGCATCAATAACATGTTACCCCATATCCCACATCACTATAGAGGGGTCTGGGTTGTTATTGAGCACTATCAAGCAGACCTAGGGTTCGAAATGGTGTGCGACTCTGGGCAAGTTATTGAACATCTGGAGGCCTCAGGTACCCCACCTGATGCCACTCCGGGCCTGCAGGAGTTTTTCTCAGCTGGCTGGGGACCACTGTGACATGCCTCGGCTAGACATTAGCCACAGCATAAACCAAGCATGTTGGGATGCCTGGCCTTGGCCTAGGCTTCTGGAAGGAACTGTTGGCTTTCATGGTGCCCACAGTTGGTCACGGGGAGCCCAGGATTAAGAAACTGTCCCTGACTGGCTACAGGCACCTGTCCCCCAGGGGTGCCTGTCCCCCCAGAAGTCTTGCTGGCCTCAGGCGCTCACTGGCTCTAGCCCCAGGACCAGCCATACGCCTTCCCTCAGAGTCAATGACACTGTCTCCCATGTGACTTTCGGAAGCCTGTCCTAACAGTCTTTTCCAGCCTATCTGAGCTGGTGCTGGGATCAGGGGACTAAGACACACGTCGCTGTCACCCTCCAGGACTCTGAGCCAGGACAGAACACGAGGACCCCAGATAGGAACGGGGTGGGGGGGTTACCTGCCATGTTAGCTACATCAAAAATGGGGTCCTAGGGGACCTGTCTTGGTCCTCAGCTCAGTGGGGGCCTGAGGAGGAAGTTGGGTAATGCTGGGGGATGGGTAGGCAGGGGACAGCCTGGTTGAAGACATTCAGAAAGTCATAGTGGGCCCAATAGGAGGAGCAATGGCTACTATAGACTTGGGCTCTAGATGAAGGTCCTCGGACTCCATCCTAGGGTTATAGGATTCTGGAAAATTCTGAGAAAGGCAAGTTAGGGATGGGCAGTGCTCCTGAGCCTCCTCAGAGTGCCGTCCCCTGTGCTGGTAAGCCTCATCCTCAGTAGCCCATTTTCAAAATTTACTAGGAAAGGACTTGGGCTCTGAGGGACTCTGCGGGGCTGACAGTTGGCTTACCAAGGGCCAATGGCGAGCTGGAGCGGGAGGGGGCGGAGCGGGGGAAGGCTTGGAGTCCAGTCTGTGCTGCTAACCACTGGACCACCCCGCCATTCTGTAGGGTGTCACGTCACGCACGCACAGGCGGGAGCACAGGAGGAGCTGTGCAGCTGGCAGGCGGAGTGGGCTGGCGTCTGCAGCCCGGTTGAGATGAGATGGAACACCTGGCAATTTGAATAGTAATGAAAGCTTCCAGAATGCCAGGAGAGTCTGGAACAATGAAAGCGAAGGAGAGATGAGAGGCTTCCGTCTAACTGCCGGTGAAGTGTGGACGCGGCTCCTGAGATGGCAATCGCTCATGGCCATTTAGCGCTGGCTGGCTGCCGCCGGGCCAGGGCAGGAACCGTGACACATTTCCTGGGGGGTGTTCTCCCAGCAACCCCACAGTTGGGACAGCTTTAAGTACATTTTTCCAAGGGAGCGGAAGGCAGGGGTGCTGGAAGAAGCATGGCGGGGACCAGATGCAGTGCCAGGGCACGGTGGCAGCCTGGGCAGCAGATGTGGTCCCAGCAGGTGGCAGGTCTCCAGTAGGAGATGCTCTTCCTGCAAAAGGATGGCGAGTTACCCGCCTGAGGATGCCACATGCTCACCACGGTGGGGCTGGATGAGGATGTGAGCAGGCCAAGCCCCTCCTTTAAACTGCAAGAGAGCTGAGTGCACACCCACCCCTGACCGCTGTCATATACCTGAGTAGACATATGTGAGCAAGGCCTCTAAGGTCCCCTGTCCGGATGCCTGGGAACTGTGGTCCCACCTTGCAAGTCAGAGAGCTTACTGCTGGGATTCCACTCTGGGTCCTAACAAGAGGCAGGGTCACACTCATCCGGCTGGGCACACTCAGGAGAGTCTTAGAGATGAAAGGGTCTTAGAAGCAGTGATTCAAGAGAAGGTTCAGCAGTTAAGAGCACTGGCTGCTCTTGCAGAGGACCCAGATTCGATTCCCAGTACCCACATGGAGGTTCACAACTGCCTGGAACTCCAGTTCCAGAAGCTCCAACTCCCTCTTCTGGCCCCAGCAGGAACTAGCCATGCAAGCAGTAAGTACACAGACCTAGGCTGAGCACCCATACATACATGAAATTTTTAAAAAATAAAATAAAATAAACCAAAAAACAAAACAAAACAAAACATAGACAGAGGTCAGACAGCAGTGGCTATGGCCAGTGAGGGCAAGTACCTCAAGAAGTCCTCCTAGAGCCTCCCAAAGGAGCAGACCTGCCACCTTGATGTAGGTGTCACAGCATCCCATGGCTCCAGGGACCAAGCCCAGGGCCCCTCGGCTCTGGTGTCCCTCAGCTCCGGCCTCACACTGTAGAAGTGTGTGTCTTTGCCTCTGTACCCAGCCTGACTGCAGCTCAGCTTTGGGTCCCTTCCCTGTTTTGAGTGAGTCTTGGGTGATCAGCAAGAATTCAGGCCCTGATTTTGGCCACTAGCAGCATGGACCAGGTCCTGGTTAGCCCTTAGGATGAGACTGTCTCCCTTCCTCCCAGCTACTGTCACCTGTCACCTGCCTCCAGGGGCCTTCTCCCTCAACTCACCCACTCAGCAGGGATGTGCATGGGTACTACGGAAGTAAGGAGAGCATCTCTGAACAAGAGGACAGCAGTGACCTTCAGAAGCCAGTGGCCTGTAAGGACCTTTACTCCAAGAGTAACAAGTCAGCCTGCCAACCTGCCTCCTGGAGCAAGGAGGTTTCCAGGTTCAGGTTCAACCAGCATGAGGTATCAGTAACCCATCGGTTCCAACACAGGCACCAGAGTGAGACAGAGGTGTGTGGAGCAGCTGCCCACCAGCAAGTACTTTAGTAAGGGTCCCTTGGGTCACTCAGCAGGACAGACATCGGCCATGGTCTCAGTGTAGAAGAGATGAGTAACGAGGGTGGTGTGGAAGAGCATGATTCTGGCTTGCACTCATCTGTGCTGGGGACATGGAGGCTTTGAGGGACCAACTTCTCCTGGGCTGTTTGACCTTGGATGTGCTCATGACCTTTCAGAACCCCAGGACCATTAAATGGCAGGAAGAACTCCCACCTGGGAGGTTGGGAGGGTGGAATGGCCTTCACCTCTCTCCACCCGGGGTCTGGATCCCTTTCACTCCCCACTGGGTCTCCCTGAGAAAGGTTGACGCCTTTCAATGACGATGCTGTCAGCAGAGAGTTGTCTTCCAGCGTCCACTTTTCCTGAGGACATTATGGTACAGTGAAGAATTTCATGTGTGAGATGAAGGTGTGGATCAGTTGGGAGAGGGCTTGCCTAGCATGTGTGAAGTCCCATGCTCCATCCCCAGAACCACATAAACCGGCTATGGGCAGAGAGGAGGATCAGAAGTCCAGGGCCAGCCTGGGCTACATGAGACTCTGTCTCAAAGCAAAGACCTTTAACATGAGCCCTGTTCTCTCCTTCAGAAGGGGGCTATCTGGCAGCTGAGGGAATGCCCTTGTCCTGCTGGCCAGGGAGCCTCTGCGGGGTTGCAGCCTGGAGGAAGGGCCAGGCATCTCTATGGCACAGGGCAGCAGGCAGCACATCTTGGAAACGGGGCTGCAGGGTGGGTTGGGGGCTCTGGAGCTCCCTGATTCTAGTCCTTCCTCTACCCTCCTCCCTGCCGCCTCTCTCAGCTGTGGGAGGCTCAGGCCTTTTAACACACACATCCTGGCAGTTAATTTTTAATGTCCCACTGGTCAATAATTGATGGTACCGCTTTAACAGGAAACTTGTGTTTTACATCAGCTGCCGCTCGGGCTGTCCTCTTCCCTCAAAGACCTCTGTCTGGAACTGCCCGCCTCCCCCGTGGGAATTAAGCCACCTTTACCTCCTGCGCCAAAGCTTTCAAAGCACGTACCCACTCTTGTCCCATTAGCTTCCTCAGCAGCCCAAGAAGGTCAGGAGGTTCTGCAGAAAGCAGACGTGGCGGGTCACAGCTGCCCACGGTTAAACAGCAGGAGTGAGTGGAGGGTACCCTGGCCCTATGAACTCCGATGACTCAGGGCATGCCCTGTCCCCCTCCTGTGGACCAAGTGGCTAGGGCTCTTACTGTGGACACAGGGAGAGCGGGTCATCAGAAGAAGGAGTGCCACCCCCTCCCCCACCCCTGCATCAGAGGAATGGCCTCAGCAGGGTTCTGAGGGATGAAGAGGAGTTTGCTGTGGCTGGGATTGAGTCTGTTCTGAGTGCTCAGCCTGGCCTGCAGCCCAGTCTCGAGTGTATGTCTTGTGAATCATGGGGCGCAAATATCATCTATTGTGCCTACGTGTGTCACTCCTTGTGCCTAATTATCCATGACAGTTGGTCACTCTGGTCCCACTTGCCCTCTCTCAAGTCTGGGTGCAGACTGAGACCTGTTCCTTCTCTCTGCTGTCCATCCTGTGAACCATTCAGTCTGCCCAGCGCAGACTCCCTGTCATGGTGAACTTTAGCAGTTGGCTTCACACAAACTTGGAGTTGCCAGGGAAGAAGGATCCTCAATGGAAGAACTGCCCAGATCAGACAAGCCTGTGGGCATATCCATCCACAGGGCATTTTCCTGATTGCTAATTGCTCTAGGAGGGCCCAGCCCACTGTGGGTGGTGTCATCCCTAGGCAGGTGGGCCTGGGCTGTAGAATTGAGCAGGCCGAGCAAGCCTGGGGGAGCAGCCACTGAACAGCATTCTTCTGTACTTTCGCTCGCCTGCCAGAGTTCCTGCTTCGGCCTCCCCAGATGTAACCCATAAGCCAAACAAGCTCTTTCTCCCCTCAAGTTGCTTTTGGTCTGTTTTATCAGAGCTCCAGAAAGCTTAAGACACCCTCCTGCTGCCCTCTCACAGGGGTGGGGTGTGGAGAGAAGCTCCATCCAGGGTCAAACCCAAGCACGGTGCGTGAACACATTCATTTCCTGCCTGGTATACAAGGACATACACTGTCACACAGACATCGCAGCACACCCACGTGCTGGTATGGTACACATTCAACTATGAATCAGAGAATACAGACACACACACACACACACACACACACATAGACATGAACATACATAGGCACACACACACAGCACATATGCACACAGACAGACAGACACACACACAGACATGAACATACATAGGCACACACACACACACAGACATGAACATACATAGGCACACACACAGCACATATGCACACAGACACACACACAGACATGAACATACATAGGCACACACATAGCACATATGCACACAGACAGACAGACACACACACACACACACACACACACACACACACACACACCACCCCTTGTCCTTGTCCGCTGCTGCCAGAACAGCCAGAGACAAGCCATCTTTCAGGGGTGGTGGCCTACCCAGCATCCCTCCTGGGCCAGCGGGCCTGCTGGAGACCCACTAGGCCTTTGGGCATCTCATATCTCCTGTTTCCCTGCGACTTGTCCTGCCTACTCAGAATCCTCTTCTCCCCTGAAACCCAGAGTGCCCAGCCCTCAGTACAGTGAGTGACCCGCCATGCCTTGCCCCAGTCTCTCTGGCGTCTACTGGACTCTCTTACCTGCCCTGCTTCCACCTCTTCCAGGTCCCATCCACCTCTAGAACAGCCCTTGCAGCCCCCACCCCTGGCCTGGGCACAGCCACTGCTCTTCTTGGTACCTCCTGCCCACTGTGGTACTAGCCCTCCCCACCCAACCCCCACCTGGCAGCTCAGATTCCTCAGACTAATGGACGACGATGATGACGCTGCTCCTGTCCCCAGGCTCCACAAAGAGTTCTGCCCCCCTCCTCCTGCTGTCAGTTGGGAGACACACTGCCACACTGCCATCGACTGACTAATGGCTTTCAGGAAGACAGTAACGGTCCATTACATGCATGTATTGATCGGGACACATCTGGATTTGAGCTCTGCGAGGCAACAAAGATGCATCCCTGGGAACACGAAAGTAGCCACAGTTAGAGGCAGGGGACACAGTGATCACAAGAGAGAGCCTGGGAGGGGCTGCTCTGGAGGCGTGTCGGCCAGTCCTCCCTCTACCCTCTGACCCCTGACCCCGTCCTATGGAGTAAGGTGTGCCATAGGAGAGTCCGGCTGCCACACTCTGGGGGTACTGGTCAGGGAATGACTATTTAGGCTATTGGGCACGTCAGGTCAGGAGGTCATGGGAGGAGGAGGTGGAAGTGTCAGTGGAAGTGAAGCCTGTCCCCCTGCTAAGTAGCAGCCAAGGGTCCCTAGATTGGAGGTGTCCCTTGTCTCCATGAAACTCCAGTAAAGTGTCTTAGGGGGTCATCTGGCTGGGGTAGGAGTGTTGGAAAGGAGGACTGGAGAGTGATGGAGACTGGGGGTGCTGGGGTTGTGGGCCCTGCACAGCTGTGCATCCCGGCTCTTCCCACTCAGAACCACAGTGCCCAGCTCCAGGTGTTGAGGCTTTCTGAGCCCCAGAAAATGGTAAACAGCTGGAAGAGGATGCTGGAGTCCAAAGATCCAGGGACCAAGCCGATAGCAACAGACTCAACCCCAGGTCCCTTCTTCTATGTGCCTGGGGAAATAATGACTTCCAGCTGGGGTGGGGCATGGAGCAGCGTCCCTTCCTCCAATTCACGTGAGTGGGAAGAAACAGGCAGGTGTGGGCGGTTGGGGTCCTTCTCATGGGTAGGTTGCTGTGGCTCAGAGTGTGGTTATAGGGATTCTATCGTGGACGTGGAGGGATGTCCCCTCCCTTCATGGTGGGGTCATACCTGGCCTTTATGAAATGCCTCTTTATTAATGACTCATGGGCTGGCATCTCTACTTAACACAATTACTGTGTTAGGACATTTTAATGAAAGTTTCATACAAGTGTGTGGGTTGGGTTCCTGCGGTCTCCACACCAGGGTGCAGGCCTGTGTGAGGATAGCTAACTAGGAAATGGATGCCTGTCACCAAGCTCCCAGCAGACCTTCCCAGTCTCCCAATGTCCTCACTCGCTCAGGTAGGCAGATAGTGGCTTACTTAAAGATGCAGGGACCCAGATACAAAGGCTGTCCTACCCCAACCTGCTGAGAAGCTCCTGGCCTTCCAGACGGACAGTCTACTGGGGACCGAGGCTGGAAGAGGCACCCACGACCTCCCTGCTCCATCAAGGTCACTCTGGAGTGGCCTTTGAAGTGGCTTCCCTGCTCATCTCTAAGGTGTGTTTGCCCTTGAAGGAAGGCATTGATTTTTCCAAGCGAAGAAGGTGGAGGTTAGTGTGGGCCGTCTCTGAGTCGGGGACAGCTTCTGAAGGCTCCGGGCTCTGCCTTGTCTCGTGACTCCTAACCCTTAACATGGGGCCTGCACCCAACAGCTGGCCTCCAACAGGCACTGCTTGTCTGTGATGTCTGTGGAACCCTTGCCACCACTCAGGTTGGCACGGAAGCAGGCTGGGGCCAGGAAGCCGATGAAGAGGAGCCTGTGATGGCCCCTTCAGGGACAAAGGATCCAGCAGCACAGAAAAAGTGGCCAGTCCAGCTGTCCAGCCTCCCCTGGAATGGTCTGGAGCTGGGAGGAGCTCATAAACTGACCTTTGAGAACCACGGTGGCCCCATGTGCTGACCATCAGCTGCCTGCCTGTAGGTGACTCTGTAGACAGCATTACTTGTTAACGTGTGCAGAAGAGACACGTTTGTCCCCAGAGAGGTCACAGGTCAAGGGGCAGGTGAGGCTATTTGAGGTGGCCACATTCCAGAACTGGGATCCCCATGCCCAGTGACAGGAAAATAGTTGGCAGGCACTGAACATCCTGTCCTCAGAGGCCAGCAGGATCCCCACACACTGGCCCAATCCCAGCACACTGGGCAGAGCACACGTGCCTGCTTTTGAGGTGCAAACACCCCAGCTCACTGTCACTAAGTGCAGAAGGGAAACCCCATCCTGTAGGTATCTTCCAGGTAGACAAGATGGACCAGTACATACATTCCCTAACTCAGGAGCACAGCCACAGCTGATGCAAGAAAGTAGCAAGAAGTGTGGAGTTTTGAAGGGGTGCCCTTTCCATGTCTATTACACTGTATTTAATCATCAGTTTATACAGTTTGGCTTTTTTAGTCATTTAACAGGAGGCTTCCAAATTCCCACCATCTTCCTAGCCAGTCTTGGCATGGGGCAGGAAACTCCATTGCACGTGGGACACCCGTAGGAAACTGAGCATCCAGGCTGAGCTGTGGCGCTCAGAGCAGGCCTGGGTTTTTCTAGAAAAGCAACTTGACTGAAAGTTAATTAAAAATGTATCTAGTAAACAGTAAGAGGGGGGTGGAGGAGAACCCCACGGAACCAAGGTTTGAGAAACAAATGCTGCTTTATGGAAGCAGAGACAATTACCCGTGGTCTTGGAGGCAGTAAAAGAGATGGGGGGGGGTGTTCACGGAGAGCAGAGACAGCACGAATTAATGACATTGCCGTGACGATTAAAGAGATAGCGCCCCAGAGCTGCATCGTGAACCCATCGGTGGTGCCACCGGGCCCGGCAGCTGTGCGTGGAACCATCAGACTCCACTCCAGGCTCAGGCTGGAGTCCCTCCGGAGGAAGCGGCTCACTTTGAGGAGGGGCCCTGAGCCAGCGGAGTGTTGGTTGGACCCCTTGTCTCCCACGGCCCCTGCCACTCTGTCACTGTTATTTGTCACAGCAAAAGAAAAGAGAAGGGAAAAAGAACACTGCCTTAAATGCCGCTCTGTGGGGAGCCAAGTTAATGCCAGCACACGGGATCTTCACAACTGAGTAGATGCTAAAATGATGTTTAGAGACATTAAGGAAATTCGCGCGATAATGGCCAATTTACTGTGAATAAAGCTAGAATGCAAAGTCCCCGCACTTCTTTGAAGGGAAGGCAAAAAGCAGGCACAGGGGACAGCAGGAAACCAAACAGCAGCCAGGTGGGCCTGATGGCTTTCCCTTCTCCATCGTTGACTAATTAAGTAACGGCAATAATAATAACTCGTGTTCCCCGAGAAACTTTCCATACCTGGAACACTGGAATCCTCCATAGGAGTCTATGAGGTGATCTGGTTTGCACCCATTTCACATATGGGAACACAGAGGCTCCAAGATGCTGAATGAATGATTGGCCTGAGGTTCCCCCACTGGCCCCAAGAGGCGGGCGTGTATGAAGCCAGGTCCAATTCCAAGACAACTGCCCTCAACACTCAAGTATGTTAGAGTCTGACCAGGAAATGTGGGGATTAAACTGATTGGAAATAAGCGTGGGTGCTGCACAACTGCACTGCCCCGGCCTCCTGTGGTGGGGAGGGCAAGACAGCTAGACCAGAGAGCAGGTGGTTGGCTGGTTGGGTAGAATGTCAGGGTGGGCAGGAGGGCAGGCAGGTGGGTGGGCAGGGGTTGGGCAGGCAGGTTGGGAGGTGGGTGTGCAGGGGATAGGCAGGGGGTGGGTTGGTGGGTGGGCAGGGATGAGCATGTGGTGGGTAGGCAGGGGGTGGGCAGGTAGGTGGCCTAGTTGATGGGCAGGGAGTGGACTGATGAGTGGGCAGGAGGTGGGATGGTGGTTGGGCAGGCAAGTGGGTAGGCTAGTGGGTGGGCAGGGGGTAGGCTGGCAGGTGAGCAGGGAGTGGGGTGGCAGATGGGTAGGCGGGTGAGCTGGTGGGTGGGCATGTGGTGGGCTGGTGGGTGGGAGAGGGTAGGCTGGCGGGTGGGCAGGTGGGTGGACAGGGGGTAGGCTGGTGGGTGGGCAGGTGGGTGGGCTGGTGGGTGGGCAGGGGGTGGGCAGGGGTGGGCATGTGGTGGTCTGGCAGGTGGCTACTTCTGCTGCGTCCTTGAGTACTAGACCAAGCTTGGCGCCGGAATAAAAGACAGGATAAGGACCCTGAAGCCTGAGCCCCTGGGCCAAGCAAGACAATGAACTGGTCGTCTGAGGCTTTGCAGGAGGGTTTGGAACAGCAGGAGCCCGGGCTGATTGAGTTCAGATCACTTCTGCCCCCATGCCAGAGAGCTTCTTATGGGGCAACTCAGAGCCCTAGGCTTCCAGGGATGGGGAAGGGAAGGGAGCTAGCCCTACAGGTTTCTTGGGAGAGGAGCTTGTTGGGTTGGGAGCAGCAGCTGCCCAGGCCCTGGGACACTGTCAGGGAGGCCGCTGTGCTGGGTGAGCATGTGAAAAGGATTTTGATTCCATTAGCTGGTTTTGATTTATGTTTTAAAAGGGTCACTCTGCTGTGAGGGACAAAGGATAGGGCAGCGAGAGACAGGCAGGAGGCTCTCGCCTCAGTGTGGGCAAGAGGGGGGATGGTCAGCCAGACAAGCATTCTTCTAAGCTGGCTGGAGTCAGTCCCACCGGCATGTAAGTGCTGACCGCTGACTGGCTAGGGTCAGTCACCCAATTGCTATGTGCCTCAGTTTCCTAGACATAAGTGGTGTGGAGCGTGGGGCAGGGGACCTAGCAGGCAAGCTGTGCAGATATTTGAAATACTCCCTCCTAGTTGAAGGGGAGGAAAGACAGAGAAGTCACAAGACTCAGACACCCACCAGGAGGTGATAAAACAGTGACTGGCAGCTGAGGAGAGGAGACTCCTCCCTAGTGCTGACTGTGAGGTGCACAGGGAACTCCAGGGAGCATTGTGAGCCACCATATACTGGAGTGGGCTTTTAGGTGATGTCGCTCCCGAGTCACCGGAGCTACAGCTCTGCCTTCAGCAACCACATGGCCCACACCCATACTGTATGTGCTTCGGTTTACCCATCTGGGAGGTGAGGATAACTCCAACCCTGAGATCCTGATGAGCTAGCTGACAAATGCCCAGTGGGACTGGGAAGGTGTGTCTGTGATTGTGGGCATGCTCTTGAGCATCTTCCCCCAGATATGTGCCAATGACTACTACATCAGCAGGGGGACAGGACCAGAGAGGAGACCTAGAAGCCTGGGTAGGCCCGTGGTCTGGGGCTAGCAGCTGCCACAATCTGCAGCCAAGAGAAAGGCTGGAGAGCTTCCTCCCGAGGAAGGCAGAGCCCTGGGGAAGGCAAAGAGAGGTTCAAGGTGTGGAGGGCACTGGGGCCTCAGGGAGCTGAGTCTTGGATCACCTGAACAGAGACTGAGTCTGAAAAGCTGGACAGAAGTTCCTCTGTAAAATTCAATGAAGGCCACCGGGCAGTGGTGGCACACGCCTTTAATCCCAGCACTCGGGAGGCAGAGGCAGACGGATCTTTGTGAGTTCGAGGCCAGCCTGGTCTCCAAAGCGAGTTCCAGGAAAGGCACAAAGCTACACAGAGAAACCCTGTCTAGAAAAAAAATAATCAAGGAAGGCAGTGAGTCTCCAGCTCACCCAGGGCTTCCCTGTTTCCTAACTCAGAGACATGGGACAGGACAGCTGGCTGAGGCTCCATATGCCCGGCTGTTTAATTGGCACCTGGTTCTGCCTTCGGCCAGGCAGTCACTTTGCTCAAGAGGAAGATAATTGGAGTCAGTGTTCACAGGGCCTGAGGGCCCAGTGCTGTGCCACAACCCCCAGGGTCTCCAGTATTGGTGTAGAAGTGGCAATTTAGGGGCTACCAAGCCCCAGCTGGGAGCCACAGCCCTGATGGTGACCCTGCTGCTAGTGGGTGGTCAGTGGTGCAGCTTACCCATCTCCCCCATAGCAGGGCAGGGGTACCCTAGAGCCTGGGCAGCTGAGACCACCCACCCACAGCTGCCAGGATCTTCATCTTGCAGGGAACTTTGACCTGCTCTGCCTAGCTGGCCACCTGGCCTTGAACCTCAGTTTCCCAATAGAGTCCAGATCTACTGCTCAAGCTCAGCTTACAGAAAGCCTCCCCAGGGGGCAAGGTGACATATGGGTCTGCCACCATCACCTGGCTCCTCTGCTGGAGGCTTTGTGCCCTAGCAAGGGGAGGCTGTGTGCCAGAGAAGCCAGAGAAGCAGGCAGCCAAGATGCTGCTTTCTACACACGTCAGGATGAAGAGAGAGAAGCCGCAGGCTGAGCTCAGAAGATGTCCTCCATAGTCCTGTCCCTCTAGTCTCCCAGAGGATTCTGGGGGTGATAAAGGAGGTTCCACATGGTTGTCCAACCCTTTTCCCTTGCTTCTCTCCTGACAAAACTGAAGCTTCATCCAACATCACAGCACATCCGAGGGCAGAAAGGGACTGGGAGGTGGTGTGTGAACGTGGCCAGTGACTAGAACATCCCTCACAACACATCATACCCTATGGGCTTCTAGGCTATGGTTTAATGGGCAACCGGTTGGCCCAGGCACAACTTCCCAAGTCTATAGAGGGAACCAGGAAGGCAGGGACATCTGAGCTCCACAGTGTGTGAGTCCCACATGCCCGGGCAGACACCTTCCCTTCGAGTCGACTAACTAGCTTTTGTACAATTCCGAGCTCTGGGCACAGTCCTGCTGCCTCCTCTACTTCTGTATCCCAAAGGTGCAGCATGGCACTTGGCATACGGTCAGTGCACCGTGTTCATGTTGATGATAGCCAGTGTGGGAAGGGTGTAAGTGCTCACAGCAGGTAAGCCAGGGCCATCGGGAACAGAGGTGGCGACTCAGAACCATGGGCCTCCATGAAGGCAAACACCCCAGCTGTGAGTATAGAACACTAATAACCTTCAGGAAGTCTTGCCATTGGGCACAGTCAAGAGTCTGCTCACCTAGCTTTCCCTGCGTCTGAATGTTGGCTCTCCATGCCCTCCCCTCCTACCACAGGAGCCAGCCCAGAGCCCATCCAAGGGAAGACAGACAGTGGCTGTCTCCTGCATGATAGACAGGCAGTTACTTGTTCTGTAAGCACAGGAGGCTGTAAGTGCATCTGATTAATTATTCACGCCATTCATTATTGAAAAGGTCGCTACCTGGGAGCCGCTCCAGCAGTGGCTAACAAGTTCGTCCCTACCTCCCAGGAGAAACAGCAAAGGTTCGCGGGGTGCTTACTATGTGCCAGGCACCCCCAGAATAACCCAAGGAGGGGTACACAGCCCCAACTTCTCATGAGGACTGGGAGGTCAAAGGGTGACAGAACTGTCTGAGGCTGTAGCACTGGGAAGTGACAAAGACTGCCTTGTGCTGGTCAGTCGCCCACAGAGCCCAGTGGTTCCTGTGCTGGGGGGTACAAGTCATGGACAAGAAGGCACAAGATTTCCTTGTAGCCTGAGATCTGGCCGTGACCTCCAGAGATACTGTGCCCAGAGTCTGAGTACTCTGAGTCTATGCCCACAGTTACTATCTAGGCCCCCAGACACTGTCTACCCATGACCCTGGGCAGAGGAGCAGGCCACGCCTGTCTCTGTCCTTATAAGACACCCATTCTCAAAGCCTCAACTCAGGGCAACAATGCTGCCATCCTCTGCCATCACCATCATCCTGGAATGTAGGGCAGGGATGACAGCTGCCCAGATCTGGCCATCCCCAAAGCCAATCCCTTGATATGTCACCTCCCTTGCCAGCATCCTTCTCTCTTCCGAGTCACCACAGGACAGCCTGCCTGAGTCACCTCCAGGTGTGTACAGAAAAGGAACTAAAGACCAGGTTTATATCCTGGTCTCATGCTGGAAACTCTTCCCTCAACCCCTGGACGAGCTTCTCTTTCTTTTGACCAAACCACAAAAACTTGAAAAGCCATCCAACTTCGCCTTTCACCTTGGTAACTAGGAAACTCAAGTGACGACCTGTCTTTGGCTTCTCCTCTAGACCAGGACTGGCTGCATTCAAGTCCTCCTTGGCAAACAGTAGGGACAGCAAATAGCCTGGTCCCCCATGATCCAAACGCAGCGGCAGGGATAGCGTCAAGTCCACCCAAGCTGTTATTGCAAACACTCACCAGGCAGATGAGCTTTGGAAGGCCATCAGGGGTGGGCTGTGTGTGTCTCCCCGCAGCGTGTGCACAGCCTGGGGGGCTTGTGGCAGGGCACCAGGGGGAGGCTGCTGCGGCTGCGGGGCTGGCTGTCCTGGTCGAGGGGCTCGAGCAGGGTTCCCCCACCGCCTGGGGTCCTGTTTCATCCACCTTCCGTGGATGCCCCACCGGGTCAGGTAAACCTTGCAAATGTCGTAGTTCATGGCGGAATAATAGAGCAAATCCAGGACCAGCAGGGTGAGCACGAAGAAGCCGTAGATCCACACTCCCAGCAGCGCTGTGTAGTTGCTGGAGAAGGAGAAGCAGAGACTGAGCCACACTCCTAACAGCACCAGCCCCGTGTGCCAGCATCCACCACAGGTGGACAGACACTGCAAGGCATCAGGGTTCACCCCCCATCACCTGCCTTGCCTCCCTCCCACCCCAGTGTCCAACTGCCCTGAACCTGACTGTGCTCTAGGCTAGACTCCCTGGGTCCTTTCCTAGCTGGCACTCTGCAAGAGCTTTCTAAGCTGGGTATTGGGGCTCCCATAACTAGGGCCCCTACCTCATCCCACTTTGCCCTGTATGTGCCATGGCTTTGCACATGCCACAACTGCCCCAGGGCACTCCTCATCCATCTGTCCTGGCCTCTCTCCCAAGGGCAGAAGGTAGAGGCCCATACATCTCAGAACCCCATACTAACTGCCCTCTGAGGGGGTGCTACGCCTCCAGGCCCTCTGCAGAACTCCCTTCCCAGTAGTCTGGGATACCCACATCAGCTCAGCACCCACCCTCACTAAGGTCCTTTCATTCTGATCACAGGGGAACCTTAATCTCCTCCACGACTTTTATTTTTTTAAAGAGAGGGCCTTATGTAGCGCAGGCTGGCTTTGAGCTTGCTATGCTATGTAGCCAAGGATAGCCCTGGATTTCTGATCATCCTTCCTCCACTTCCAGAGTGTTGGGATGACAAGTGCTTGGCTTGTGTGGTGATGGGAATGGGACCTTCATATATGCTAGGGAAACGCTACCCACTGAGCCACAATCCTGACCTCTCCCATCACCCCTCTATTCCCTCACACAGCATTTCCCCCACAGAGGCTGCAGAGGTGGCAAGAGCCATCAGGATTCAGCACTTGACATGCTCTCAACCCGCTGCCAGCCCTGATGACTCTTTGCATATTGGTTGAGCACTGAAGCACACATCTGGCCACTCCTAGCCCAGGGCCTTTGCACAGACCATGTCCTCTACGGGCTAGCCTTTTCTACATCCCCACCCCCCCCCCCTCACTTGAGACTCTCCCAACCCTCCAATCCTTCAGTAAGCCCAGACTCTCCTCTGGCCCCTATCACCTGGGGTATATCTGTTCCCCTCACGTCCCCTCCCCCAGCTTGGGATCTTAGTCCCCTAGAGTGGGCTGGCTCTGGGTTTGCCACTGCAGCTGGATTGTTGAGCTCCTGACAGCACCCGCCAGGGACTGGGGCTGTTTAAAGGGACTGACTTATCAACTGCTCAAGTGACACCCACCTCAGTCTGTCCCCTGCCATGGGCATCTGCTTGAGTGGGCGTGGGCCAGCCAGAGTGTCGAGAAGAGGCTGACCAAGCAGGATGGATACCTCTACTCCAGGGGTTCCTGCGGCTCTGTCAAGACAGGCCCCTGGAGTGCTGAAGCCCCTGGAGGCCCTGTCTGGGACTGGGGCTCCTGCCTGCCTGAGCTAGGAGCCTTGGCCTCCTCTGTCTACTTTGCCCTGTGGTCTAGGAGAAACTCCGCCCATCCATCTCCAGGTCTGTAGGGTACTGCCTAAGTCTCTCCTCAACTTAGGTTCCTGCCTCTGCATCTTCCAAGGCTGCTGCCTAGCTCCAGCTGTGGCATCTGGAGGTGAGGTGGTGGCTATCCCCTGCCCAGCCCTGTCAGGATGGAAGCAGTCCCAATATGCCCACTTTCATCCTCTACTCAGGGGAATGTTTCTCAGCTGGCCAAGTTCTTGGACTGATTTCCCTTCCAAGTCAGGGCAGTGGGGGCGGGGCTAATGGTGAGGCTTTGCTAAGCTGTGCGCATGGTGCTCAGAACTCAGTACCACTCAGGACTTGGGCTCAGGACCACTCAGTGCTCAGTTCCCCAGTAAATCCTAAACACTGGAAGTCTTAGCTCCTTCCTGCAAGCCCACCTCTCAGACAATAATACCACCCACAGGTGTGAATAACTGACAGGCAAGTTCTGGGCTTTTTATTGACGGACACTAGCTTTACCTGGGAGTGTCAGGGCACAGCAGAGAATGTCTGCCCCGAAGAAAAAGGCCAAGAGCCCAACTCAGCCCTTATAGGCTGGAGTCTCATGGGAGACAGATGCCTAGGCGGGCTCTGGTCCCAGGCACCCAGCTCTCCCCAGATTTCTCTCTCTTGCAGCCCCCATGGCAGGGCTCTGAGAACCAGGCTGTTCCTGGTGGTTCCCATGGCAGCAGCCTGGGGACTGAGGAGGCGGGGAGGGAGCAGGGCCGCTCTCTGCAGATGCTGCTTGGCATCCAGAGCAAGAGGGGTGGTGGCCCTGTCTGGAGCTAGGAACACTCCAAAAGTGAGCCTGGGGCAAGGGGCAGCCGAAGGTTCCTCTTCTCTGCATAGTGCTAAGAAGGAAGAAAATGGACCTGCCATGCCTAAGAGGGAAACTGGGCAGGGAGAGCCACCTCTAAGGGACCAAAGTCTACTCTAAGATCCCCCAGCCATGTCAGCAGTATCGGGACATGAATTCTTAGGAGCACCTGAGCCAAACCCAACACAAACAGTTCCAGAGGTGTCCCACGCAAGACTTAGGGACCAAGCCACCCCACCTGTGATACATCCCTGCTGGGCTCATCTCCCTGTTTCATGCACACCCAACTGACCCTGGTGCTAGGTCACAGTTTAGCCAATAGAAAGCCTCCTGGAGTTTCATGTGGGTCCCAACATCACCAGGCTTCTGAGGTCACACTGTGGCCCATTTTCATTTGTCCCATGAGACTGGGGACTCCCCGAGGGCAGGTAGGGATCAAACTTGTCTTTGCATGCCCAACACAGTGTTGTGTAGTATAGACACAGTGAGAACTGAGGATGGGCAGGTCATGGGTGGATGTGATACTGACCAGCACTGGCCGGGTGTTAATAGTGGTCTGCATAGCATACCAATGGTAAACAGGGACACTTTCAGTTCTGAGCCTGTGCCACGTGCCCTGGTCTCAGAGTGATGACCCCATTTTACAGATGAGCCCCGCAGGTGAGTAGTGCCACCACTCACAGTGACTAATTCACTCCCATTTTATAGAAGTGGAAACTGAGGTTCATCTCTCTAAGACTATGGAAAGTGAATTTTGAAGAGCTGAATTTGGGTCCCAGGGGCTCCCACCTGCAGAGCCCATGTCTCCATGGTAAGGCTCACCGGGCCACTTCCATGATGTCTTCTGTGTTCCTGCTTTATTGTTGAACTCAGCAAAGGGATGTTCCCATTCCACCCAGCCAACCCAAACAGCTGGCCAGGGATGCTGCAACCAGGGTCTTCCTGCTGTGATTGACAGACTGGACTACTGCTCCCATAACTTCCTGGTGCGGACGGATATTTCCATCCCAGGACAGAAGTGTAGAGCCAAGTCTCTACAACCTCAGAGTATGCTGAATCCTGGGAAATCCCAAGGTCAAATCTAAGGCAGACACCAGCGAGGGAGTCTCTGGCTTCTGTGCTCTCATCCAGACTCCACCTGTCCCAGGAATTAAGAACAAGTCCTGTACCCTCTCCCTTGAGTATTCTGCCTAATGAAAGGTTGATTGTTGCACCTGTGTGTGTGGCTTGGCCATAGGCCTCTACCTACCTGTTTATTCCTTCTTCTACAGAGGGTGCTGACTACAGGGAACATGCCCTGTGTGTGGTAGGTAGAGTGTCAGGACCACAGAGCTCTCCGCCACAGCTTGCAGCCCCCAGGCTATGCCCTCCATGGCCTGCCAGCTGCAAGGATTTGAGTCTTTAATTTTTAAAATGTAATTTAAAATATGCAATCTGGAAATTAACTGCATCCAGATGCCAGGGCTTGGCCCCCTCCTTCGTGGAGGGAGAAGACAAAAGACAGAGGCTGTGGTGGGGCATCTGTGACTGCCCAGCCTCAGACAGTGGCAGGCGCCGTGTGCGGGTCTGTGTGACTCAGCTTCCTTGGGGTTTCCAACGTGATAACAGAACCTTACCGCTGGAGGAATTACAGTGTGTCTGTGGAGCAGAGTGGCTACGTCAGCAGCCATCAACAGACAGCTGTAGCCTGGCCTGGCCTGGGATGGAAATCCCCATCCCCACCAGGAAGTCATGGGAATAATGGTCCCGTCTATCAATCAGAGCAGGAAGACCCTGGCTGTAGCATCCCTGCCCAGCTGGTCGGGTTGACTGGGTAGGAATGGGAACATCCCTCTACAGAGTTCATTCATAAAGCAGGAACACAGAAGACATTATGGAAATGGCCCAGTCAGCCTTACCATGGAGACATGGGCTCTGCAGGTGGGAGCCCCTGGGACCCAAATTCAGCCCTTCAAAATTCACTTTCCATAGTCTTAGGGAGATGAACCTCGGTTTCTGCTTTGAAGTAGGAGTAACTACATGTCCTACTTTGGGGGTGTAACTGTGAGGTCTCGCAAACTGACATGAGGTCCAGGGAATAAAAGGGACCTTGGAGGCTGGGGCTTAGCTCAGCTGGTAGAGTTTTGTTTTGTTTTTTGTTTTTCTTGGAGTGCATGAAGCCGTGGGTTTTAGCCCCAGTACTACATAAAAGGTTCATGTTGGCAGATGTCTGTAATCTTAGCACTTGGAAGGTGGAGACAGGAAGATTAGGCCTTCAAGGCCATCCTTGTCTACATAGAGCGTTGGTGACTAGCCTGGGTGACATAAGAAAGACCCTGTCTCAAACAAAACAAAAAGAGAGAAAAGACCGATGAGTCTCATGTGACACACAGAGGAAGCCAGGCTGTGGTAGCACACACCTGTGATCCCAGTACTTGGAGGGCTGAAGCACAAGGATGTCCAGTTCATGGCTAGCCTGGGCTACAGAATGAGACCCTATCTCTAAACAACCACAAATAAAAACCACAGGGAAGTACTCAATGGCCTCAGATAGGCATAGTACCTTGCCTAAGGCCACACAACAAGACGGAGTTCAGTCGGTGCAGCTGTGGGTGGCACAAGCCTGAATCGTAGGTTTAGTAACCTGGAAGGTAGAGTTCACATCTGTCAGAAATGCCCTCTTCCTTGCCAGGGAGATGCTCCAGTGGAGTCAGCTGCTGTCATTCCTGGCCCTGATGCTCATAAGATTCACCAAAGGGTTGGACCACCAGGTCAGGAAGCAACATGCTGCACACGAGAGCCCCCTGGACCTAGTGGCACACCCAGCCTCTCTCCAGGGCTGGGGCAGAACTGAGTTGGCACTGGTTAGAGCCATGTGAGCAGAGGTGCCATGGTCATTCCTAGTGAAAGCCACGAAGTGAGTGGCACATGACATCACTGTCCCTTTGCCACAGATCATCCTGCTCTAGATGGGGACCCCTACACCAGGCTGGGCCATGACACCCCGTGTGCAGAGCCACTAGTGTCCCAGGAGGACGTCACCTCGGTGCAGCTGGATCCAGGTGACAGCTGGATATGTGTTGCTGTGGCCTTGTGTGCTGTGTGGTTTCAGCCAAACTTCCACCCTCTCTGGGCCTCAGCCCTGGTGATGGAGCTTGTTCACGTGCAATCTCCCTGTATGGACAGGAGGGAAGTCCTGGGGGTGTCTGTCTGGAGTTAGAGGGCAGGGTATTCAGGCAAGGAACCATGGTAGTTCTAGATCTTCTCAAGCATGATGATGTGTAAGGAGCTTGGTGGGACTGTGGGGTACATACAATGACTCAGTGATTCCCACACTATGTTGGCCAGCCAGGTTCAGAGTTCAAAGCATGCCGGGAGGCCGCGGGAGGAGCCACATGGAGAGAGCAGAGTGCTGGGACTCAGGCTGATAACTCCACACTGAGGATGTCTCTGTGAGCACTAAGAAAGGAGGGCTTTGGCAGAGCCCAAGAAGGAGAGGCCTGGAGGAGCCTGTGAGGCCCAGGAGTGCCTGCTGTTCCGTCTCCCTGGAGACCCCATCCCTAAACCTGCAGGCCCCTCTTCCCAAGCCACCTCCTGGTGTCCTGTCCTTGGAGAGAGAGACAGAGACAGAGAGACAGAGAAATAGAAAGAGACAGAGACAGAGAAGGGGGAATGAGGGAGGTGGGAGGGAAGGAGGGAGAGGGAGGGAGAGAGAGACAGAGAGACAGAGAGACAGAGAGAGAGACAGAGAGAGACAGAGAGAGAGAGAGAGAGAGAGAGAGAGAGAGAGAGAGAGAGCTAGCTGTCTGCTCTCTCCTGCTGCTCTAACAAAGGCCTTCCCTGACTCTTCAGGGGCAAGGCCTGTCAGGGAGGGGTGCAGGGGGTGCCTGGCTGGCCCTCATTTGGCCCTTGGCTGCCTGCATGGCTGGAAGCAGGCATCTTTGCTGCGGTGGTGGGATTGGCAAAGCAGTTTCCTTTCATTCCATGGCTTGCCTTTCTGCCAGGCAGCCGGAACCGTCACACACCGCTCCTCCGTTCATCCAAAAAACACAAATAAATAAGACAGCAGAGAGCCTCCTTCGGCTAGGTCACCAGCCCGCCCCCTGCTGACTCACGGTAGAGAAGGTGGAGCCTGCACTCTGAACAGGGCCCTCTGGGGTCACCACAGCTGGCTTGAGCCATCAGGCTGAGCCCCCACAGGTTTGGATCTGCCTGAGATTCCGGGTCTCTGGCCTCAGTAAAGATGTGACAACATCCCTGGTTTCAGACAAGGCCTGGCTTCCTGGACATGTGTATGGAGTGACAGAATAAGGGCTCCCATGTCCCCAGCCTCAACTCTTGTCATCACCTGGTGGGGCCTAGGACAAGAGACCTCCTCAGTATGTTTCTGGTCCTTCCCTTCTTCTACCCCGGGGCCTATGAGGTTGATGAAGACTCCAGGGTGGCTGTGACCCTGGTGTGGCAAAGACCCTAAATGGTAGTACAGCCAACAGGTGGTTTCCCACTGTGAGCCCACCCTACAGGGATCGTCTTTGGCTCTCTTTCAGGCTGTCATCCTGACCTCTGCTCCTGTCGCTCCCTCTGCTCCTGACTCTACCTGGAAGCCAAGCCCTGCGGCAGCTCCTTGGACCTGGGTCCTCCCCACCAAGTCCCTGAGCCTGGAAGCAGGACAGAGGGTTCCCATGGCCCCTCGGTGGGATTTGCTTCCCTCGCAGGCCACATTCTGGCTTTTGTGGATGGATTAGGTTCCCAGGGGCTTTGTCCCAAGAACAGCCCCTGGGATACAAAGGCAGCTTAGAGCCCTCAGGAACAGATTCCGGTCCCAACCAATTGGGAGGCCCTGGCCCTGCCTGGAAAACCCCATTCCTGGCTGGGAGGCTCTGACCTTGGCTGACAAGCGCTGTCTCATCTGGGAAGCCAGGCCTAATAAGGTCTCATCCCCATCCCCTCCTCCTCTGCAAGGAGTCTGCCCAGAGTTACCCTTCCCTCCTCCCGTGCTGACTCCACTTTGCTTCTAGTTCTGGCTGCCTCATCGCCCTTAGAAGAGGCACTGGCTTGATGGTGAGGAGCAGGGCCCCAGCTGCCTGTATGGGCTCACTTCACAGTCTTAGAGGGCCATGCTCTCATCTGTGGTAACAGGGCAGGGCAGGGGAGGGGGTATCAGAAAGATGGCTACTTACTAAGGAGGATGTCCTAGGACTGCAGCCTCCACATCTGTCTGCAAGGGTGTGTGGGATGCTCCTGACATCTGGCAGGTACAGGCCGGGGATAGTCCTACAGGACCTAGGTGATCTCACAGCACAGAATGACCAGACCCCAGCATCAGGGTGTCTTATGGGTAATCCCTACCTGGGCCTCTCCCCAAAGGTCTGCCTCTATCAGAAGACTCTCCAGAGTTCCTAAGGGGCCTTCCAGAATCCTAGGATCACTGTGGTCACCTCGCGTGTCAAACTAGCTGTGGTTGGGAGTCCCTGTGGCCTGTACCTCAGGATGGACAGCACAGAGACTCACAGAGGCTGTACCCCAGCTGTGCTTCTGACGGCCGAGGGATAAAAACTCAGGCTAAGCCCTGGAGCGTCACTGTTCCCACTCCCTCTGGGGGAAGGCCCTTGTATTGGCAGCCAGCAGCTACAGCCAGGCCCCTGTGCCTGCTTTGTGGGAAACCCTGTGTGAGCAGATTATAGAAACCTGTGGGCTCCTAAGGGAGTCTCCCAGACCCCAGGTGCCAGACCTCGAGGAAGACTGGTTATGGAGCTTTCATGGGCTCCTGTAGCACCCTGACCTCCCAACCTCAGTCCTGGTACCATACTTCTTCCTCCTGGAGTTAGCCCGTGGTCTCACAGAAGGCTTAGGCCAAATTCCAGGCTTGGTTCCAGCCTTGCTGTGATGGACGGGGGCTTGCTGAGCTCCTTCACACACAGGATTATTCCGAGTCCCAAGCAGATGGCAGGATATTCAGGGGGAAGCACCGTGCATCTGAGAAAGGAGCTCTCAGGAGCTGGCCGCAGTGGGAGGAGGAGGGGTTTGGATGGTAGTCAAAGTCTGCATCTCCTGCCCACCCAAAGGAAAGAGGCACCTTCCCCAGCGTGAGCAGCGTCTGGTAGCAAAACCCCAAGCTCCAGCGTCAGACAGAGGTGGAGGCTCCGTTCCGCAGCCCTGCTGCCCCCAGCACTACCCTGGACCTTATCTACAGTCACTCCATTATACCCCTATCCAGTCCATCATTCCCACCAGGGAAAAAATATGCTTCGACACCAGGAGTCAGCCCCGTGTGTACTGGGAAAGTATTTGAAACTTCCCATAAGGCCAAGGAAGATAAGAATGCCTGACCATTGACCCATTTTAGAGATACTAGTCTATGCAGCTGGAAAAGAAAGAAAGGAAGGAAGGAGGGAGGGAGGGAGGGAGGGAGGGAGGGAGGGAGGAAGGAAGGAAGGAAGGAAGGAAGGAAGGAAGGAAGGAAGGAAGGAAGGAAGGAAGAGCTGAGGCCAGAAAATGCGGAAGCAAGCCTGGCATCAAGGCCCATTCTGTGATCCCAGGACTAGGAGGCTGCGTCCAAGTTCCAGGGCCTTCCTGCGAGCTCCTGCCTCAACAGCAAGGAAGAAGGGATACAAAGTTACTGCTTCCAAGTGGCATGATGGGATCCAGGAGAGAATCAATTGAGGAAGTATAAGGAAAACTGAGGAGGCTATTCATAAATAAAGATTCCTAATTTTTATCATCTATAGTCAGAAGAGGACCAGGAAAGAGGCTATTTCTGACAGCAACATGAAAAGAACAAGCTAGAAACAAATGCAGATGACATGCATGACTTCCCTAGGGAGGAAAATCAAAAGCATTACAAAAGAAAATGTGAAGGGCTGGGCTTAGCTCAGCAGTGGTGAACAGTTGCCTAGAAAATTTGAATCAGTGGGCAAAGAGGCTGCTGTGTGTCTTTTTCTTTTTTCCTTTCAAGACAAAGTTTCTCTGTGTAACCCTGGTTGTCCTGAAACTCACTGTGCAGACCAGGCTGGCCTCGAACTCACAGGTCTACCTGCCTCTGCCTCCCAAGGCATCTGACACTACCACTCCCAGCTGTGTTCTTGAGGAGAAACAGTAAACACCAAAAAAAAAAAAAAAAAAAAAAAAAGAAAGAAAAAGAAAAAAGAAAAAATATTACAAACATTATTTCTTATATGAAGCTGTAACTCAGTAACTGCAATAGAGGATACTAATAGGATTTTGGGGTTTGTTTTTGTGGGGGAGGGGGAGCAGGGGAATCACATAAGCACATTCTAAAACTCAGGTGCTAAAGAGCCTGGGATGTGCACCCAGGGTTGACTAATCCACAGAAACACTAAGACAGACTAGAAGTCAGCAGCTCACCAGCATAACACTAGCATATGACATGGACCAGTGAAGGTCACGGAGCTATGACACTCTGTCCTGGGGCTTATGTGCGGCCTGTCACAGCGGAGGGTGAGTTTGAATGCCACGCCAGAAACAGTTCAGAAGGGACATGGGGCCTTTTTGGTCTTTGAAAGTGTGATGCTCCTCACAGCCGCCAGCGCTGGTGGTGCTGCCGGGGAAGTCTGTGGAATCTTTAGGGCAGGAAGACTTGCTGAAGGAAGTGAGTCACCAGGATCCTGCCTTGAGTCTTTATAACCTGGATCCACCTCCTCTTCACCCCCTGCTTCTCAGGTACAGTGTGACCAGCCAGCTTGCTTTTTTTCTGCCACACATTCCCTGCCTGCTGCGATGTCTTCCCTGCCACGATGGACTGTATCCCCAGACACCGTGAGCCAGAATAAGCCCTTTCTCCCTGAGGTGGCTTTAGTGAGGGTATTTTATCATAGCGGAAAAAAACGTAAGACGCTCTCTATATGGAAGTGATCATAAAACCAGTTCTTGTTGAAAAAGTTACACCAAAATAAACCTGACCTAAACAACAGACTGGAGACTGGGAGGCAAAATTTGAAACGCAAAATAGAAGACATAGGAAACATTTTCAATGATCTTAGAAGTAAAGGCCTTTCTCAACAAGGGCAAACATTAGACACCATTAAAGAAAAACAAATAAGTGAATGTCCCGTGACTGTAAGACTGTTGAGTATGTGCAAAAAAAAAAAAAAAAAAAAATCTCAAAGTGAAAGGCATGCTGGAAAATATTTGTATCACATTTCCTTCATATATAAAGAGTTCCTGGTAAAAATAAGAAAAACAGCAAGAATGTAACAGAAAAAGAAAATGGCAAAACTACATCAACAGCCAGTACACCAGAAACTCAGTGACCTTGAACACAGTGAAGGACAGCCACCCGTGTGCAAAGAGAAGAGTGCCACTATGACCCACCACGCTCCTCTCAGTACAGCCCCCTGCTGCTCTGCCAGTAAATTCCTCTTGGAGACCTGATCTCAACGGGTTACCTCCAAAGCGTCAATCGCTACGTCAACGCTACCACCAATATTATTGGATGGAAACGGGGTAAGCAAAGCCAGCAAACAGTTCCAGTAAAATTCCAAGCTTCACAGACTTGACCCCACTCAACTTCTTCAGCAGAGCTGCCAGGTGGACACCCTATACCCATTTCTCAGGTGGGAACAATAAAGCTCGGAGTCAAGTCAGGAACCTAGGTTGCCTGAAGTCCTTGCAGGCAACCTCCTTCTCGGGGGCCTGCCCCCTTGCACCCGCTGTGTTGAGCATTCCCAGGGCAGGGGTGGGCAGTGGCCAGAGCAGTTGGGGGTGGGTGGGGTGAGTGGGGTACTCACTTGTGCATGTAGCCCTCGGGGCCGGCTGTGAGGTTTGCCTGCATGACCGCCTGGAACTCTGTCTCGTTGCAGCAATATTTGAAGACGGTGTTGTTATGGTGACAGCAGAGGACGAAAGTTTTGTTGTCTGAGAGCCGGGGGCAGTGGAAGCCAAAGTGGTAGCGGCCTTTGTGGTCGGTGTAAGGCTCACAGACCCGGAAATGTGCCGACAGAACTGGAACACAGAGACACCAGGTTCACCAGGGTCCCCTTGGCAGCCCACGGGTGCCGAGCAGAAGGGACTGGCAGCCTGTTCCAGGCTCCTGCTGGCTCCTCCCTTCTCTAGGAAGTCTTCAAGGTCCAGGAAGAGCCTCACCTCTACCCCAAAGCCTCCTGGGCCCCTGGGCCCCAGCTCTGTCACAACCACAGCTCTGCTATCCCAGGCTGGATGTTCCTTAGGGCTCCTTAAAGCTCACGCATAGGTGGGTCCCCTCCTGCACCTCAGCCCTTCGTGACTAGGCACCTGTTCTGTGTCCCAAGGGCCTCCCCACTTAATCCACATAGCCACCTTAGCAGGCAGGCTTGTGATGTCACTTTGCAGATAGAGAAACTGAGGCTCAGAGGCCTAAAGGACTTGGTGGAGCTGGTCAGTGGTGATGGTAACAGGATTCAAACCCAGCTCCTGCAATCTCAATCTCCTCTCTCTCTCTCTCTCTCTCTCTCTCTCTCTCTCTCTCTCTCTCTCCCCCTCCCCCTCTCTCCCTCTCTCCCTCTCCCCCCCTCTCTCTCTGTCTCTCTCTCTCTCAGCTTGCTCCAGAGTAGGCTGGGTGTGACCTAAGCTTTCCTGGGTGTCAGGCTGCATAGGGGTGTAGGTCCTAGGGTCCACCTGTATTGAAAGTGCCAGCTCCTATGTGCCTCACATTCTAGAAGCCGTTGCCCCAGACCCGAGCTAGGTCCTATCTGGGTCCCACACATACAGGCCTGTGCTGGCCCCAGATCCTCCCCACCCCTGGCCCACAGAAGGAGGCCCCTGTTCAGCCCCTGCTGCTGCAAACCAGGATGAACTAACTGATGGTGATACACAGGACTGAATACGAACAAAACAACAATGGAAAAGCTGGAGCGGCTGCCTCTGGTTTAATTAGTATCTTCATAAAGGGCTCACTGTATCTAATTTGTATCGCTAAAAAGGGGCTTCTTGGCGCAGGCATCTCCCAGGCACAAAGGCCCTGGCTTCTTAGAGCTGCCACAAGAAGCCTTGTCGGCTGAGAGGTTATTAGATTGCAGCCCACACAGCGCCACCGCAGGGGACCCCAGCGGGCCAGCTGGCAGGGGGGTGGGCACCCTGAGAGCTGGCACCTAGGTTGGCTCCAAAGGCCCTTTCCTGAAGGATGGTTCCTCCTTGTGGACACAAGCGGGGTGTGTGTGGGGCAGGGTTAGTGGCTCTGCAGGCTCCAGCCCACTCTTGTTCTTGAGAAGAGCCTCCTAGGGGCACAGAGGCCACTTGGTGTGATGTCCCAAGGAGACATCTCATCTACTCCCACCATACAGGAAGAGAAAGAAGAGTGAGGCTCAGAGCCTTGGCTCACCAAGCATGTTAATCAGAATGGAGGGAGGCTCTTTGGCCCCTCCGCAGCTCAGAGCTCTGGGATGGGGCGGGGATGGGGTGGGGTGTCAATCTATTCTGATAGGCCCCTGCCACGGGGATGTCCATGTGCTTGGGCTGGGAACCACTGGCCCTGAGCAACTGCACACATTGGCTTTAACAGTGAGAGGGCAGAGGAGCACAGTCAAGTCCCGTGACTCCTGCGTGACTTGAAGCCCTGTTGTGGCTCTGTGTGCTCAGTGTGGGCACCTGGGGATACTGGACACACCTCGAGTGCCAGCTGACAGAACAAGCCTGGCTCTGGAGCTGGCCTCTCAGCCATAAGACACAGCATACAGCAGAAGGCCGTCAGGCCTTTGCAGAGGCAATTGTGGACATGGAGGTGAGAGTGGCAGGTCCTGCCCAGGGCCCACCTCACAGTCCCATAGCCATCCCTGGATGCTATGGCTACTGTCCTTAGTCATTTGCCAGTGACCAGAAGACCCTGCTGCTTCCCTAGGGACAGAGGAGCCCTGAGCTGGGGCCACGATTGCTGGGTGGATGCCCAGGTAGAGGGTGGTACCCCAAGCTCTTAGTTCCCCTGGCCTCCTCTCCTCGTTGGAGAAGGATCAGCACCCCTGTGGTGGGGGCTTCAAGGAGCTCTTTGCACACTTGCACGTGCAGGCTCACTGCCTCCAGCTCTTGCGGGTTCCAGCATCCCAGCACTTGTGTGAAGCATGGTGAACCCCAACTCTGTAGTCAGACCGTCTCCAGCTGCGTGACTCCCCACCCACTTGCCTCTCTGAGTCCCTGACCCCAATGGAGACAAAAAAGGACGGGTTCTTCACACCCAGGGCGATGAGGACCAGCCACCCCCCCCCCCATCACATGGGGAAAGCTGAGGAGGTGAGGACCAGGGCTCCCCATCACATGAGGAAGAGCTGGGGAGGTGAGGACCAGGGCCCCCCATCACATGGAGAAGAGCTGGGGAGGTGAGGACCAGGGCCCCCCCATCACATGGGGAAGAGCTTGGAGTGGGGGTGCCCCTGACTCTGGCCTTAGTTTAGCCTCTACTCTTCTCTCCTGGGAGTCCTGTCCCCACGCCACCCCTTCACAATCTCCCTCTGAGCTACACCCCAAGCAAAGGGTGAGGGAAGGAAACCACCTCATCAATGGCTTGGCCACCGTGTGGGGAGTTTCAGAGAAGAGAGAGAGAGAGCCACACACAACAGACAGAAAGAGACAGAGACACACAATTGAGAAAGAGATATGAGAGACGTGGGAAGGAAACCGAGAGACACATAGAGAGGTGGAAAATATACAAAGACACAGAATGGCACAGAGACAGAGGAGGAGAGAGGGTGATGCACAGACAGACATACAGGGCCAGGAGAGCCTTTGTGCAGGGCCGGACTCGGACTAGGTCCTGGCTAGCCAGCTGGGCTGTCTCTGTTCTTGGCTCAGCTCTAGTCTGGAGGCACCGAGGGTCTGGTTTCTGAGTCCAAGCTTGCCTGCAGCTTCAATCCAGGGACTGACTAGGATCAGGAGGGTGTGGCTCCAGTGCCCGGGGTCTGCATCCTGGCCTCTCTACTAGCTATGTTCTCTAGCCTCAGTTTCTCACCTACCAAAGTGGTACACGGGCATTGCCTACTTTTGTCTTGCAGAACTAGAGGAACAAATGTGAGCGCAGGCTCCTGGGCAGCCCCATTGTCCCCAGCATCCAACAGCTCATCCCCTGATGGAGATCAGCATCAGGAGACTAAGATACCCTTGCCCTGTCGGCACACAGAACCCCAGATGCAGCCCCGCTCTGGAAGGGACCCCCCACTCCCCGCTAGCCGCTGGGCCCCACAGAGGTTTTTACCTGCAGGAAATAGCAGAGAGAAAACTGCGAGCACGTTCCGGGACCGCTGGCCACAACTGGTCATCATCCGGCTGGCATTGACCCGTCCGGCGCTGCCTGTGGAAGACACAGAGAGTCTCGGCAACTGTCTCCCCACACTTGCTTCGTTACCCGCAGCGGAGGGACAGCAGACAGGCAGCAGCCGGTAGGAGCTTTCGGGGGAGCCGGGGCGGGCGGATGGAGGATGGAAACACCTCCATCCAATTTCCTCTCTGGAATGAATGACCTTCCCCCAGCAGCCCCGTCACCTCCTTTGCTTTTCACAGCAAAATGAGACTTAATCAAAGGATGCCGACAGCTCAGGTGGTGAAATCACCAACTAAAGTATCCAGGCAGGGGGGGCGGGGGTGACAAGTCTACTACCTCTGCCACCTCAGGGCTTGAGACCCTGCCTCCTGGCTGGGTCTCTGAGGATGACTTCCATTAACCTTTCTGCAAGTAGACACTGACCAGGCCACCCTTCTAGGCACCAGGGACATAGCAGCGCTTAGAGAGAAAGCAAATGGTGGAGGAGGAAGCCTTCTCTGATGGTGTGTGTCCCACTGTGGAAGCCACAGCGTTCACAGGTAAGCAAGAGACGATGCCGGGAGACTTGGAACACAGCACAGGCTCCACTGTGTACTCACAGCCCCCCCCCATACCCACAGCCTTTATTTATAGCAGTCCAAATAACCTAAGTCTCCACAGATTTGAGGGAATTGACAACACACATGTATCTACACTGTAGAATACTACTCAGCCTTAAAAAAGGAAGGCAAGGAGCTAGGGGAATACAGCTCAGTGGTAGAGTGTTTGCCTAGTATGTACAAGGCCCTGGGTTCAATTCCCACTACTGCAAAAATGCAAGGAAGAAGCCTCGGAAACACTCTACAATATGGAAGAATTTGTTGGCCGTTGTGTTTGGTGAAATAAGACAGATCTAGCTCACTCTCACCCAGGGAAAGTGCAGAAACAGGCACCTAGAACTTGGCGACCACCAGTCGACATGATGCCTAGGTAGCAGACCTTGGCTGTACACCCCTATCCCTGCCATCTTCAGGGTAGACTCCTGACCAGCATCCCAAGGACAGACAGGGATAATGCCCAAGTGCACTGTCAAAAACACAGTTCAGCACGGGAAGGGCCATGCCCAGGGTGCCCCTCTCTCAACCCATACGGTTCCCAACCCTTACTCAACCTTCTGCAGCCAACTTGGTGCCACCCTGCCCTCAGACACTCTCCACCTGGCCGCAGAGGGCATAGGAAACCCACCTCAGGCGTGACCCAGGGAACACTGTACTCTGCCTCCATAGGGACCAGCCAGGGTTGGCTGAAGGCCCCTGGGGTGATCCAGAGGTTGGCATCTGGCTCTAGGTCAAGCATATAAGTGAAGAGCCCTTCTCCTGGTAGCCTGGGCCTTGGGGTACATATATGTACCTCTAGGGACAGGTGCTGACCTTGGGCAGAGGGGACAGGCTTGACGATCAGACAAATGTCACCAAAGCTCAGCACTGTGAGTCCTGGTGGAGGCATAGCTCCTATGAGTCTTAGAGGGGGGCTGTGTACCTCCTTCTATTCTCTCTTAAGCTGTAAGCTGCTTAATTGCTCTGAACTTGGCCTCCTGCCCCAGCCCTCCTGGGAGAAAGAGCAGAGATTAAGGCCTTTGAGGGCACTTAGGAAAGATTTCAGTATGGAAACCCACAGGGTCAGCTCTGAAAAACGTACTGTGAGGGGAAAGCATCTCTGAGATACGCACGCCACCCAGGGGCACTACAGACTCAGAGAAGGACAGGCCTGGGGAGACTGGCTGGGTGTTCAGGTGCCTATCACCCCCCCACACTTTTGGGCCTGTGGTGTGGGACTGCCCCACTTCGGTCTCTGTATCAGGGAGGGGCTGGGGGGAGGAGTTGAATCTAAGAGCTGTTAGGTATCCACCTCAACCCACCTCTCAGTTTCCACTCCCAGCAAAGGCTGGTGCTGAGGCTGATGTTCATGCTGGGGTGAGTCCAAGCCCTGCCATCTTGGAGTCACAGACCTACTGGCCCCTCTAGGATGTCTGCCCTTATTCAACATACCCTTCAACCCAGACCTGTGGAATCTCAAGCTCTTCTGAAACCAATGTATCAATTCACTGAAATGGACTCAGAGCTCACTCTACCTCCCATTGCACCCAGGGCCTGTGAGGCCTTTTGGGAAATGCATGCCATTGGCCTCCTCTGAGATGTGTGCTCCTGTATCCCAGCACTTTGAGGACTGACCAGGCCCTGGGTTTGGCTCTGAGCACATGAAGGAGCAAGTCACTGTCCATGAAGTGGGCTGTTCCTGGTACCCATAGTTGGACTTTTGAGGGCTCATCCCTGGGTTCCTCTGTCAGGCCAGAAGGGACCTGGGCTAGGGCCTGACTGCAAGGCCCAAGCAGGGGGCTTAGTTTAGGGTTCCCAGGCCCTGTGGGAATCCTGGCCCTACAGGATCCCAGCCTCAGATCCTCAGGCCTCTCTGGGATGGTGGCATGCTGCCGTCCTCAGGGCCAACTGTGTACACTTCAGCCTGTGGTCCCAGTGGATCCTGCCCATGGCTGACTCTGACCGTGAGCCAGCCTGAAGTCTCAATGGTCTTCAGCTCCATGGTCCAACATAGCAGTCAGCCCCCACCTGGGTCTGGCCTCAGAGTAGTAAACCAGGACTGAACACCCTGTCAGGGAGGGAGCATCGCGCCGTCAGCTACTCCTACCTGGGACATGCAGAAAGTGACATCTGCTGGATTTCACTCCACTGGAGAAGGGTAGGGACTCCCCTCTGTCCTGCCTCTGAGGGCTGTGACACCCCTAGAGGTGGCTTCTTGATGCTGGCTGGGTCTCCACTGAGCATGCTCCGCTCTGCACATCATAGTATCATCTCAGCTAATGTTCATACTAACCTAATACATGCAGACCAGTTCAGCCAACAGGAAATGAAAACTGAGAGGTGGAGTGACCTGCCCCATCTCACACAGCCACTCAGCCCCGAGACGGGAGGCAAAGGACATTCTACCTCTAAGTGCCAAAACAGTGTGGAGGCCCATGAGGCCTCCCAGGGAGTGCATGGCGCCAGCTCATCTGAGACTTATCCTTGTGTGTTCCAGCACCTTGAAAACCGGTCAACTGCCTAAGATGGTAGCTCTACAGTCAACAATCAAACCCCTGAGTAGTCATAGAGTGATGTGGAACTTCCCCGGCTGAGGTTTGACAGGGTCCAGGATCATGGCTGGCACGCACCACCACAACCCACTCTCTCCATGGGTCAGCTGGGGACTGGTGCTCTAAGATTTCTGGGTTATTTTTAAACACCAAATTCGGCGAGGCTGGGAGGGGAGGAAGAAGGGCATGTGAAGAGAAACAGACCTTGGTGAGATGGATGGGACCCCACCGCCAAGAATGGATCTGTTTTCCCGTCAGCGGGGCTCTGCGGGGCGAGGGCATGGTGAGTAAGGGACAGCAGGGATTGGCGGGGAGATACTGGAGGGCCTCATCAATGGCCCATGGCCTGGACACTCAGCAACTTCTGGTGCTTCTTGCTGCCTGTTTGCAGTCCTGATGTCAGCCTGCTGGGTGTGAGCAGGGTGTCCCGATGGCCTAGAGTCGGGGCCAGCCAGGCTTGTGGGTGGACCTCAAGGCCAGCCACTCCATCTGTGTCTACTTTCTGGCTTTGACATCTTTTAAAACCAACCACACCTCTAGTGACTTAGAGAACCGCCTTCAGTCTTCTGGGCTCTAGAACAAGGTAGAAACTGACTAAAGTCACATGGTAACTGTACTGCCCCAAGACTCTTCCTTTAGCATGAAGCCCTTGCACAAGGCTGCAGCCAGTATCCTTGCCTTTAGCTCTCTGCATCAGCATCACCCACCCATCCAGCTCCCAGGCAGCCACGGTCCACATTCCACAGTGCACATCAGACCTCTCACCCACCCTAGAGATCAAGACCTTGCTCCCCACTGGGGCCTCTGCCTCACTGCCCCATACCACCTGTTGCAGAGATTTCTGCCTCCAGGGCCTGTGGCTCCCCTGAACCTTTGCAGGGGCTGCCTCTCAACCCCAGGTCCCCCCTCCACACACACACCCTGCAGCCTGGGCCAGAGGCTCAATGGGTAGAGTCCGCCCTCAACTTTCCTTCCAGATTCCTGCCCCTCAAGAGACCCGCCCCCCAAATGGTGCCCCACCCTGAATGTCCAGATGCCTGGACAGGGACTGTGGTGCTCATGTGGTTTGTGTCCTGTCTTGACAGTGAAGTGAGGGGCCAGCGGCCTGCTGCTCGGTAGACAGGAACCACACAGACAAGTCACTGGTCACCCGCAGTCCCTGAAGCGCATGAAGGAGCCAAAAGCTGTAGTGAGGGAGTTCTCCTATGCTTTCTGGGTTCCAAGTGGCCTCAGGTGAAGGCCCAGGGTCTTGCCTGTGCTGTTGCCACCCACGCCCGGGTAAATTGTCTGAGATGTCTACATCAGATCTGCCTATGTGACACAGGTCAATGCCATCTTGCCTCTGAAGTAACCATGGTACTCCATGAACACCAGATGAGCTGCCATAGGGAGCCACACAGAAGTGATAGATACAGTCCCATGGCCATGGATGAAGGGCCTGGTAGGAACTGGCATTCAACCAGTCACATGATGAGCTAGTGTTTAAACTTGGGCCCCATGACTAGTGGTACTGATGTTAGTGCTAGCCTAAATAATTCCACCAGGCCTAGGCCCTCCAGGGTCCCATGCACAGTCTTGTGGGCAGATGGGAGCCATAAACAGGAAACGCAGGTGGCAGTTAGCAGGACCCACCTGGGTTAGGACAGAGATCAGCATCTTCCCCACTCACCTTGGTTCACCATACCAGTCTGTGCCAGAGACTGTGTGTGGGTGGAGGGAACAGAGGGCCAGGGACGAAGTGTCAAACCTGAGTCTGTACATCAGAAACCAGGATGTGAGGCTATGGGGACATGGGCCCATGTACACTCAGACACACACATCAAGACAACACATATGCCCACATGTCTGCTCAGCATATATACAAGCCAAGAAACATGCACTCATGCACGCACACACATCCCACACCCCAGAGACATGGATATGTACACCCAGGGCCCAAGAGCCACCCCCACAGTCTTGTGTGTACACATTATGAGGGACAATTGTCACTCAAGTTCCTGATGCTGTTCCCAGCAGTCAGCCTGACGTCAGTTTCCTGAGTTTGGGTTTTTAGGACAATATGTACCTGGCACTTAGGACACGTCACCGTGAGCTTGAAGGCAGATCAAAGCTTGTGCTTGTAATCTGTCTGAGGCAGTAGGAGGAACAAGGGTGAGTTCACTCACTGTGCTAGCCAGAGTGGGGTGGCTGCAGTCTGGGATGGAGAAGAGGCAGGAGAGGTGACCTACCTGCAGGAGAGGTGACCAGCTGCAACCAGGATGCACGGTCCCTACCCTAGGACAGCTTCTGTGAGCCTGTCCCTGCTGATGCCAACCCTGTGTCCCCCTGTTCAGACCACTTTGCTTTGGCTCTTTGTCTTATGGGGCAGTGGGTATGGCTCCTGGTAGGCATCTCAGAAACCCGAGCTGAGGTGCCTGAGTGGAGCCGCATCTCCTTTTAGGAGATCCACAATCCAGAGCTCAGAGAGGCCAAGAGATGTGCCGGAGCTCGAGGGTGTTATCCTGCAAGCTGAATTGCTGCTGCTTGGCTCCAGTGACAGAGCGACTCACCCTGGATTCGATATGCGGACCCCGCTCTGCATCAGTACAGATGGCTTTGAACGGGAGCCTTAGCACTGAGCCCTGAGCAGGGCAAGCTGCTTTACTGCTCTGTTTCCTGGTGTGTGACAAGGGACTCCTGCCACCCACCTTGCAGAGGGTAGTGAGGCTAGACAGAGGGCCCAAAGCTCGCCGGGCAACGGACACATCTGGCAACGGCTCTGAGCTCATAGATGGAGCTGCTCATATGCAGCTCCCAAAGGCAATGATTAAGTCCCGAGAGGCTCTATTGCCCCTTTACAAACACAAGGTAGGGCTGTGCTGATGCCACCCTTGATCTCCCTGGCTCTGCCAGGCTCTTCCTCAGCCCCCACCGCCTTTACTAGGCTTGCTGGTGATGGCTGGTGACGGGCTTCACAGCCTGGCAGTCTCCCAGACTTTTAACTCCACCTCTGTATTTTTGCACACAGCAGACACTAAATAAGTATCCATTTTTCCCTCAGAGTAGGAACTCTGCAGACACCCTGGACATTGGCAAAGCTTTAGAAACTTCTAGATGAAAAAACAAACAAACAAACAAACAACAAACAAAACCCAGAGGCAGACAGAGGCCAGGTGAGAAGGTTAGCTCCTTCTGCTGTACCACTCAGTTGGGAGCCAGCTGAACCTGCAGCCTCATCCAATCAAGGAGTCCCAGCTCCAAGGCTGGTGGGACAGGCACCAGGCTCAGAGCCTCAACATGCACCATGTCACCTTCTTGTCAGGTGAGGGAGGGGAGAAGGCTCGTATACTTGTGTCTAACTGGGGAAGAATGCAGTTTCCCGCTTCCCTAAGCCCCCCTTCCAGAGAAGAGTTTATCCCCACTCCAGGCTCCCTTACCTCGGCGTCTGCTCCCCACCTCACAGCCAACCAGGCTCTAGGGGCTTCTGAGCCCAACCAGGGCTGCTCCACCGCCCCCTTCCAAAGCCTCTCCTCTCTGTACCCATCCGCAGTCCCGTGTGCGCCGCTTGCTACGTGTTTGAGGCCCAGGCCCCCATCGCCACCCTGCTTCATGGGGGAGGAAACTAAGGCCTGAAGGGAGGCTTTGTGGAGATGGCTAACTGTGGCTTTCCAGGCATGCTGAAGGGGCACGGGGCCCTGCTCTTTGGGGGCCACAACCAGCTCTCCACTGGGCCTCAGTCTCCCATTACCCCCAGGTAAAAGGAGGGTCTCGCTGACATGATCCTTTCCCTTTTCCGGATGGCCAGCCTCTACCTCAGGCATCCCAGCAGTCAGCTGTTCAGAGGAGGGAAACCAGCCTCAGGAGCCCTAGGTGCGGAAAGAGATGTGACTTGAGGAATGTCCCTTACAGTGACAAGTGGGAGGCAAGGCGGGCACACGCACTGCCTATCAGAGTGTGATCTGGCATCTCTCCGAGACCTCCCTTGGTGCCAGGGGCCTTCTCCAGGGAGAAAAGCAAGGCCCTGAGCTTGTTTCCTATCTGTAATGAGGGCAGCCCACACATCCTAAGGGACATGGGGAGGGCTAAGGAGGAGATGAGGCATTGATTGACTGATTGATTTATTGATTGATTCACTCATTCACTCATTCATTCATTCACTTCTTCATTCATCTACCCAAACACTCGCTCCCTCATACTGCATGTGAGACTAGCCTGGGAACCCCAGACCTGCAGGGAGCTAAACAGATAAAAATCTTGAGGGCAGAGGGAGGGCCTAGACTGGTCTAGGTCAAAAGCCCTAGAAGTTGGGGTCTAGTAGATAAGCAGACCCAAATCAGACCACAGCGGACTGAGTCCGTATGAGAGGGCACGTTGCCAGCAGTGAGCCCATCATGCAAAGTCCCTGAGGCAGGAGGTGGATTTAAACTGTGGGAGTAGGGTAGAAAGAGAGAGGTGAGGCTGGGATAGCAGGCCAGCAGGGCCTGGTGAGTGCTCTGGGCACAAGGAGGCTATCACATGCTTCTTCAGAGTCACCCCACAGCTCACAGAGGCTGCCAGCCCTGGGGTGCAGGGGAGGAGGGGGGGAGGTGGAGAGGCTGCACCATGGAACACCTACTATGTACTCAGGGAGGGGCTCGAGAGGAGTGTGGCCCACTGCCCCCTCGGGACCTGATCTGTCCCCGTGTTCTGCCTAGCAACACTGGGCTGGCCTACTGGGTGGGCATGGAGGGACAGAAGAGCGTTCCTGGACACTGGGTGGGGAGGGGACCTCATGGAACAGCACATGTGTCTAATGCCAGCTGTCACCAGGGTCAGAGATCCTAAGGTCGGTCAACCTTCCAGAAGTTGAAGAAGTGGGAAGGCCTGGGTCAGCACCTGAACCTCCCCACCACCCACCACCACCATGTCTTGCTGGTCCATGGAGCATCCAACTTACCCCCACCTCAGGCCTGCAGCTCTCAACACACACCAGGCCCTGGTCTCTTACCTAGCTCTCTCTTCCCAGCCACCTTCCATGCTAGACTCTTGCATAAGGACATGGACACACAGAGAGGGTCAGCACTAGCCCAAAGTCACACAGCAAGGGGTGGCAGAGCAAGGACACAGGCAGGCCATGAGCCAGCTGCCTGTGCACCCCTACAGAGCATCTGCCCCTCAACACCCAGGCTCCTACCACTGGCCTCAACCATCTTTACCTTGTTCTAGAAACACAAGACATTCCCTATTTGCACAGTTCTGCGAGGCAGGGGCCAGAAATATCTGCACACACTGGCTGCAATCCCTCTGCAGCCGCTGGCCTCTCTCCTGGCTCTCTTGCCACCAGCCCTAAACCCCAAGAAAGGCGAGAAGCTAGGTCAGGCCTTGTTTAGGCAAAAGAGGCTTCCAGCCCGCCAACCTGCCAGCCCGCCACGCCACCCACCATGAGTGTATGTGGGAGGAGTCTGGCTGCTCCTGTGGCGGGAGAAGCTAGGAACATGTCACCAGTGACACCTCCCACTCCATACTCTCTGTAGTCCAGACTATGGGCTCCCTATTCCATGGGGGCCCCTTTAGCACCCAGTGAGAGTCCCAGTTCTCAGATGAGTAGACCGAGACAGTCCTGTGAAATGTCCCAGGTGTGGCAGGGTTCTGGGGGTCCTTTAGCTGGGGCTTAGCACACATGTGAATCCCCAAGTCTTGTCTGGGAGGAGGCAGGTGTCACTGTGTGGACTCCCTCCCCTGTGCCCTCAGTGTCCTGAGGTGGGCAAGACATAAAGAACTTCAGCATCAGCAATGAGAACAGATATCTCAGGAGCCCAGAGAGGTAGCAGGAACCCTAGGGAGCTGGTCATCACTGGTTGACTTCATGCTGACTTGGCCAAATTCCTGTCCTGATTCCATGATGGCTGTCATCATCACCCACCCTTTAACCCACTGCCCAGAGTACAGGTCATGTCCTGCTTGTCCATGGAGTACCTAACTTACCCCTACTCAGGCCTGAAGTTCTCAGCACACACCAGGCCCTGGTCTCTCACCTAGCTTTTTCTTCCTAGTCACCTTCCATGCTAGACTCTTGCATAAGGACACGGACACACAGAGAGGGTCAGTACTAGCCCAAAGTCACACAGCAAGGGGTGAAAGAGCCAGAACATGGGCAGGCCCGAAGGGCTTCTGTGGGGCCTCTCTGCAGGGAGAGTCACCCTTTCCTGCTCTTTGAGATACTTCAGGCTGGACACAACCCTGGACCCTGCACCCCGGTTTCCACATCGACCCTGTTCCTGGCTGCCCCACCTCACAACACCTCCCACACCAGATCTGTGTGGCTCAGTCCCCTTGCCTGCCTGGGACTGTCATCCCCACAGCAGCCTGCACTTCAGCTTCTGGGTGGTATTAAGAGCCCAGCCATAAAGGAGGCCAGCTCCCTGAGCTCCTGCCCGCTGCCCCTGGAATCCACCCTCCTGAGCCAGGCCAGAGATAAACCTTTTTTTTTTTTTATCCTTCTTGGCAGGCAGCACACATGGGTCTGTGTGCCCTTATCTAGCCATAATCCAGATGGACTGTGGCAGCCCAGAGTGGCTGAGTGCCACGCAGGGCACACAGTCATGTGACCACCTTGAGGTTGGGGCTGGGAGGTTACATCATCCTTGAGGTTAGGGGTGCTATGGTGTCCCCCAGTGCATAAGCAAGGGTACAGGGTGGGAGTAATGTGCCCAGTTAGCTCTCGACAAAGCTGAGACCCAAACCCAGGGAGCTGACAGGGAGCAGGAAGGGCTGTGAGTTTGGAGTCTGAACGCAGGTTCGAATCTCAGCTCCGACACTTCTTAGCCATACTTCCCTCGGGGAGTCACTTCACCTTTCACTTGGGCCACCAGGCTACTTTTGTCACTGTCCCCTGAGAGCCACGGAGGTACAAAGTTGACACCACATCAAGATCTTCTTCTTCCCCTTTTGACAGAGGCCGAGTCCCATGGAAACCAGCCAGGTGCCAGCCGAGCAAAGAGCACCAGGGTCAGGAGGGGCCTCACAGGGAGGTTCACTGTATCACGTCCTGGGTCCTTCACCCTCTACCCACCCAGATGCCAGGTCTAAGGAGTGCGGCTTACACCCCCTTCTTAGCCTAGGGGAGAAGCCCAAGGGCACCGAGTTCTAGAATGGTCTCACAGTGGCGCTGTTTATGAGCAAGACCTGGAAATAGCCCAAGGCAAGAAGATGAAAAAAACATTGTCTCAAGATGGCCAAATGCCAGAGCTTCCTCAACTGTCACAGCAAAGAATGGTCGCACCAGACATCCAGGCCACTCCAGCCATGTGAAACCAAGGGAGATGCTTCCAGCCCCAAGACTGAGCTCAGATTGACACTCTTTCACAAGGCTGAAGAGAGCTATGAAATGTATATCTACTGGATGTATCAGAATACATCCAGCTTGTGACAAGGCCCATGGAGGAGAATGGGGGGGGGGGCTCCGAGGGGACCCACAGCAGCTGGAGCCTGGCCCTGGTGAAGACAGACAGACAGACAGACAGACAGGGATATTCACTGTATCACCGCCCAACAATAAACAGGTAACCACTGACGGCACCACATGGCTATAGATGGGAGAGAGCCAGAAGCCAAGGGCAGCAACAGATCTGATTCCACGGTCTAGATCCCTCAAAACAATACAGAGCAACTCAGAAAAGTCCTACATAAATAGATAGATAGATAGATAGATAGATAGATAGATAGATAGATAGATAGATAGATAGACAAACAAACAAACAAACAAACAAACAAATAAATAAATAAATAAAACAAGACGGGGCCCAGGGAGACGGCTCAGTGGGAAAAGTGTCTTGTTACGCAAGCAAAAGGACCTGATTTTGGGCCCCCAGCACCCATGTAAAAAGCCAAGTGCAGTAGCAGGTGATTGTCCTCCCAACACTGAGGAAGCAGAGATGGGTGGATCCCTGAAGCTCAATGGCCGGCTGTATTTTGTGAGCACTAAGGTTGAGACAATGAGTGGCCCTGTCTCAAAACATAAGACGGAAAGGCAATTGAGGAAGCTCCGAAAGATACCAATGTTGAACTCTGCCCTACACACATACAAACACACACACACACACACACTTAAAAGTAAAATATAAATGTCTCAAGAGTGACAGGAAGACCCATGTCTACAGAGAACTGAGGCACACTGGGGCTCTGGAACCCAACTGGTGTTTCCTAGGGCCCTGGCTCTGACCCCAGGAGAGACTCCCCCCGTCCCGGCATCCTTCACGTGAGCCCCAGAACTCTGTCCCTTGGGAGATTCAGTTTCCTCACTTGTCAACAAGGACCAACAATCACAAATGTCCCCATATCTCAGTGCTTTGGTCTAACCTGGTAATTCTACTCCCAGAGCCCAGGTCACCTCTCACCAGCCCCACCGCATGGCTAAGGGACACCTGGCCTCTTGGGGGTTCACTCTTTCCACTGTAAATAGTTCTTCTTGGTGCCGGGGAAGGAATAGGCCTGTGCTTTCCTCCTTTCCTCCAAGAGTTCACAGTCCAAGTGGGTGGACACCACAGGGTGTGTGTGTGTGTGTGTGTGTGTGTGTGTGTGTGTGTGTGTGTGTGTGTGTGTGTAGGGGTTCTCCTGAGGATCACATGCCCACAGCAGGAGGGGGAACCAAGTAGATTTTTCTAAGACCTACCTGGAGGGGCCATCATTCCTAGGAGAGGCCTTTGTTTTGGATTCAGAATGGGAAGAGACTAGAACAGCAGGCAGGCCAGCTGGCTGGGGGATGCTCTGGGACAAGGGAAGAGTGCCAAGGATGACAAGGAGCATGGCTCTCCAGCTTGGGACCTTGGGCCAATGAGGAACCTCTCCCAGCCTCTGTGTTCCCATCTGTCTAATGGGATGGTGCTCGGGTCCCTCGGTTTCATGTCCATGCACTAAGGGTTTCATCTCCTGCTTGGCAGTATTGGAAGGTGGTCGTCAGTTCTCACTGAGCCTAGGTGAGAAGTCCTCCAGCCGCTGGGGGCATGCATGAAAGGGGTGCTGAGGCCTCAGCCCCTCTCCTTCCCCTTACTGCCTTTTGTTCTCAGTCAGCAAGTAAAGCAGTTTCCTCTACATTCCTACCACAATGCTCTGCCTTACCAGAGGCCCGAAGCGACAGGGCCAACAGACCACCGTGGGCTGATGGTCTAAAATGATGAGCCCAAATAACTCTTCTTTGTTTTAAGTTGATTGCCTTGGGTATTTTGTTGCAGGTGTGGAAAGCAGATTCCCCAGACAGGGCTGATTACCATGCCCGGAGTGTGGCTTGTTACAGATGATGGGTGGTGGGTTAGGAAGGCAAAAAAATCACGGCTCCAAGACCTGCTCGAGTTCAAACACTGCTGGTCTGATCAGAGGCCATACAGCCTTTCCTGTAAGGGGCGCTGGAGGGTGTTTCTAGGTCTCTGCCAGTCCTGTAGGTGGGAAATGGCTGTGGACAGAGCTAGTGAAAGGCAGATGCTTGTGTTCAATAAAGCTTTATTAACACAAACCATCAACCCAAGTTTGCAAGCCCTCAGGCTACCCCTGGCCCGGCAGGTCCTCTTCTCCTGGGAGCTGGGCGGAAGTGCAAGCTCTGGATTACCCCATCCTGCCTGGGAACGTGGCTACATGCTAACAGCTCGGGTGTCACAGCTCCCTGTGTCTGCAGGGTTGAGCTGCCCTAAGCTGGAGTACCCTCGGGGAACCATGTTGAACCCAGGGTGTGAGGGGGTGGGTGACAGTGCCAACTATAACAAATCAAGTCACCAAGGCAGCTAATTGACGGCAGCGGCTGCTGTTCCAACCAGAGGCTTGTCATCTGTGATCAAGTGAAGTTGCCTCTAGGCCAATCAACTTCAAATTTATGCAAATAGGACCTCCACAGAGATGGCAGAGCCACTCTCCCCACCCCAATCACAGTCAGCCTCTCAGCCAGCCTGGAGGACTGTGGCCACTCACACATCTGTCCCCAACTTGGTCCATAGCTGGTACTAATGAGCCCCGACTCACACTCCACATGACTGGCACTAAAGCTGCCAACTGTGAGCCAAGCAAGACTTGGATGTTCTTCCCAACAGTGGCAGTGGCCCCATAGATGACCTTTGACCTGGCTACTGGCCTCGGTGGGCCAGGCCAAACTGTTCTCATTAACTGTCATCCAGGATGGCTTCTCAGAGGCCTGGCTGATCACAGAGAGGACCAGGCACTTCGAAAGGCTGCAAGGAGTGGTTCTTGAGCCCCTTGGTGGGCATATGCAGCTCTTACTGGCCCAGACCTGAGCAGGCAGGTCTCTCCCTGCTGGCTTGCAATCCCGCGGCCCGTGGCACCCCAAGTGTGTCAGGCCTCCATCAGAATTCCTCAGTGGCCCGAACCCCAAATCTGTCTTGGATTATCACCTCTCTGACTTGCTTTTCACCCCAGCATGAGTCACTGGGCTTTGGGAAGTGAGACCTGTAGAGTAGGTAAATGACTCCCCAACCTGTACCCCAAACCAGACACCAGCTAAGACACAAATGTCCTATCTGAGCCAGCCATGTGGGGCCCTCACTCCTTACCCAGGCATGCCTAGGTCACTGTGTCACAGCTTCCTTTCCTCAGGACCAGACCAAACCCTCTGATCATCTCACCTGGAAGTGGGAGATCCTTGGCTCCCAAGGGTGTTCTTCTCCGGCCTGTTCCTCCTCCTAGGTCAGACCCCAGGGCTTCTGCCTGAGGGTTCCCTCCTCTGGCCCCCTCACAACAGAGAAAGCATCACTTACTGCCTCCCCTTCCCTGTACTCCTCAATCACCATCCCCCCAACCCCTGTGACCTGGAGACTAGAGATCTAACCACATTGGCGTAAGAGTAGCCTATCAGTAGCCTGTCTGTGGGCACCCGGCCTGCCCCTCCCACCACTGCCCAAGATGCCAAGAGGGGGATGATGGAAGGACCCTCTATCAACCAACCCAGCTCTGGGGGCACACACCTTGGGGAGAGCTCACTTTGGGGGACCTATCTGGGGAACTTCCTTTGTGGGGGTGGGTGGCTCACCTTAGGGGAACTTAGAAACTGTGCCTGTTAGTTTCTTCACCAACTCTACACAAGCTGCAGTTATCTGGGAACATCACCTGAGCAAAGGCCTCCATCAGACTGGCCTATGGGCATGACTGTGGTGCATTTTCTTGAATGATTGATGTGGGAGGGACCAGCTCACAGTGGGCGGTACCTTGTGGTCCTGGGTACTGTAAGAAAGCACCACCGTGAGCAAGCCATGAGAACCAAGCCAATAAACAGCATTCCTTCCTGCTTCAGCCCCTGTTCCCAGGTTCCTCCTGCCTTGACTTCCTGCTCTGACCCCCTTCCCCCCCCTCCCCCCGGTGGTGGAGGTGGAGGTGGTGGAGTGTGATCTGGGGTGTGTGAGCCAAACACAGCACTTCTTCATATTGGGTTAGCTCAGTGTTTTATCACAGCAACGGAAAGCTAACCAAGAAAAAAGCTCACTTTGGGGGCTCTCTCCAGGTGGGGACCTGGGGGGGGGCAGAGCCCCATCATGCACACGCAGAAGGCACCACGCCCCTCTAGCCCACCCTAGGAGACTTGGCCTTTTCCAACTGGAAGGTGTCTGGTTATGGAGAGGAAACTGCCATGTCTTGCAGCCTCGGTTGATGTCTGGGTATGCAGCATTCCGGAGGTCTAATTAGCACCACTTGGGGGGACTGTGGGCTCAGAACTTTCTTCCACCGGGGAGGTGACGTCAGAGGCTTTTGTGAAAGAGCTTGGCCTGCAAAAACACAGGGGGAACTGGCAACAGAGAGGAACTGGGTGGTTGGGTGCCCGCAGAGCTCAGCCACAGCTACATCCTTTAAGGACAAAGCGAAGTCAGTCTGGAAGAGAGGACCCTGCATACATGACTTAGCCCTTAGGGTGGCTTGAGGGTGAATCTTTGACCTTGGAGTGGTCCCTCTCCCTGACCGTCCTCTGTGTGTGCTCGGGGAAGACAAGGAATGGCCAGGGTCACTTGTGAGCCTCAGAGGAGAACCCAGGTCTGACCTGAGACATTGCCACTTGCAGGGGGCATGCGCCCTGTGGCCGGGTCACATGCAGCAGATGGGAACTGGGGCCATCTCAGACTTCCTGCCACGGGGCTGTCTCTACAGAGTCTCCAACTAATCCAGCCCCATCCAGGTGGCTCCTTCGTGGCCCAGGGTGGGCACTCAAGATACCTGGGACTCAAAGGTTCCCTGGTGCTCTGGCATTGATCCCATTGTCACCTGGGGAAACACCCCCTGTCCCAGGGACTGGAATCCATAGAGTCAGAGCCCCGACAGAGGTTGATCTGCTTCCACACAGTGGAACCAGGAAGCAAAGACTATCCTGGGCACCTGCTGTGCACCGGGTGCCACAAACCTCGGCACCTTAAATATTCAAAAAAGGAGGGGCCCCCTCCTCTCGTTTGCAGGACAGAAAACTAAGCCCACAGAGATGCTTTGCCTGCCTAAGATCACATGACAGCCGGGTTCCTCCTGGGGCTTAGACTAAGCTGATCTGGTCTCCACAGTTCAGAACATTTCTGAGCCTTGGCTCACCATGGCTTTGGACTTAGAGAGAAAGTGGGGTTTAGGGGAGAAAGCTGCCAGTCCCTGAACCAACCAGCTTCGGCCACCAGGAGTCCCCTCCCATACCTGTGACACATTTGAGCCACCAGCATTCCCACGGCCCAGAGGTGCCTATAGACACCTGCAGACATCAGCTCCCTACAGCCCCCGGACACCCCCTCAGGGAGCCACTCAGACACCCCCTCAGTGGGCCACTCAGGCCACCCAGGAAGTGTCAGCTTTCTGGCCTGGTCCCTCCTCCACGACTCTGCCCTGCCTCTGCATTCAGTATGTCACTTTAAAATAATTAGCTTGTGGCTCAGGTTCCAGCTGTGGGATAATGAAGAGTGGACAGCTCCACACGCCTGGGAAAGAAGGTGCTCACAGACATGGAGGTGCTACACCTTCCAGGACCACCTCCTGACCCCGGGGACAAGGCAGTAGAGACTGATCGGGCTTCAGTGCCAACCCCCACCAAGATCGGCGCGACCAGGAGCGTGACACTTTACCCAAAGCCTCATTTTTCTTCCTCTTTTCTCCCTCCTGTCCTTCGACTCACCCTTCAGATTAGAACTGTTTACTGAGCAGCTACTACGTATGCCCCCATCCTAGGGCCTGGGGAAACGTGCCAGACTAATCTTGGGGGCATCCTGGGTCCCTGGTATGCAGGGCCTTGGTCCGGTGCTTTTCCTGGGAGCTCCCCACCCCAGCAGCCTGGGGAGCACAAAGCCCACTGCCAGTGTTGACTCCCCAAGGCTGAAGCAGGGTGAGGCCCTTCAGCAAGCCCCCAGGTGTCCAGCTGGAAGTGGGTGCAGAGGAGGCGGCTGTGGGCAGGGAGGGCTGGAGTGGACAATGGGGAGGGGAGAGGCCTGGCTAGCCTTGGCCATGTTACAAATAAACTCCAGCCCAGCCGCTTCCCAGCCACGCGGAGGGAGAGAAAATAGCTTTCACACTGTATTTGCTGATTTTTTTTTTCACTCTGCTGCTTCTAAATCGATCCCGAACAGATTGTCCGATTGTTTGGATTTCAGGGGAGAAGTCGCACGCCTTTAGGCTGGTCTCTCTCCTGGTGACATTCTCCCCTCCTCTTTTAGCCGGGGTTTAGATGGAGACCCAAGGCTGTCTTGGGCTCATCCTGGGACCTGGGATCAGCAGGTGATGGGTAAGGGACTGGCTCCATAAGGGAGGGTTCTGCGTTCCACAGGGGCACCCCTGACTATGGATCCACAACGACAGGATGCCCAGGATATCTCTGCTTCCCTAAGAAGGACAGGCTCCTCCAGGCACCATGGGACCATGGAGCCTCACCCCCCAACTCCCTTGTCCAGGAGAGCACTGTAGACACAAAGCTGAGCCACAGACACAAAAGGACTACATCAGCTCTGTGATCCTGTTGCCCACAGCAGGCAGGGTAGCAACACACCCTCTTGGGGGCTCATAAGACCATATTGCACAGAGGACTGGGTCACCTGTCCTGCTAGGATGAGTTGATTAGTAATGTCTGCTTTGGGCACAGCAGTGGGTGGTGGTGACATTCATTCCACTTATTGTCATTCTAAGCCTATGCGCTGAAAGGCAGCTCTGTGCTGTATCTGAGTGGGTGGGATTCTCTGACCTCTGCTTCCACTCAGTGTTCCAAGGATGCTTTGGGATAGCCAGGCCACAATGTGGTGTGTGTGTGTGTGTGTGTGTGTGTGTGTGTGTGTGTGTGTGTCTCAAACTCATTCCTCAATGCTCTACTGTTGCTCCTTTTGCCTCTCTATCCCCCCCACCAGCACCTGGGGTATAACCTCCTCCAGGCAGGCCTCCTTGATGTCCCTACCCCTGCCAGACAGAGTTGCTCCATGTCTGTCGTCCTCAATATCTGTGAATCCCCTCACAAAGCAACCGTGCCCCAGGGAAGAGCAGGGGACTGTCGCAGCCCCACTAGAGGCTCTAACCCTGTTGGGCAGGTGTCCTAGAGGTCAGACACATGAGACAACGGACCCTCTCTGTCCTACTTTCCTGTGCTTCTTCTAGCCGAGGGAACCAGGCTTCGAGCGCTTCCCCCCTCATCTCATACCCTAGATGAAGCCCGACCACTCGGAGAAAGGTTCTGTACCTCTCCTGCAGCCCGTCCCTTCCCCAGGATGGCTACCTTGTCTTGCTGTCCCAGGCATTTAGGAAACAGGAGGTGAGGAAAGGACACTGTGCCCTCAGCCGTCTGATGTTGACCCACTTTACAAAGAAGTAAACTGAGGTAGAGAGGGGAAAAGGTACCAGGTGAGGCCACCACGCTGAGGGTGGGCCCAAGACAGAGACGGTCCTCCCTTCCCTCATCTGCTGACCAAGGCATTCTCCTCCTGCAGGTGGGAGAGGGAACGGAGCTGGCTGGGCTCCAGTCAGTCCTGCCTTAGAAAGACTCTGCTGGGACTGGCCATGAACCGGAAACAGGTGCTGTTTGCAGAGTAGCGGTATAGAGCTGCGGTCAGGAGGTGGGGGGGTGTCGCCCAGCCACTGGGGCTCCAGGGGAGCTAGCAAAGTTGCCTGGCCCTGTGGCTGCTTTTCAGCACCTCTGGCTTCTGCTGTCCCTTCTCTGTTCTGTGCCCTGGGCTCTTGAGAAGGACTGCCATCGAGGATTGTGTGGCGCTCACTCCTGTGCCTTGATGCTCCTGGGCCCCAAACCCACCCATTCCTGCAGCTCTGAGCCCAGGCTCCTCCTCTGATTTTGTTCCCCTTACAGGCGGCAGGTGCCCTCTGGACGCATGCACGCGCACAGTCTCTGCTCCCAGGGCTCTGAGCAATGACAGCACAAGGTGGCCTCTTGCGTGATGGGGAGGAAAGAGTCAGAGACAGTCCAGCATGATGGGGAAGGAAGTTCAGGCTGAAGAATGTGGCTCTGCCCAGCTGCGGGACCAAACTTTGGGACACCAAGGAGTCTGGGCCTCAGGTTGGGCCACCAATCCAATCAACAAATAGTGGCAGAGAGGAGGGGGGGGTGCTGCCTCTGCACTAGCCTTTTGAAGTTTCCCTGGGCTGCCCTGACATGAAGCTGTGGTGGTCCCCTGCCACGATCCAGTCATTCATTCATTCACTCATCTACTCACTCCTCACTCACTCATTCACTTGGCCATCCCTCTCTCCCTTCAGTTAGAACAGAGAATAGAATAGAGAAGGCTAGCTCTCCCCTGCCCTGACCTCTATAGCGTCTGTGTCATCCCATGACAGTGTGTACTGAGCATTTATTACGTACCAGACACACCTCAATCCCACAGGAACAATGAGACGAAGAAACTGGGGGCCAGAGAGGAGTCAGAGCTGGGGTGGGACAGAGGAGCCATTGATGGAACTGGTGGGGGGACTCAGAATGCCACAGTGCCTGCCTGCATCCTCTCTGCACCTGTGCGTCGGCTGTCACTGTGTTCATCCAGATACACCTGACGTTAAGATCCTGGGGCTCGGAAAGAAGCCCAAGGCACCTGGCTGGCTGACAGGAGTGGAGAGTCCCAGTCTGTCCCTGCCTCTTCACCCCCTGCTCAGCAGTTGCCATGGTGCCGGGGCAGGGATGACGCTGGGTTTCAGCATCCTTTCCTGATACTCCAGTGACAGCTACCATTGTGGATACGGCTGCTGCAGGGGCCAGGGCACCATGGGCTTGCTTCTTCCGGGTCTCCTCAACGTTGAGGCAGCAATGGCAACAGAGTGACAGGGATTTACATCACAGAGTGTGGCTTCTGAGAGGGCTGGCCCGGACCACTGAAGGCGGCAACAAGTGCATTCTCCACAGTCGCCCATTTTGCAGGTGAGCAAACTGAGGCTGCAGGGCTGCATAACTTACCCGGGGTCCCCCAGTGAGCAGCATGCGGAGGAAAGGCATGTCCAGAATGGAGCTCAGTATTGCCTCCAGGACTCCCAGGACTTGTTGCCTTGGTGATGGGCCCCAGCACAACAGCTGGGCTCGGTCCCAAAAGGGCTCCGATTCCAGGCAGTTACACCCAGCAATGCCACATCCCGGACCTGCTCCCAGAAGCCTGAACCATCTAAACACCACAGCAATCTAAACAAGGTGATGGGGTTGTGGGCTTCCTGCTGTGCTGACACAGGCTGAGCCTCTGGGGCCCAGATGCTGCCCTGCCTACAGACTCATAAAGCCTCCATCAGCCTGTTTCCAGGTGTGTAGAGTGGGGCTCAGAGTACGGGTGGGCTTGGGCAGCCCCAGGCCCCACATCCCGAAGTCCAGTCCCTACCACAGCTCAGGAGGGAGGGCTCCCGAGCCAGTGTCTGAAGCTCTTCAGTTTAGTGATGAGTTTCAATAACAGCCTCTATGCTACCCCCACCCTCCCAGAGACCTCTCAGTCCAGGGTCATGCCGCATCTGTCTGTGACTGGCCAGAGTCCCTCCGGCTCTCAGGTCTCAGCTCTCCTGAGAGAATCAGAAATCTGCTTCAAGCTGTCTAAGGGTGTCAGGTGACAATGGGCACAAAGGGCTAGGAAACAGACACATGTCAGGCTAGATTGCAACAAAGGAAATGTATTCAAGCCTGAAGATGTCACTTTGGGGCCAGGCCTCTATGGGACATATAACATTCCTTTTAGAAATATCCTCTACCTCCTCTGCTGGGCATGACTCCTGCACACCCTTCAAGATGCCAGCTGAGGCTCCCCTCTCCAACAGCCCTCCCGGGCCCCTCTTGGGTACCTCTGTATTCCTGCTTCCAATCTGCCCAGCGTAGCAGGGCAAGTGGGTCAAATTCTCTCTGCCGCTCTGAGCCTGGCTCCACACAGGCATGCAACGTGCTCTGGGAGTTGGGAGTGAATGAACGCTAACTATACGCTTGTTCTCAGCTGGATTCCAGCTGCAGGTTCCCAATGAGCAGTCCTCATCGCTGAGGAAGCATGCCTGGGGGCACGGACGAAATGCTGGAAGGACTCTGCCTTTCATTTGTGCTGATGTCTAAGAAAGCAGTGTTTTATCACGAGCCCCTCATGCATCCAGGAGCTTCAGGACCTGGCACAGGAGTTGAACTCTCCCAACCCTACTTCCCAGTACAGGGCTCTCAGCCAGGGCTGCTCTGCCCTCCTGTAGCCTTCCTCTGTCTATTCCTAAGAGGCCGCCCGGCAGGAATAAGCAGATTACGGAGCTGGCGTTTAAAAGACCGTGATTGCCCTTGTTTTCCAGAGAAGTGTGAACAACCAAAAATTTTTTTCTCTCCCAGGGCTCACAGAACTTAATTCACTGTTAAATGGGTGTCATTTGGGATGTTCAAAGACTATTTCTCTATTCTCCAAGATGTGTGTACCCATGTCTTCTGGGGTCAGCCATGCAGGCATCTGGAGGGTGGTGCTCAGCCCTCCCACAAGGGGGCAAGAGCAAGGTGCTGGGCACATGGGGAACTGTATGCCCTATTCATTGAGACTTACTTTGAAAATACAGATGGGAAAAGACACAGATGGATGAGTGTTCGCATGGCCAGGGAAGGGATTCCAAGGTAATTCTCAAGACTTGGCCTGGGTTGGGTGGGGGGAGTAGAGAAAGTCCACCTTTTAAGGCATTTGCACCTGAACCTCCAGGCTCTGAGTGACCCCCACTATCACTGGCTTGATAACCTTGGCTCTCAAGGACCTCCTGGAGATATGACCTGTCCACTCAGATTCCCAGTGTCCACATCTATCTATCCATCTCTGAAATAGGCTATGGAGAGCGGGGTTCACAGGCTACAGTTGTCAATGCCCTCAGAACTTTCCAAGGCAAGGTGTCCCCAACCTGCCAGGGACAGGCTAAGTCAAGATACCTAGAGAAGGACGTGATTATCCTCAAAGGGAGGGAGTGGACTGAGGTGTGTGTCTATGGGGGCAACATCAGCAGGACCAGCGCAGCTGAGACAGCCAGGGCCCGGTTGGAGATGGTCCATTCAGACAGCCAGTGCTGAATGAGGACCTGCCCCTGGTTGTATCTAGATGGGGCTTCCTAGGGGTAAGTCTGACAGGCCTAAGTTCCCTGCCACCTTGAGGGGGGGATGGGTATCATCTAAAAGCAGCTACAGCAAGGGGCCTGGAATGTGGTGAGCTTGCTGGAAGGAGGCAAGGGTAGGAAAGAGAAGGAGGAGGGAAGACCTTATCCACCAGGCCGGTAAGAGCAGCACCCACAGGACAGGGGACACACGACGCACCAAGGAGGTGTGACCCAGCACAGGCAGGACAACCTCCTCAGTCACACCTGCTGCCGAGCTTCTAGAAACCACTGTATAGGACAGTGGCTGGGAAGTAAGGCTCCATGATGCTTAGGGATTGCCATAGCAATGGAGGATGAATTATCAGAGGTAGAGCACCTCCAAGAAGGAAGGAACCACATTCTGAGACCTGCACAAGGAGAGCAAACAGGGTGACACAGGCGAGAAGCCCCCCAGTAGTGTCTGCGGAGCCAACTCCTTCCTCTCTCGAGGGTCCAAGGCTAGGTTCCACACAATGTGGCCTGGTCCTTCTGTAGCAGGGTGTCAGCTGAGCTCTGATTAGCAGCCTCTCCAAGCCAGGTCCTCAAATTTGTACAAAAGAACCAGCAAATGTATCCTGGGCGGTGGGGGTGGGGTGGGGGGTGGGGGTGTGGGTGGGGGTGGGGCTCGTGTGAGAGTCCATAAGACACACAGCACCAAGCTGGGCTTTGCTCCGAACAATGGCCCTTCCTGGCGCCGCCTGCCTCACGGAATCCCATCGCTGCAGCTTAGAGTCTGTGTCAGCGAAGTCCCTTCCTGCAGGCACAGGCAGCTGACACAGCCAGGCCGGGAGTCCACCTGCCACCTTCCCCCAGAAGCCAGGCCCCAGGCACAGGGCGCAGGAGAAGGGCCAACAAGGGCTGCGTCTATGCTAGAGGGGCCCATTCCTTCCTCTGCACACCTCTTCCCAGTGCTCCCCTCTGGGAGCCTTGAGACCTAGGAAAGCTTTGCTCCTCACTGACCGCCCTACTCCCCATCTCCACTCCCAGGCTGAAGATGGGGGTGTCCGTTCCTAGGGCCCTGCCATATCACCTCCTCTGCCCTCCCTATCTTATAGTGTGGCCTCCCAACCCTCCCTGGTTAATGGGGGCCTGTCCCCTCCCTTCCCTCCACAAGTTTGCTTGTGGAGAGTTCACCTCCCTTCCTCTAGCTAATCCTTGACTCTCTCCACCCTACCCTCTCCTGCATGCATGCCCACCTCTTGTGCCCCCGCGATCAAATGGCTCATCCGGGCCTCTCCTCAGCTGCTACCTTGGGAGCCATCAAGGGCAAGGCCCAGGCACGGGGGCCACTGAAGAAGGGCAGTGAGGGAACAGATGGATGGCAGGTGATAGGGAGTGGCCCCTCAGCTGCCTTCCGTTTGGACAGGTCCCAACTGCTTTCTTTTCTCTAGCCTCCTCCATAAAGGGCTGAGCAAGCAGAATTGCCCTCAACCCCAACCTTGCCCCTCCTCCCAGCCCAGCTGCCCCAGTAAGCCCCAGGCTGGATGGCAGAACAGCAGGGTGACCGTTCTCAGGAGCTTATCTCCTGGACTCCCAGTCTGTCAGTTCTGTGGCCACCCTGATAGACGACAGAGACAGCGCAGGAACCCAGAGTGCCTGTGAGGTTAACAGTACCATCTCCCCCACCCCCACACACCTTGGCTGGCCCACAATGGTGGCTCCCGCCTGTAATCCCAGCCCTTTGGCGGCTGAAGGAGGAGGATGGCAATGAATTTAAAGCCATCCTGAGCTACAGCATGAGTTCCAGGCCATCCTGGGCTACAGCGTGAGATCATGTTTCCACAAAACAAAAGACTAAGCTAAAACAAAATTAAAAAGAAATCCTGATCGAACGCTTTGGGCTTAGCTTGAGCCGCGAGGTTCAGGGGCCGCTGGGCAACAGAACTTTCTAGTCATCTCCCAGCTTCTCCCTCCACCAGGACAGGCCCCTCAAGCAGCCCTGTGTAGAGGAAAGAAAGATTTCCCTAGGGCATTTTCAATCACCCCCCCCAACCCATAGGGCATAGACAGTCTCAAAGGGTCCCAGGCACCTTTAGGCAGTTGGCATGAAGCAAGAGAACAAAGTGACAGAGGGGTAAAGTTCTGGGTTGCCTGACTCTGGGTGGAGCCCAACTTGCAGGATCACCAATATTTAGAGTCATAGAGTGTCAGTGACCAGGGCATCTTAGACAGCATCCGGGGAAAGAGGTCCAAAGACCGGCCTGGGGTCACACATCACCACTCCTCACAGGGAACTTCCCCTTCTGTCTTACAGATGAGGAGGAGATGGTCTCAGAGGAGTTGAGAGCCTTGCTCAAGGTCACACAGCCTCAAGAGAGGTTCCTGTAGTTTCCCACGCGCAAGGCACTTTTCTCTTCCTATGCTGGTCCGGGGTTCCTGGGCAGGAGCACTCACTAAACCCAAGGCTTCAGAAAACAGAAAAGTCTTGGTGGGGGGGCAAGGATTCTTAAATATAAATACTCTCGGGACTCATTATGTAACTGTGGTTGTCCATCCCTCCATGGCCCCAGGGGTCTGACTGGGGCAAAAAGCACCCACTTTGGCACCCACCCAGGGACCAGAGCCTGGGGGACCCCGTCAATAACCAGACTCCGTTTGGCCCATCAGGCAGTCAGCGCTGCTCCTTCCGATGAGAACAGTTGGAGGCGCCAGGATACGCTGTACCCCCCTTCCTTTCTTTTCCCCTCTGGCTGGATAAGAAATACTAATACTAATAATGATAATAATAATTAGAATAAATAGAACCCGAAGACGCTGGGGTCTCGTCGCTATGACAACGGCTGGTGCTAATGAGCTTTTCGGAGGCCGCCGCCGGGCCACCCAATCCCGGGCGCGGGATTACTATCAATCCGGCCCTGGAAGGCGGCGGCGGCTCAGCCTGGGGGTCCCCGGTGTAGCCAAGCCGGGAACCCAGGCAAGCCAGCGGCTCCCAGCGCGGCTCCATAGCCCTGCCCCGCGCGCACTGGGTCCCCAGCCGTCCGCGCTCCACGGCGACTCCCAGCCTGGCCCCGCTGCGGTCTGGGACAGTTGCCCGGATCCGGAGACCACCACTTCGCCCCGCCCCGGCGTCCCCGGCGCCCCTGACGCTGTCCGGCCCGCACCCGCCGCCGCGCGTGGACCCCGCAGCCCCGCGCCCAGCTCACCTCGTGCCCGCGCCGGTCTCTCCTCGCTATGCAGCCGGGAGCCGGCGCCCGCGGGAGCCGCCTGCAGGGGCGCGGGGCTGCCCACGCGCGCCGCCGCAACAGTTGTCTGCCAGGCTGCGGGCGCGTGGGGCTCCGGGGCTCCGGCCGCGCTCCGCCCGCTGCGCTGAGCCCCACGCGCGTCCCGCGCCGCGTTCAGCCCGGCCGCCGCGCCCTCTGCTGCCCTGTGCCGGCTCGGCCTGCGCTCCGCACGCTGCTGCCTCTCTCTGCCTTTCTCTCTCTCTCTCTCTCTCTCTCTCTCTCTCTCTCTCTCTCTCTCTCTCTCTCTCTCTCTCTTTCTCTCTCTCTCTCTCTCCACCCCCCGCATCCCCCCCCCACGCCCTAGTCTCTTCCCTTCTCCACCTTGCTCTCGCTCCGCCTTTGTTTTTTTTTTTTTCCCTACATCTCTCTCTTCTGGCTCTTTCTCCTCACCCTCCCCTTTCTTCCCTCTCTCTCATCCTTTCGCTTTCTTCCTAGCTTTCTACTTTTTCCTCTCCCACTCCGTCTCCCCCTCCTCCTCTCCTCCAGTTTCTTCCTTCCCTCCCCTCTCCCCCTCCCCAACCTCCACCAGGGGGATCTCCTCAATTCCCCTTATCTCCTCCTTCCCAGATGGATACCTGCTTGCTCCGAGAAAGAAAGACTCCTGGGAAAGACTCCAATATCAGCAATTGCCTGCAGGATCCAGCCTCTTCTCCTGCCAGGACAGACCCCCCTGCTCGGTGCAGTCAGTGGCGTTCTGACCTCACCCGCAGGGCGCACATCTCTGGCCTGCCACCCCTGAGCCAGGCAGTCAGCGTCAGACTTGGTTGGAGTTTCCCTGGTGGAAGGCTTCCCTAGCCTCCTAGACCTACCTGGGTCTAAGGCCTCACCCTATGTCTCTCCCCAGAACACCCCTAGTTTTGACTTCACCCCCATTTCATCTCCAGTCTGAAGGGCAGGGAGGTGCTGGACTCCACCCTCAAGCCCGTGGGCCTCTATTTTCCCACGGCCTGGACAACCTCAGAAAGGCCTGTGGGTAGCTCAGGGTGAATCTGCATTCCTCTCAGGACACAGCCGGGACAGAGCATCTTTACCATTCACTGAAGAAGGGGAAGACTCTTGAGTACCTGGAAAGGCAGACACCCCGCCCCAGATCCACCCCTCCAGGCCCAAACTGCTGCCACCCACATTTCAGGGTCACCTTTGATTTTTTGAGACCTCCGTGGAACCTTAAGGAAAACTGGCCTGAGCACTAAGTAGTTCCTTTCCACTGTCCTGACAGACAGACAGGCTCAGAGAGGTTAGGATAGTACCTTAGAGCCACACAGCTGACAAGGGGCAGAATGAAGGCTGAAGCCAACTGGAGCCAAACAGCCTCATTCATCTCTCCAGGTACTCACATAGATGGGGAGGGATCCTTCCAGAACCCCCCCCCCCCCACTGTAGAATCAGACTGAACTTTCTGCAGGCCCCATGGCATGCTGGAACCTGCCTGGCACTTCGGCTGCTTTTGAAGCTAAGGGGACTCCGAGAGATGCCAGATGGGAAGGACCAGTGGGGGTCTCTCACCCAAGCCTGTGTCAGCCAAGGCCTTGGTGTCCATCTGTCAGTATCCAAGCCCTTGTTCCCTTCGTGGATATAGCCTGGACTGACTCACGGGACCCACCTGAGACCAGGGCTGCCCTTGGGAACTGCTTCAGCCAATGGCCAGGGCACCAAAGCTGCCTAGGCTGGGTGAGGCCAGGCTCTGGAGAGGGCCTGGGTGGCAAAGCCTGTAACTGGGGGAGGGCATGGAAGGGAGGGAGTCCCCAGCACTCGGGGGTTTTGGACATAAACCAAAGCGACTCTGTGTTCCTTCTTGGCCACATGGCCTTGGGCTGGCACAAACCTCTCCTTCCAAAGAGGAAGTTGAAGAAGGAAGGACCCTACTTCAGCTGACGTCAAAGATGGCGGAAGCCCCTCTGAGCTCTCTGGTCTGTATCAGCATGGAGACCAGAGATTCTGAGACAACTTTAGGTCCTGGTAGTAGCAGGCTAGGTAAGTGTGGGCTCTCTGGCTCTGTTGAGACCCTGGCCTCAAGCTCTCAGCAGTGGAGGCTGAGACCGGAAACACCCCCATGTGGACAGCAGGGAGCAGGATATGCTGGGGGGAGCAGAGCATGCTGGGGGGGTCAGGATGTAGCACGTGATACACTGTATGGGATGCCTGTGGGTGATATCTGATACGTGTGTGTCAGGTGTGGGTATTGTGCAGTATATGTTGTGTGTGTTGGAACTGTATTATGTTTGTGTGTGTCGTCTGCATATACATTTGCATGTGTGTTGTATGGTACGATATGGGGTATTTGCATATGTGGTGTGATGAGGCATTAGGTATGGTGTGATGTGTGTATGGTGTATCTGGTGTGTGCAGGGAACTGGACGTAGCAGAAGTGTGTGTGTGTGTGTGTGTGTGTGTGTGTGTGTGTGTGTGTGTAAATTTGTGGTGTGTGTTAGGTGAGGTGAGTACGTCATGGTGTAGATAGTATCTGAGGGGATGTGTCAACAGATATTTGGACACGGGGTGGGTGGGATGAATGGGTAACTCACTTCTCCATATACTCCCATGTAGCCTCCAGGTATGGCATGCTTGCATGTGTCTCACACATGGGGCAGGCTATCTTGGGTGAAAGGGATCTGTGGATGGTGCATTCCAGGTGGAGGTGTCCTCTTTCTCCCTCCAACATGGATGCAGAGCAGGCTCATGTTGCAGTGAGTGGGGTCTCCCTGAAGACATGTGGGGCTTGCTGCCCTGAACCTCACAGGTTGCTAGGGACAGCTGATGCCTGGCCTTTGGCTAGCCCAATTCCACAGGACACAGCCCAGGTCTCCAACCCTTGATCATTCCTCTGCAGTCAGCCTGTGCCAGCCACACTGAGGCCAGCCTGTGCCCATGAGGTCCTTCACACCTCCCTTACACATGTACTTCCTCCACAGGTATGGGACCCGAACCTGTGCCCACTCCCCCCACCCTCACTGTGCAGGTGTCCAGACCTTGAACAAAGTCCCTACACCTCCCCAAGTCTCAGTTTCTTCAGTGGGAAGATTAACAACAGACCACATCACATCAGCCATGTGAGCCCAATGAGAAAGCACTGCTTTAGTAGGTCCTTGGTCCCGCCAGTGCCCTCCTGCCCTTTATAGAGAAGGAGGCTTTGTCCTTTGCCTGGCCCCACCCCATTTCACTCTCCCTTGCTTCCGCATCCCAGGGCCCTGTGGTTGCTATAATAATGACCATGCATGAAGCAGCTTAACATCTCACACATCTATTCCCGTTCCTTACAGTTCTGAAGCCTAAGTCAACAGTTCTGCTGGCCCCGGACCAAGATGTGTCTGAGGAGCTGTATTTCCCTGAGGGGCTCCAGGAGAGGGCCCTTCCTGCACCTGCAGTCCAGGTGACCCCAGGATCCTTCACTGGTAGGTATTGCTTCAGCTTGCACCAGGGGCTACCCCAACTGTCCCTGTTAACCTTCTGTCTCGGCATCTTTAACTCAACCCCATGCGTACCTATTTCTTCTTTTCTTTTTTTGTTCTTTTTAGACAGGGTCTCAGATAGTCCAGGCTGGTCTCAGACTTCCAAGGGTGACCTTGAACTTCCTGCCTCCACTCTCCAAGGGCTAGGATTATAGGCAGGCACCACCAGGCACGGTTTATGTGTTGCTGGGCAAGGAATCTAATGTGCGTGCTTGACGCACACACACGCTACCAACTGAGCCACACCCTGGCCTCCATTTCTCCTCCTCTTATTCCATTTTATTGACATAATTTGTATGTGCGCACACACTCACATGCCATGGTGCGCATGTGGAGGTCGGAGGAGGATTTTCAGGAGTCAGTTCTCACCTCCCACTCTGTGGGTCCCAGGGATTAAACTCAGGTCTGTCTGGCTTGGCAGGAAGGCTTTTACCCACTGAGCCATCTTGCCGGCCCTTGAGGGACTAACAACAGACTCAAGAGTGGGACTGGGGTACCAAGGGGAGAGGGGAGTGTTTCCCAGCCTCCTCCGAGTTGCATCTGCAGAGCAGGGTGCAGGGAGTATCAGGAGAGACAGACAGCTCACCGGTCATCTATGGAGCCATCAATACATCTGGGCTGAGTCCCCTCCTCCAGCCGGTGCTGAGCTGGGAGGTGGGTTTGATTTCTTCAGAGCTGACCAAACAGCTGCTCTCCCCCCATCTGGGCATCTGCAATGGGAAGCCCAGCTCTGCACCCCAGCACCAACCCTCATCCCCCAGCCTTATTTACTATTTCTCAGCCTTCGGGAGGCCTGCTCCCCCGCAAAAGCAACTGCTCACCGGGCAGGCAAGCAGGCAGGCAGGCGACCGGCAGGCGGGTCGGCCTGAGGATGACTCATGCTCTCTCTCCGAGGAGAGCAGCCTTTTCAAAGGGCTGGCTGGGGAGGAAGCTAAATTTAAAGCCAGGCTTCCCGAGAAGATCACCTGCCACGTCAAAATCGTTGCCATTTAATTAGAAGTTGGGGGCATAAGGCTTTCCACCCTGCTCTCTCTGGAATCCTCCTGGGGAAGGCTGAGGGGGAGGCGCAGCCCCAGGGGGCAAGAGCCAGCTGACTCCCCAGCTGTGACATGTCTCTCCCAGACTTCCTTCAGGGAGTGGCCCCCACCTTCCAGAGACCATCAGTCCCTTCCTTCCTCCTCTTCAAGCTTTTAGGGTTCTAACCCTGGGCCCCAATTCCCCAGTGTACAATACACACAGAGCTCAAGAAGTCTAGAGTAAAGATAAGGCTGCACCAGGCCTCAGCTCTGTCTTCAGACACATGCTGGACCGCGAGACTTTCCATGGGACTTTCTAGTCCTTGCATTGGGGGGTGGGGAGCCCTGTTGGCTTGCTTATCCACAAAGGATGAGAGGCCTGTGCTAGAAGAAATACCTGGAGGAGCCCTGGACTGCTTCCTGGTGGGAGATTACGGACCCTGAGGTGAAAGTCACCCAGGCAAAGCTGACTGGCTACTGCTGCCCTTCCTGCCTGGGTCAGAAGGTGAGACCAGCTACCCACAGCTGCACGTTTCCCAGTGTCTTCTGGGGCCACAGATCACAGCATAGCTGTGACCACCCTGTGCTGTAGGAACAGGCCTGCCAAAGCCAGGCTGCTCAGAGGCTTAGAAAGCCAGCTATGGTATCAGCCCTGAGCCAGGCTCTCCCATGATACTACCAGGGCTGTGTGTGTCCTTGGCTTCACTGCACATATCAGGGAGGTACATGCGGCTGACAAACCAGGTCAGACACACTGAAGTGAGCAGGATGCAGATGCCACAGCCGTCTCGGGGACTTGGGAGCTCAGACTTGAAGAACGGGCCCAGGGGTCCAGAAAACCTCCCAGACCACATGCCCTGCAGAATGGCCAAAGACCTGATTGTCTACACTGGGACTCCCAATTAGAGACTCCCAATCCTTCACTCTGTCCCAGCCTGCTCCCTCTTCACTGCAGCTGTCATGACCACTTCCCCTGCTAGTCCTGAAAGAGGTGAGGCAGGGCAGTGCCCATTGCTCACAGCTAAGACAGGCGCTTATGACTCACCCAGGTTCAAGATGGCCCCCGCTGCTGACCCGGGACTTTACAGCCAGGAAGAAAAGTGCAGACATTACAAAGGATGTTGATCTATTGAGTGTAGGATGAGGAAGCTATGAGATGTGATGACTATACCCCACGAGCCCTTAAGAACAGAAGACGACTCCAATGCCCCAGTGTGGGAGGGGTTGGGTGTGAGACCCCCAGATGCTGATGAGGTTCCCCAGGTGAGGAAGGGAGAAGCTAAGGGCATTCTGGGAGGCAGGACTTTGTAAGTGTAAGGGCCTGGGTTCCACCTGAGGATATCATTATGACAGCCTGTGTGGCCTGAGCAGATAAACCCCAGAGCCTGTTGGAGGTCTCTCTGCCGCTGACTGTGAGGGCCACCAAGGGATGCCAAGCCTAACTTTCTAACCAGCATACTCAGGAAAGGGCCATGCCTGTGGTCTCTGAATACATCAAGCCTGATAGCTCACCTGTCCCACTGCAACAGAACTGAGCCAGCAGAGCCCTGACCTGCTAGCCCCCTGCTTTGCAGACCTGTGGTCTAGCCTGTGAAGTGGGACCTGGTCTGGCGTTTATCCTAGGAAGACAAGGAACTGCCAGCATCAGAGGAAGCAGCAAGGGCCCTCCGGCTCCCAATGTACTGAGCTGCTCAGGTTGGGCCAGCTATGTAGGACATCAGGCTACCAGGGGGCATCTGCCTCTAGGGTCAGTAAGAAGTCAATGGATAGGTCACCTACTTCACTACCCCAAACTGGAAAACAAGAGCCCCCGGGGATGAGTGTCACGCCTCAGTTTCTCCATCTGTGCCTTCACTGATAGTTCCCCACCCCACCTCCCACCCCACCCCCAGGAAGCACCAGGCTCCATTCTCAGGGTGGAATGCACACCAAATTGTAACAAGTCCAGGGGAGGTGCTGTTACAGCCTGTCCTGGCAATCAGCTTCCCAGGTGACAAGATGACAATTGGGGTGAGAAGCCAAGGTGTGGGCTTCCATGCAGGCTTCAGTGACACTCTGAACCCTTGGGCCTGAGCCCTAGCTCACTGTGTGCCAGCTGGTGACCTAGTCAGAGGGTCTCCCAAAGCCCCGATTCTCACTGCTTATTCACAACAGGAAGAGTTCATGCTGGGAAAGGCCAGCCCAGGCCTTGGGGACATTGGTTTGTATGGGCAGTGACAACCTCCCTCATTTGGTCCATGTGGGTTTGGATTCTCCACGGCTGGTGGCTCTCACAGATTGTCTCATCTTCCCACGGAAGCATCATAGTCCCAATCCAGAGGCCACAAAAATGAATAGGGCATATATCAGCTGGCCGGCTGCAAACCCTAGCCACAGACCTAACCTCCACCCAGTCCTGATTCTCCTTGGCAGACCCAGAATTCTGGTGCCAACATAAGACTAATTATGCCTCTGGCACAAATAGAAACCTTCCTGGCTCACCAAGTGTCCTTGAGAAGTGCAGGGAGCAGGTCCAGGTCCAACCTTGTGTTTAGGCTATAGGAAGGGGGCTCAGAGAATTTGTCTAACTGGCCTCAGGCCACACAGCTCAGATACTGGGCAGGAGGAGCAATCTGCGGATTCCCATTGGCCTGGGCTACCCCTTCGTGGGAGATGGGGCTCTGTCTTAGAAGGTTATTGTGGTGGGCTTAGCTCCACAAGCCAGTTGTCTGAAGTTTCCAAGGGCCAAGCAAGGCACCCCTGACCAGAACAGGAGCTTCCGCTTGGCTATGTAGCTTCACGTCACAACCTGACACTCTGCCGCTCTCTCTGACCTGCTTGTTGGGGCTGGAAGTTGCCCTCTAGGGTTAGGTGAGAGGGCAGACACAATAGCATGTCTGTGTAACTGAAAGCCAGGAAGGGTGATCTACTCCGGCTCCCAGTACCATTCAGATACCCCGCAAATCTTCACAGCTGTTGTGGAAGTCACTTCTGAGTTCCTGGGCGAGAACAGAGCAAGCCCAGAGATGTGAAGTGACTGGCATAGAGTCACACAGCCTGGACCACCACTCTCTGCAGACTGCTACCCAAGGCCCTGGAATAGGGGCATGCTTCTCTACCTTCTAGACCTCAACTTCTCAGCTTGCTCCATGCTAACTGCCAGCCAATAATGCAAGGCTCTGGCAAGCTTGGCCTTGCTGGCTTCTGGATGATTCTGCCCAGGCATGGGGATGCAGGCTATCCAAGGTTCAAGGACTCAAGCACCAGGGCCCCATGGGATTCCAAGCCTCTCCAACACCCTAGACTGTTGGCTTGGCCTCCCCAGCGACCTTCATGACTAAAAAATTGTGTTTCTGTACAGCTCAGGGAGTGAAAGGCTTGGATTCTAATCTTGAGAGACTCCCAGGAGAGAGCAAGCCATATACTGACCACTGGCCAGCCACAGTGGCTCATGTATTTGAAGATTCTAAACATCCAAAAGGCCTGGTGGGGTGTGGGATGGAAGGCTGAGGGAGTATGTGTCATGGCCAATGGCCTAGGGGCATCCACAGACCCTGTCCGAGGGTTTTCCTAGCTGATTTACCAGCTAAGCCTCGGTTCCTCTGGAGCAGGGGAATGAAAGGAAATGCCTAGGTTTGCATACCTTAGCCAGGCCTAGGTCCCTTTACATGTTTTCTCCTGAGTCTCACCAGCTCACCATGAGCAAGGTATGAGTTATACATAGCAAAGGCTACAGAGGATCAGAGAGGTTAAGTATCTCTCTCAAGGTCACACAGCGGACCCCAACCTTGGAGGTGAAGAGGTACCCTTACCTAGCCCTCCCCACCCAAGCCATGCAAGGGGCCAGAGCTGTAAAGGAAGATTCATTCATAGTTGACTCCCAGTCTCCCTTGACTACTGGATCCCAGACAAAAGAGACAGGCTGCCTTCTTCCCCCAAAGCACCATGGGAGCATCCTGGACCACCTGCCAAAGTGGAACCCAGAGTCACAGCCCATCATTGACTCTAGGAAAGGCTGAGACTAACTGCAAATGAGGAGCCTGGAGATGAGAATTGGACGCTTGCCTCAGGCTACCCTGCTCGGAGCTGCCGTGTGACCTTCACGTCCCTTCCAGATGGGACAGCTATAGTAAGCCCAGGCCTTTGGGTCTGCCGCTTACCAGGGACATGTCCCTGGGGACAAGTCGCTTTCCTCCTTAGCAGCCTCATCTCAGAACCAGACTCACCACTCCTTCCTGGAGAACCTGAGATGTGACTGCATCTACCAGGGCCTTGGCAGGACACTGGGATGCTGATGGCCCTCACCATGCCCAGCCCTCTAGAGATGCAGGCCCAGAGCTCATCACTTCGTATGCATCAGCTCCCGTTTGGAGGGCTCTTAGCTACGTGTTGGCATTATCCCTGGAGACCATAGGGGCATGTGCCATTTGATGGCAGGGATGCCACTGAGAACAAGGATGTGAGGACACTATGTCACAATGCCAATATCCCATAGTAGGACAGCCTGTTGTTCCCAGGGTCACAATGAGCAAATCCACTGGCACTGAGAGATGTGGTCAGCAGAGAAAGGACAAGTCTGTGGCTGGAAGGGCATAGCAGACTGGCTTCTCTTAACTCCTTCTTGGTGAGGACAGAGCACACTCTCCAAAAGAACAGCATCGAGTCAGGCGGTGCTGGTTACACAGCCACTTACAGCCACCACCCAGTGCCTAGAACCCAGCTCCACACTGGCCATGCCGTATGTTCTCCACCCCAGTACCCCAGATAGGCAGGGACCTCGCTGCCTGCAATGCCGCTAGACAATGGGGGCTTTTCCACTGTCATAATCCTATGTGGCAGATGATGCCATTGAGCAAAACATCCTCATTTTATTTGTGACTACAGCCAAAGCTGCTGTTGGCCACCACGTATTGGGTAACAGCACTCAAGCCAGGGTCCGGTGTCATCTGCCCTACAGTGAGGTGGCCACCATCTTTGCCAACCCCACCTCACAAACATGCCAAGGCTGAGAACCAGCATGCTTCAGGGCCGAAGTCTGGCACCCTTCCTGGTTGCCGTGACCAGTGCCCCACAAAAGCAACTTTAGGAAGGGTTTGTTTTGGCTCACGGTTTGAGGGGGGACAGACCAGCAAGGCAAGGAAGGAACTTGGAGGCAGGAATGTGAGGCAGCTGCTTACTTTGTGCCCATGGGAAGCAGAGAAGATAATCGCCGGTGTTCAGTTTCCTCTCTTCTCATCCTTCAGCCCAGAACCCCAGCCCAGAGAATGATGATGCTCACATTCAAGATGGGTCCTCCCTCTTCAGTGAAACCTCTCTGGAAACACTCCAAGAGACAAACTCAGGGGTGCGTTTCCATGGTGATTCTAAATCCAGTCAAGTTGATGATGGAAGTGAGCAGTTGCTGCTCCATCCCTCACAAACTTGACACAAACACATCACTTTAACTCACAGCATCCCACCCTGGCCCGTAAAGTCTCATAAAGCAAGATGCGTTTAGTCCATCTCTAAAGGTCCCCATAGCCTTTAAAAGTTTAAAACGCCGTTCAAAAGCCCAAAGTCTCTTCTGAGACCAGGCAATCTCCTACCCATGAGCCCCTATAAAAACCCCATGAACCAAGTTACGTATTTCTAATGGTGTCACAGAGCAAATGTTCTCATTCCAAAAGCGATGAATGGGAACACAGCAGGGAAAGGTCAGACCAAAGCAAGACTCAGATCCCCTGAGACAAATGAGGAACACTGCAGATCCATAGCTGGCATCTGGGACTCAGGATGGAATTACAGGCCAACAGCCCTGGCCACCCCACATCCCTAGCTCTGACACCTCAGTGTATCTGACCTCTCTTTGAGGCCAGCCTCACTCCATTCCTACAGCTTTCCTCGGTGGATGTCCCATGGCCCTGTCATCTCCAATATCCTGGGATCTTCATGGCCATTGAGGCTTCATCTTCAGAGCTGCATGCAATGGCCTCTTGGGCCCTCCTTGAAAAGACTCTGAGGTTGATCTAACAAATCAATCTTTACTTTGGAGTCCAGTCTCATCCAAGGTCTCAGGACATGGACAGAATGAAGCTGGATTCTTGGCCAAGTACACGGCTCTAGCCCAATTCCTGATAGAGTCCCGCTGCCCCCTCTGAAACTTCGCGATCCTACTAAACTGGACTTACAGCACTCTGGGGCTTCCTTAGCCTGTTACTCCAAACTGCTCCACCCCTCCCACAAACTGGTCCCAACGTCCTGAGAACCACACAGTCAGGTTTATCACAGTGTCAGCACTAGTTTTCTATTTTAGGCACCTTCCTTCTGGCTGTGAGCAAATCCTTGAAAGGAATCAGAGGGAGGGAGAGAGGAAGGAGGGAGCCTTGCTGTTTCAGAAGATTTAGTCTGTAATAGCAGGGAAGGCAAGGCGGCAGGAACATGAGGCAGTGGGTCGCACTGCGTCCAATCGTAGTCAGAAAGCAGAGTTGAGGGGGATGCTGGTGAACAGCCTGGCTTCTCCTTTTCACTCACTCTGAGACTCAGGCTCCTGAGCTGGTGCCTGTCCACATTCAGGATGGATCTTCTCCGTGAAACCTTTAGGAAAGCCTCACAGATGCACCCAAGGTGTTCTAAGCCAGTCAAGTTGACAATGAAGATTAACTATCACAGCTGTAGCACCAAGATCCTACTGTGCCTGTGAGAGACTCCTCAGCCAGCTTGGGGACTCTACAGCAGACCCTGCCTAGCAGGAGAGGCCGCAGATGCAACAGGAAACGTGGGTGAGCATGCCTGGGACCTCCCCCAATGAATGTCAGCAAGGCTGAGGAGCCTTCCCAAGGTCCCTTCCCAAAACTGGAGTTGGAGCTCAGGGCAGGCAGCTTGTGCGATGGCATGGGGGCAGGGCTGAGAGTGATGGGAAGGACCCACCTTGCCACCATGAGCTTGCTCACCCTTACCAGACAGGCTCCCCATCATCAGCATGCTCGCCTCACTGAGCAAAGCTGTTCTCTTCGGCTCTCAGCTGCTACTTGATAACCACAGGTGCCCTGACCCACACCTCACTCTCCTCAACGTGGACTTGTGTGATAGCCATCAAGCCTTACCCTAACTCCATTCTCTATCCCCCGAGTTAGCAATTCAATACAGCACAAAGATGTCTATGAAACTCCAGTGCGAAGAGTCACTTCCCTGCTCACAAACCCTACTCTGGCTCCCTACTGCCCTCAGTGAAAAGATGCAGTGTGCTTGCCATCTGTCACTAGAAAGATGACAAGGTAATTCAGGCCGGCCCCTGCAACTGAGTTCCTGCAAGTCACTGGATCTGCTCAGTGGACAATGGAACTCAAATCTTTCCTCCTCCAGGAAGCCTACCAGGTCTGGCCAGTCCGTTCAGGATGGAATTGCACTTTGCAGCTTCCTTTCATCCTCAGAGCAGTTAGGCCTGGCTTCCCTGACTACACTGAGAAGCCTCACCATGGATTCAAGTTTTCCACATCTGTGCATCCTGGGAATTGAGGACAAGTGGGTGTCCAGAGGTGATGTGTTTGGGTCGGTGGATGCAGGATTGAGTAATTAGAAAGATGGATATGTGGGTGGATGGATGGATAGGTGTGTGGGTGAATGGATAGAAAGGTGAGTGGATGTGTGGATGGGTGGATGGATGGATGGATGGATGGATGGATGGATGGATGGATGGATGGATGGATGGGTGGATGGGTGGATGGATGGATGGGTGGATGGATGGGTGGATGGATGGATGGATGGATGGATGGATGGATGGGTGGATGGATGGATGGATGGATGGGTGGATGGATGGATGGATGGATGGATGGGTGGATGGATGGGTGGATGGATGGATGGATGATGGATGGGTGGATGGATGGATGGATGGATGGATGATGGATGGATGGATGGATGGATGGATGGATGACGGATGGGTGGATGGATGGATGGATGGATGGATGACGGATGGACAGATGACGGATGGATGGATGGATGGAAAGGTAGGTGGGTAGGCAGATGAGTAAGAAGATGGATTAGTAAATAAGTGGGTAAGGGGTGGGTGGGTGGGTGAGTGGACAGCTGCCTATGCCTTGATACTTATCCTTGCACTTCTCAGAGCTCTGAGTGTCTACACCCCCAACTTAAGCCCTTAAAACTCTGGCTGGATTTTTGTTCCCACCCTCCTCAGCTGATTCTTACATGCTCCCCACCATAGCAGCTAAAGGGGCCTTGCTAGCCAAACTTAATTTTACTGCCTCCCTTCCCCAAACCCTGTTCTGTTCTGCCCCAGGTCACACATATCTAGTGGGTGCAGTTTCCAAAGGACTGGGCCACCATCCCACCATGTCAGAGGCCAGGGTCCCTTCATCTCCTGGCATGGTCGTCGTCATCATCATCATCATCATCACCATCATCATCATCATCATCACCATCTAAAAAGTCAGCACACCCTCTCTTCCACGCAGAGTCTGAGACCAGCATGTGGTGATAACCTTGGCTTCTTCTGTGGCTTTAAAACTGGCCCCAGCCACACAGGAGGGTGGGAATGATGCCAGCTCATGTCTTGTCGTGGGGACTAACCAAGAGAAGTAGCAGCCTATGACTTTGTTACTGTTGTCACGGTACTGGTACCCAAAGCCAGAGTCTTGCACATGCTAAGAAAGTGCTCCACCATGAGTTACACCAACTGCTGGGCCTTGTTTCTCCTTTCTACTTGGAGACAGGATCTCACTAAATCCCTCAGGTTGGCCTGCGACTCACTGTGCATCCCAGGATGATCTCGCACTTGCCGTTTTCCGTCTCCTCCTCTTTCTCGAATAGCTGGCCTTGTAGATACGCATCATGCACCACCTGCATTGGACTGTGATGTGTCTGTCTTTCACTACCAAATGGTGGGCTTCTGGAAAAACAAGACCCCCAGCTTCCCCAGGGATGCACAGTTACATCTTGGAGGTATTTATGAGATGCCTACAAGATGGACATCTCAGTGAGTATGGACTACGCCAAGACATGGTCCAGGCCCTTGCCACCTATTAAAGAACAGTAACCAAATGGTGGGATCCTCGATTTGTCTAAATGACAGCAATGGGACAAGACATGGGGCCTAGTGGGCCCCACTGTCACCTGGTTGTTCACCTATGTCAGTTGCTAGGCACTGAACACTCTCCCTTCTGCCCGGGCAAACCCACTGCCTGGGTCCTCTCCATGAGAGTGTCCTGGCTGAAGTCAATTCCCTCCCAGGAATAGAAGGTGACTTTTTTCCTTCTACAGCTCCAGGATCTGAGATGAGCCTGGGATACAGCAGTCCCATAGCCCACACCTGCTGTGTGCCATGCTCCCCACAGTGTGGACAGCTGCTGCTGGTGTCTCTGGGCACACAGCTAAGCCCTGCCAGCTGTTGGAGGCCAGGAAAGGTACCTAGATGGGGAGAATTTCCACCTTCAAATGTGCTGAGCCAGAACCTGGCTGTCACTCCTGTTTCTGAAGTCTCTGTAGAATGAGGACATCCTTCTGCCATTTACGAAGGGATGACCTTAAGCCTGCTGCTCAGAAGAACCTTGCCTTGCCTGGCCTTAAGGTGGGGGAAATGGTTCCCTACTACTCTGATTCTGCCCCCACTGAGTGACCCGAGGATAGTGGCCCCTGATCGGTCCCCCATCCAGCCCTGCAAGCTCTTCACTCTTGCTAGCTGTCAGCTTGGCAGTGCCCTGATCCACTTGCAGAAGCAAGAAGGACTACACCCTGAGCAAAGTCCAGGTCAGGCACTCCTGGACCTGGTGACACCAGAGGGGTCCCTGCACCTCTCCCAGCCTACCATCCTGCATCAAATGGGGATGTGCATGTACATGACACACAGTAGGAGCTTCTGACACTCGGTGGATACCTCCCGCTTCCTCATGGGACCGCTGCTTTGGCGATGGTGCTTGGAGAACAAAAAAGCATCCCTGCTTACTGTGTCCGAGGGCAGGGGGACCCTGGGGATGTCCCAGAACAAGAGCCCCAACAGTCACTTTCTGAGCATGGGCTGCCATTCCTAGTAGGACGCTCCCCTCTCCTTGAGGCTCTCAAGTATCCTCTGGGCCTAGGGACAGCACAACACAGGTACACATGTGTGCATCAGGGACTGTCCTAGTATTTCATGACCCAGTGGGTGGTGTAGCTCCACAGGCAGCAGATTCAGACTAAACAGACCCTGTGGGTCCCCCTCAGTCCCTTGATGGAGCTCTGTGTTCCATTGCAAAGGACAGAAGACCAGCAATGTAGACCCGATGCTTCGGGACTGAGGCTCAGCTAAAGACCGGGCAATGACGTTAGGTTTGGGCTTTAGAAGAGTCCATTAACAAAATGGAGAGAAAAGGTCAGCATCCTAAATGGAAGCAGGAAGTTTGTCCCTCACACTGCTCTGAGGAGTACCGCCCTGACTGTAAGCCCTACCCACTGCATCCTTGCTGATGCAGAAACGGGTCCTGGTACATCAACCTGCAACAAAATGCTCCAGAGGCCTCTGGGAATGAGGAGGCCCAGGAATGCTGATGGGGGAACATGGGAGCCTGCTGCATTGATGACGGCAAGTCACAGCCAGCAGAGGTTATGGGGTGGGGGACATGTGCAGCCACTCTTTCTAACTGGCCACTGGGCACGTTGCTGGGGGGCGGGGGGGTTCCAAGGAGAAGGTATTACAGTGATGGTATGCTGGATTCCTCAGCCCTCCATGTCCCCTGTGTGGCACCAACCTGGTCCATAGGCCCCTCTTTCTAAATAATGGCCCAACCTAGGGTTAACTGGATTGGCTCATATGAGCCTTTCCAAGCGCTAGTGTCTCATCAGGGCCCTTTGGCCCCACTCACCCAATGGCCTCCCATTTGTTCCTTTTCTGTTGTTATCTCTTGTTCAGCCTGATGGCTTCCCAGCCCCTCGGCAGCTTGCTCTTTATCCTTGTTACAAACTCATCTCTTTGATTTAGGTTTGCTCTCCAGAGCGAGTAGGCCCTGGCGGTCTATGTGTGCCTCCCATGAGCCTTAGGGACACGCTGTCAGATGAAGAGATGACCCTTGGGTATCACTTTGAGGGCAGCAATTGCCTGGGGCTCTGGAAACTGGGGGGCAGGAGGCTCTTCCTTGGGCACTGAAGTTTTCTCTTTTCATTTATCAGCACCCATGCATCTAACACAGAGTAGCACACGAGGAGGAAAGGGATGCTCGGTGGCAATTAAGGTGAGGCCAGAGGACTCAGGGAAGTCTGCAGATTCCTTTGTGGTTTTTCTAGAGGAGGGGGGGGGGACTGATTCCCACGCAGCTGTGGGCTTTGTTTAATTATTTCTAGGGCTTTCTTCAGCTCTCTGCCCACGGGTTACATGATATCATTACATAAAGCAATCTCAATAATGAAGCTCATGAGACTTGGTTCTTGCTGGTATAGTCCAGGCTCAGTGCACACAGAGAGCAGCAGATGGGGCTGGAATGTGATCTGGGATGGGGATTGGGATTGGGATTGGGATAAGGAGGTGCTGCTCCTGGCACCAGAGATGGGGAAGTAGAAGGGATTGGGCTCCGGAGAAACCAAGATCTAGGCTGGGCTGGGACCTAGAGTGACAGCCACCCTGAGGCTCTTGTGGGCCTTCAGCTAAGCAGTCTCCTGCCTCAGGACCTTTGTATTAACTGCTCTCCCTCTCTTCTCAAGGAAGTGTCTTTGACATAACTATATCCAACACTTCATTCTCCTCCTTCTTGGCTACCATTCTGTCCCCACTTCCACCCTACCCCGACTTCCACACTTACAAAGAGTGAGCAACTGGATTCGAGATTTCTGTAGACTATGTGGGAGAGGAGGCAGAGGACTTGCAAAAGAGGAGTGATCCCCTAGTTTCTGGTCTGAGGGAATGGGGTGTAGGTGAAGCCATTTGCCTTGTGAAAAGATCCTGAGATAGTACTTGCCCAGCAAACTCAGGTTTCCACATGTGCCCAGTGGTCTCGATGTCCCATGGTCCACCCCTCCACCTTGGCTATAGCCAGTTACACCTGGTAATTGACCTAATTGTAACAGGCCCCAAACCTTAGCACAACTGACTCCATGATGGAAGTATCATCCAGGCTATAAAACTCAGCATGTAGACAGTACCTCTTGCCATAATGAAAACAAAGACATAATCTATCCAAGTCCATAGTTCTGGGAAAGTCTCTAAGTGTACTAACCTTGCATTTTGGCTTCTGTAGTTCTGCTTCTGGCTAACTGTTCTTGTTAACTGAAATATGTCAACCTAGGATATGGTTTTGTGCTCAGACGCTCACCCTGAGAAAGGCTCAGGGCTACACTGGGAGACTGAACACCCAGTGTAGTTGCCGACTGGCTAATAAAGACTTCCTATTGGATTAAACCCATGTCTGAGTAGTCTCTGGTGGATACACCACAACACTAACCAGCTTCCCAGGTTGGCAGCTGTTTTCCTGCAATGCTTGGGTGCTGCTGCCTGGAGCTGAACTGTCTCCAGATTCACATGCAAAGTCCAGTCCTTAGGGCTCATAATGTGACTTTGTGTAGAAGGAAGAGCCTGCCCTGTAACTGATTGAAAGGAGAGTAGCAGCTAGTCCCCCAACGCAGGGAACAGGAACTGGAACAGGCATGCTAAGAAAACCGTGCATGCCTGTGAAGACAGTGGTGTGACCACAGGACCAGGGAGGCAAGAACCAAGGCTGAAGGCAGCCTAGATGGCTGCTTTCTCCATGTTTTGGGAGGAATCTCACCTGGCCACACTTTGGTTATCAACTGTGGATGCCATATTGTACACCCTTCAGTCAGTGGCACCTTTGAAGATAGCCTTAGGAAGTTAATGGTGTCACCACACTGAACCGGCCCATACCTCATCCTTAACCTTCTGCCCTGCTCCGTCGAGGATGCTCTCTGTGCACTTCTGACATGTTCGGGGAGCCCAGAAAGCCTCGAGTGGATGTGTAAAGAGCAGAAGAAATCTTGAGTAAATGTGTTTTGTTGACAGCCATGTCAGCAACCAAATGCATCAGACCCATGGGAATGGCAAAGCATCCCCCTGGAGCAGGCTCAGAGGGATGGCAAAGCCTTCTGCTGATCTGAGTGTAAAAACTAGCAAACACCGCTTTCTCCTCCCAGAATCTAGAAGAAATCTAGGAAGAATCTAGGACCTAGATGAATGCAACCTGAGACCTCCCACCTACAGAGTCCTCCTACAGAAGCTCCACCTGCCTACCCCCTACCCCACTCAGCCCTACCTCTGCACACCGCACTGTACATAATAAATGTGTGTACAAATAAATGGGTTGTTCTGTCGATGCTGCTCCATCAGAGTGCATGCAACCCATCTGACCTCAGCTTTTCTGTACTTCTGTCTGTCTATCTGTCCTTGCTTCTTTTCATTTCCTCCCCAGTCAGATCAAGTCTAAAGCCATGTAGGACATGGTGGACATTCACATCAGAATTCATGTCTTTAATGCCCCTCTGTCAGCTCATTGACACCAGCTTCAAGGAAGGAATCATACCCAAAGGTAGCTCAGATGATCAGGGCTCTGAGGATATGACCTCAGGGGCCTTGAAGGCCCAGGGGGACCCTAACGCAGCCTAAGAGAGGCTAGGCTATTCAAGAAAGTGCCACAGAACAGGTGGTCTTGGATGTTTCACAACTGACAAGAAACAGGAATTCCCAAGTCATCCATTGCCCCCTGGGAAAGGCTCAGAGACCACATATTTGTTGAACCTCAGTATCACTAGGACCTGCTCTTAAAGCCAACTGACGTAAGGACACATGTCACCTGGAGACACTCAGGCAAGATAAGCCTGGCTGTATTGACTTCACAGTTAGAGCCCAGAGCTGCGTGCCTGAGGATAAGAAAAGACCTCCTGACCAGCTGCTGAACATTCCCTAACAAAAGACAGAGCCCATCTGGAGGGAGACCTATGCCCAGTGCCACTGCTGCCAACAGCCCGTACCTACCCCTCCCTGCTCTGGTGAACGAGGCTGGCCACCCACCCGTCCTTTTGTTGGCTGAAAGGGAGGGCTAAATGGGGAAGCTGGCAGATGTGGCCAGCTCTGAGAGATGCCACCTGGGATTTTGCTTTTTCCCATTGCAGACAGAAAAGCCTCAGCGACACGCAGTCTCTCTTTGCTGGCAGGTTTAAGGCTTCGTGTAAACAGGAGCCGGAGAAAGAAAAAGAAACAAGCTTGCCAAGGCTCGTTCCTGGCCAGGCTCTGGGCTCTGGGCTCTGCGTGTGGTTCCTCTATTCCACCACGATTTTACAGAAGATGATGAAGGAGCAGGGGCTGAGGCCACTCTGGAGGGTTGTGGCGTGGGTGTGGCTTGAGCGTGTGCCCCAGGAGGCTCAGCTGTCAAGAGGTCAGTCTCTAGTGTGGGTGTGTAAGAGGCACCCGGACCTTTAAGAGGACCTTTAAGACCTTTAAGAGTAGAAACACACCCACTTTTACAGGTTCTCTGGGCTCATTCAAGCCCGCCCCCAGGCACACTGGTTTCCTGTTTCTTTCCTCTCCTGTACAAGCTCCCACCTTCTGCCTCACAACCTTTGTGAGAGCCAGCCTGATGCTGTTTGGACTTTCAGCCTCCAACACAGTAACTTAAATAAACCCTCCTTTTTTTTTTTAACTTTGTAAAACAATCTGCCTTGGGTATTTTACTATAGTAACAGAAATTAGACTAAAACAGGGTGCTAGGTAGTAAAGCCACCCTTCTGAATGTCAGGCCCCAGCTAAACTAGTCATGGACTAGTTTCAGGGACTTTCAAGTGGAATGCTGCTGGGGGCTGCATGGGGGTCCATGGAAGGGAAATTGCACCAGGTGCCAGTTAAAGTGGCGTAAGGAGGGTTGGGAGTTCCAGACCAGCCTTGAGGACATAGCAAGTAGATCCAGGCTGATGAGGAGGGAAGGTGATGAGCTTTTGTGAAACTGTCCATCAAGGAATCCTGCTCAGGGGCTGAGGGCTTGGACCACAAGGGTAGAAAACAAGGAAGCTGACTGAAAATGGGGGGCCCCAGAGCTGAACCATGGCACCAAAGAGGTGGTCCTCGCCTCTAGCTGAGAGCATGTCTCAGGTGGGTGGGTGCTGGGCCAGGCTACCCCCAGGCAGTTGTCTCCCGGGTCCTACTAGCCGAACACAGAATTTGGTCAGATAGCGACATGCCTCGTCTCATAGGGAGAAACCAGCACAAGAGATCTGTCTGGGGGATGGGCCAGGGCCACCATCTGCTACCCCAGGGTCTCTAGTGAGGCCAACAGTCAGTCCTTGTGACTGTAGAGACCCATCCAGCTTGCCCGTGTCCAGGCAGGGCATACGACATTCCAAATCCATGGCCTGCAGACAGGTAACCAAGGCACCTGCTCCCTGGGGACTGTCATGGTTTTACATGGCCTTAGCCTGGTTCAGGTAGAGACTTCATGCTAATGAAGGATTAGCTTACCTAGTAGGCTCATGCCAGCAAGCCTGGCTGATACATTAAGTCCCTCTTCTGTGGGACTGCATAAGAGTTTGTGCAAAGGGTCAGGCAAGCTTGTGGTAACATCCTTTGACACGGGAAGCCATTCCCTCCTAATTCTCATCCCTCTTCCCACGACCCTCGACAGGACCATGCTCACTAGCCCATCACTGTTCTATGGAGCAAGTACAGGAAGCTGGCTGACCAGGCTTCCCCTGAAGGAGAGGAGTTCAGAGGAACACTGAGCTTTGGGACCCAACAGGGGCTTTCCTGTCCCCAGCAGGGGCTTAATTGGGCTGAGAGAGAACAACTCTGCAGAAGCAGGAAGGAGCTGGGACCTGCAAACTAGGGAGAGGTGTGAGAAATGGCATCCACTGGAACATACTCTGGTTACCCTCCAAATGTTACAGGCAAAACTCCACTCCGTCCCTCCCTGGGGCAGAGCCTGCACCATTGAGTTGACCCTCTGATACAGGATTTTGACAGCCTAAGTGAGTGTCTAGGAGCACCTTGTACACACAAGAGGAACCCCTACTGGTCCTTCTCTGCCCAGTAGCTCAGGGTTTTGCAAATTGCCTCTTCACAGGGCAGGTCCACCACATGCAATTCAATCTGGAGAGAAAATTCTCAGCAGGAGGCAGGCACACATTCTTCACAACCACAGCTTCGTGCCCTACAGTGGCTTGGGCTGGTGACAGCTGGCAGGGCCTGGGGGACCAAAGTGGAGGAATTCAGGGCTGAGGCCAGCATGCCATGTCCTTTCAGCCAAGACGTGTCCCTGATGCACATATTTCTGGTGGCGTGTCAAGTGGCTCCATCCGGCAGAGGAAGGGGCAGAGAGAACATATGGGGGCCAGATTTCCCTGGGCAAGGCACCACCTTCTCAGTGACTCAGTGAGGGCTTTGGGTGGAGCCAATATGGGGCCAGACTAGAATCTGACTCTGAGTCTCCGTCATTCTTGGTGTCCAGTGTGACTAGCCAACATGCTACATCAAGGACCACGTATACTTCTCGAGGCTGGAAACTAGCACTATGTCACCCACAGATTCAGCCAACAGCTTCCAGGCAGCAGCCATTGCTGAAAGAAGTATACTAGATTCCCTCTCCTACCTGTAACCAGTGCATCCCTGTCAGAGCCACCGCAGGTGGCTTAGAAGCTTCAGTGCTTGGTAGAGAGACAGCAGGCTTTGGGTCTGGTGGGGATGGCAAGTCTCATGCATAGCATAGTTATGGGTCTTACTGAGTGATATTTGTTGGGACCCAAGGAATAGGTGATTTGGAAGCTCCAGAATCCTGATCAACCCTGTGGCTGGGGCCACACCAATGTCTCCCTTCTCAATGAAATTCAGCCCCCAGCTCCTGAGGATGCCACGATGTTGGAGACTTAGAGAAGGAACAGAGTCAGAAAGAGGTAGCTAGTGTAGACAGGGTCCTAACAGGAAGGGGTCAGGACATCAACCAAGACAGACAACCTTATGAGGACAAGGACAAGGGGTCTCTAAAGTAGAGGCCATGGCTTGATCTTGGACTTGGGGCCTAAAGTCCTAACCCATGCATGCAAACTCGGGTGTTTGTGGAGGCGGCAGATAACTGAGGAGTAGTAGTACCACAGTGGTGAGGGGTTTAGGTACCTCAGTAGTGAGGGGGAAGAGAATGGCCTGAAGGTCAGAGCCTCTGGTGGTCACCATGGAGTCTCACTGACATCAACCAGCTCTCCTCACACCTTGAGATTCCAGGCCGGGATGCCCCTGAGCACCAGAAGCCTGCCCAATGTGTTTGAGGCTCTGAAGTCCATTCCCAACAATGCAAAATCAAGAATTGGCTTGAGGCATACAGCTGTTCACGGTGGCATCATCCTGCTCACAAAACCACTGAGGAAAAGGGGTGCATCAATACAGTTTGCACCAGCTCAAACCAGGTGGATCTACAAATTACACTTGGGCACGAGGGGCTGGGGACCCAGGCACTTACTGCATGGCCTCCCAAGTGACTGCTGGTCTCCAACCTGCCTTTTATTTTATGTAGTTTCTTATCACTTGAGGACAGTGGACATTTTTATCTTGGCTTTACTCTCCAGGCTGAAGAGCACACCCCAGAGCATGCAACAGTCAGCCTCAGTGCTGGGGTTAATTCACTAACCCGAGGAAACAGATTTAATCCAGGCACCGGTGAAGCAGGGTGAGCTTCGCAGCAGCATCCTGGCCAGGAGAGGGTGGTGGGATTTAGAGGGCTTTCTTTTCCAAACAGCACCACAAAAGACAGAACAAGAGTGTTCAGCACAAGGTCTCCATGAGACCACCCCCCATCCAGACTCACACTGACTTCTGGACTGATCGAGGCGTTGTCTGCCAGTGTCCTGGGCATTGTGGAGGCAAGAGCAGTGACTCTTCACAACCCCCATGTCCCCACAACTGCCCCCCTCAAGGCTCTATGGCAGCAAACAACTGGGCAGCCAACACTGGGCAGTACCCTAATATAATATAATAATATAATAACATGCTAATATCCAATGCCCACTGTGGCCAGGCCTATTTTACAGATTGATAGATGGGGTCCAGAGGTGCAAGTGACCCACCCAAGGTAGCCACCCAACACATAGCAAGAACTTCAGTGTCCAAGCCCAGTGTTTCCTGACTCTCAGCACCTGGCTGCTGAGGGCCGGAGATATGGTTCTGATGCTGAATGGCTATGAGGTCTGTGTGATTCCCTTAACCTTCCCTACCAACTGGGCCTCTGTCTGTCCCCACCAGAGCTTCCTCGGGGTGCTGTGGGAGAAATCGGACAGGAATTGGTGATAAGTGGATTTCCAGTGTGTGAATGGCAGACTTTGAAGCAGAGGATAGTGGCCATGCAAATCCACCTGTGACTTGGAAGCTGAGAATACAGTGTATTATCGACAAAACAGCCTCAGTCTTGCAAGTATGGTGGCTTTCCGCTCCTTTGGTCCCTTGGCAGTCCCAGAGTTGGCTCAAGGAGCTTCCAATGGGACCAGATACATATTAGCAAGCCCTAGAACCCTTGAGGGCCAGACAGGATCACTTCCAAGCTATGAGGTCCTGGTGACCATACCCTGTCCCTCTGCCCAGGACAGCCCTGGTCTTGATGGTTTCCAGCACTCCAGAAGGAAAGAGCCTCTCCCACTGGATCTGGGATCCTGGCAGGTGAAAAAGGGTTCCCTATGAATGAGAGAGTTTCCATCAGTGAATAGTGTGACCTGGACAGTGTCCAGAGCCTTCCCAGGGCATTCCGGGAATCCCGTCTGAAGCGGCTGGAGTTGGGGCTGGAACCAGCTGGCTCTGAGCTCACCCAGAGATGGGAGAGAGTACAGGAAGAGGCCACAGCCCTGATGTAGAGCCTCCCTCCCACCTGTCCATCATTACCACCCCTCCTCCTCGTCCTGATACACGTAAGGTGGAACCAGTATGATAGGATCACCTGTACCCCATCTTGTGCCACTGGGGACTCACTTAGCTCCGAGAAGACAGGAGCTTTGTGTGTGGGAAAAAGGCCTCTAAGATGAGCATAGGAAGCCAAAGCGGAGGGTTATAGCAAGGACACTCTCAGGACACCCACCCCGAGCCAGGCTCTGTGGGCCAAGTTCCTTTCCCAAGGAGTTTTGGCTTGCTCACACACTGGCTGAAGCCTTCAGTTGTCTATGAATGCCTTCATCACTGTCCTGTCCAGGAAGGTTTCTTTTCCCTGAGCCCTTGGGGCAACGTGGTTACCTCTCAGCACCATGGGAAGGACATGGTGTGACTAGGCGAGCAAGGGAGGAGAGGAGTTTCAAGTCCGCAGCTCATCCAGACATGAGCCACCCTGTATGGCTGGCCCTTCCAGGTTCTCTGACTGCCATGACTCAGGCAGAAGCCACAGCCAATGGCTACCTGGAATCGTCAGCAGGGGCCATGGGCTGTAATAGAAGCTGGACTCGGCCACTTGTCCAGCTAAACCATGGTGAGGCCAGAGGAAGGGCTTGGTTGTGTCTGTCCACATCTGAAGCAAGTTCTGGGAGCCATGTAGGAGAGTGGAGACAACAAGCTACTCAAGAGCTAGACACCCATGCCATGGTGGCTGGAGTCTATGCTGCGCTAGAAGCCACTAGATAAAGGGACTTGATCCGGTCTTCAACCAGTGTGGATTTGGGAAAAGCCAACAGATCCTGGAAAGCTAAGGATAAGGGGAACATTGGCCACCAGGGGCCAGTAGAGAAGGTCACCAAAGCAAAAGGAGAGGAGATACAGCCCCAGTCAGTTCTTGCTGTCTCTCGGAGTCCATGTGAGGGCTCCAGGAAAGGATGGTCCCTAGGGCCAGGAGAGGACAGGCAGACATCCGGCCTGATGGCTTTCAGCTCTCCAGTGCCAGTGTCTGGCGTACCCAAGTTCACCTGTGGAGGCCTTCACACCCTTAAGCTGCTGAGAGAAGGTGACTAGGTTGTGAGTCAGAGCCCTCTGAGGATTGGGTCCCCCAGCATGAGAAGATACACCAGAGGCGGAGCTGGTGATCCTCTGTGAGGTGCAATTGTGTCCTTCTGCCCAAGGTAGCCACCTACCTATTGCCACAGCCTGGTGCCCAGCCGGGCTGGGTCAGTCAGGTATGGGAGGGGGAAGGGCAGGAAATCAACTGAGACTGGGGGCTGGTGCACTGGAGTGAAGGCTAGCCCTCCTCCCAGGAGACCAAAGGCCCGCATTAACCATGCTCAGCTGTGGTCAGCAGAGCCATCCCAGCACACAGTGACTCTTTCTTCCCCACCAAAGAGTGTCCCACACTTCCTGAAACTGGGCCTTTATGGCAGGCCTTTCCATCGAAGCCAGGGACATTGAAAAGAGGCTCTGGTCTTCAAAAGCTTTCTGAAGCAAATACATCTTTTCACGGCATAAATGACAGTTTGAAAAAGCCAAGTCTGGGCTTCAGCTTTGATATATCCTTAGATGCATTGCACAGAGGAGGGGATGGCTACACACACACACACACACACACACACACACACACACACACACACGCTCACATATGCTCTCACACACATGCGTACACACGCCTGTACGCACACACCCACACACCCGTACATGTGTGCCACATATGCCCACACACTGACACACATGCACATACATTGACATGCACGCACACAGAGACACATGGACACACATGAACACATGGACACACATACATGTTCACACACATGCACTAACTCTTACCTAAGTCACATGGTCACCACCAATAACAACACAACTACAACGGAAGGGCAGCATCTGGAGAGCGGCTCTTAGTGACCTGCAGCAGCCCAAGCCAAGAGCCTTAGAGCTGAGACCCAGGGGCTGGTCAGGGATTAGCTGGTTGGTGGAAAGACTGGGCTGGGGGAAGCCTGTGCAAAGGCCCTGAGGCAGGATCTTGGGGTGTAACTGAGGCAGAGAAAGGCCCAGGATGGTCTGAACAAGACTGGGGGACTTTGTGAATTCCATTGAGACGTTTGGTTTTGAAGGTTGCTTGTGGAGGATGGTACCAGGCCTCTGGGCTCTCGCTTAGCCATCACTCTGGCCTCTGGAAGCCCTTGGGCGCCTCTCTCCAGTAACATCCAAACCAGATGCCATGGGCAGCACTGATGAAGTGTTGACGCTCGAACATCCGGGACCAGTTTCCTGGCTGAGAGTAGTAACTGGCTGCAGCTGCTCCTGGCAAGGACAGCTCGAAGTACAGGATCCCACAAGGTAGCCTTGGGGAACGTGACCTGGCTCTGGTTCTGGAGGAAGTGGATGGCGCTGGGGGCCCAGGGCAGGACCCTGTGCGGAAGGTGTGATGGCTCCTTGGCAGTTACATGGGGCAGCACACTTCCTCTGGCTCACTTGTGAATACCCACAAGGCTCTGGTATGAGGTGAGCCGTGTCCCAAGACCACCTGGGAGCTCAGGGTGTGAGTGTGCCTGGTACTCTCACGTCCTTTCTGTTGGTGCGACAAACACTGTGACCAGTACGACTTAGGGGAGGAAACTGCGTGGCTTTCACTCTCCAGCCACAGCTCATCATTGATGGAAGTCAAAACTGGAGCTCAAGGCGGTCGTCAGTCCTGATGGCTAGCTGCACAGCGCCACCTCCCACCGATGGACTCACTTCACAAAGGAGTGTGGCACGAACACAGAAGAGCTGCTGGCCATAAGTATACCCGTGAGTGGGTCCTAGTGAAGGAGTCTTCAATGGCTGATTTGCATTGCCTCTTACCCAGCCCCATGCCCCCTGTACCACCTCTGCCCCCCCCCCATCCTTGCTTACCCTCTGTGCTGGGACCCACTCCACAGGAGGCCCCAGTCCCCTTCCCTCCCATGTCACAGCTAGTGATGGCTGCTGCTGTGAACACAGGCTCTCCTCCCCATCCCCACCCCTGTCCCTCCAACCTAAGAGTGGGAGGAGGCTTGGACCAGAGTGCTTGGAAGCTGGGGACAGACCAAAGTCAAGGGAATAGCAGAGCAATAGGCTTGGGACTCAGTGGCCCACTTAGAGCTGGGTCCAGGCATGCCAGCTGCCTGGGGAGGGGACAGATGGTATGGGGCCTGGGGAGCATCCAGCTTCACCATGCCACTCAAGCCTGGGCAGGGTGCAGAGCGGTGGTTTTCCGGAGCCTCGCGTCTCACCACTGTTCATCACATCCTCATATCTTTAACTAGTTGATCCCCTTGTGGTGACTGGGGCTGGCTCACGGTTTGGAGTGTGGTGGGGGTGGAGGTGGGGGGCATTAAGCCAAGCTCCCGCCAGCTGCCAAGGAGACAGATAAGGACACACGCAATGGACACATGGAATGACCAGGGGTGTGTAGGGTGCTCAAAGAGGAGGCTAGGAGCCCTGCTGAGCTGGGGAGGGACTCTTGGTGGTATAAGCCTAGCAACCCAAAGAGATAGAGGACATATTTTCACTATGCATCCCCTTCTCATCTGGGAAATCACCAGAGAGAGTTGCCCCTCCCCACTTCCCTCACTAGTAGACAAAATTTTAAAATTTAAATCTCTTACAATAGCATCAGAAACACAGAACATCCAAGAATGCATCTAAAAAAAAAAAAAAAAGGAAGCCGTGTGTGTGTGTGTGTGTGTGTGTGTGTGTGTGTGTGTGTGTGTGTGTTCTGTCCAGAAGCATCGGAAAATTACCAAGAGAAGAAAATAAGGCTTTATAGCAACAGAGAGACCCCCATGATGAGACTGGGCCTTGTGAAGAGCCTTGTCCCACCCATGGTGACCTGTGCATGCCATACCCTCCCACACCTGGCAGGCTTTGGGGTATGCATTTAGAAATTGATAAACAGCCCCTAAAACTTGCAGAGAGACAAAAGTGTCCTGTCATATTCAAAACAGCACAGAGGTGGATGTCACAGCGCCAGATCTGAGACTTCCTAGTGAGTCTTGGACACATAGCTTTAAGCTTAGGGGCCAGGCCAAGCAGGCAGCAGGGGTGTAGAGACAGTAGCCAGTAAGGACAGGTACGGGGAAAGGTGCCAAGGACATCTGCTATTTGCCTGATGCCACAGAGAGAATACATCGTAAACTCATGCATGAGCAGTCTGTGGAACTTCTTGTTATCCCATTTCACCCGGTAAGTAAACTGAGCTCCGAGAGTGACCCAAGTCACCCAAGGTTGGGATTCTCACAGATCTAATAGTCTAGGCCTGGGCCAGAGAGGAACTCCAGGAGAGATCAGGGAACAGCCACACTGATAGGCCTCCATCCTCCCTCAAAGGCGAAACCCTTTTGAGAGGTGGGGCACAGTGTGTCTGGGCTATCTTCACTATTTCCTCCTGTCAGCAGGTTGTGGGCTCCCGCAGCCTCCGCAACTGGGTGGCACACAGCTCAGGTGGAGTCTGTCTATGCCTCCTAGGTCTGGGAGGGAGATGAGCTGTAAGAGGTAGTGAGGAGGAGAAGGAGGATGAGGAGGAGGAGGAGGAGGAGGAGGAGAGGAGGAGGAGGAGGAGGGGAGGAGGAGGAGGAGGAGCAGGAGGGGAGGAGGAGGAGGAGGAGGAGGGGAGGAGGAGGAGAAGGAGGAGAAGAAGAGGAGGAGGAGGAGAAGGAGGAGAAGAAGAGGAGGAGGAGGAGGAGAAGGAGGAGAAGAAGAGGAGGAGGAGGAGAAGAAGAGGAGGAGGGGGGAGAAGGAGAAGGAGGAGGAGAAGAAGAGGAGGAGGGGGGAGAAGGAGAAGGAGGAGGAGAAGAAGAGGAGGAGGAGAAGGAGGGGAAGAGGAGAAGAAGAAGAGGAGGAGGAGAAAGAAGAGGAAGAAGAGGAAGAAGAAGAGGAAGAGGAAGAAGGAGGGGGAGGAGGAGAAGGAGGAGAAGAAGGAGGAGGAAGAGAAGGAGGAGGAGGAGCAGGAGGGGAGGAGGAGGAGGAAGAAGAAGAAGGAAGGAGGAGGCGTCGGCGCAGCAGTAACGGAGCAGGTGAACAAGGCAAGAATGGGTCCCTTGCTGTTCAACTGAGCTCAGCCACAGCTGGGAGGCCCCTAATAAAGACCACCTGAGCACCTGCTCCCCAAGCAGAGGAAAGCAGAGCCGTGAACTGCCCAGAACAGCCCCGGTGCCGGCAGATCCTGAAGTGTATCCGCTGTTCTCATTGGCGCTGTTACTGTAGGGCTTGTGCTAAGAAGGACACAAAGGAGTAGACAGGGTGCCAGGGCCAGGTAGGCTTGTGACCCTGCAGCAAGGAAACATCTTACTGGGTGTCCCTGTATGCCCCTTATCCTTACCCTCTGTGGACAAGAGGAGAAGGATTTGGGGGGAAGAATGAGCCCACAGTGTGACCAGAGCTGTGAGGAGTGTGTGGCCCTCACCATCATGGCCTCTGGGATCAGGTGTGGAGCAAGAGGATGAGACAGAGGCACAGATGGGTAGAGGCCCAGTCAGGTGTAATGTCCTCCCCATCACCCACCTGGATCACCGGGATAGTCAAGATTGGTAGTGAGCACCCTATTGTTCAGGGTGTGCATGCACAGACTGGGTGTGTGGGAGAGACTCCTGGGCCGGAGGTGCCTCTGATTTTCTGCATACACACAGGATGGTATAACACATGGGATGGCTCCCAGTTTAGGGGTTCCTGTGAGTGCAGAGTACACACCTGGTTTGCAGAGCTGAGACAGATTGCTGGTGTACAGGGACACTGGCTGGGACCACCATCCTGTGCTTGTGAGATTTAAATAGTAATTCAACCTGCTGCCTGGCTCCTCTAGACTCAGTTAAAGTACAGGAAGGTTGAGGGGCAGAGAGGGGGGAGCTGGGCCTGGGGACCGACACTCAGCTTGGCCGGCCCTCAGAGCATTCATCTTGATCTCAGATCTCAATTAGCGTTGCTAGACCGCAGGGCGGCTTTATGGAGTGGAAAAAATCCATTAAGGATTTTAAAGCAAAGCTCAGGACATCATCGCCTCATTTCCAGGGCTTCCACATGAGCTGCGGTCTCAGCCAGCTCTCAGGAGGCCCTCACCCTTCACCCACCTGGATGGATGAGGTGTGGGTTGTGCCCAGGGACAGCTAAGTGAGCCAGGCCCCTAGTAGCAGACCCCATGGCCACGGTCACACCCACTTGGGGGGGGTGCCTTTTGGAGCTGTTCCCTGCATAGGAATTCAGTCAGCCAGCTCCCCTCCACCCTGGGAAGCAGGGTGGGATGGATCGGACCTGATGCTGTCTTTCCCCTGCCAGACACCCAGCTGAGTACACATTGTACCCAGGTTTCCCCTGCTAGATGCCAATCCTGCCACCCGCCAGTGGCCACCTAGTCTCTCTGGATCTCGGTACTCCCCTGCCTGTATAGTGGTAGGAACAGAGGAACTGCCCAAGGCGGTAGGGGTGGGGGTGAGGGTTGCTAAGGAAGCAGGTAAGGTGACAGGAGCTGTGGTCGGTACCAGCCACCTCCTTTGCCACTTTTCTGCCTCCACCTTTCCCATGGGTTAGCTCTGTCTCTACAAAAACTGTTCCCATTCCAGGCCTGGCTGCTGTGCAGGATCTGTCAATCACTGCCTCCAGGAAGCCCTCCATGGTTACCTAGAACAGTCTGGCTTTCCCACCACAGTGAGGAGCACACAGGATGGGTGGAAGGTGGTTGATTTTTGCATGACCTGCCTTTCTGAGGCAAGGCCCAGGTTGAGGCACCAGCACAGAAAGTGTCCTGGGGATTCCAGAAGCTTCTGACACAGCCTTGAGTCTGGCCGAGCTCTCCTTAGCTTTGTCCCTCTGCTGTGGGCTGGCACAGCACTCCCCTCCCCTCCCTTGGTTCTGCCATCTTCTATTCCTCCCTCTTTTACCCAGGCTAGCCCTTCTACCCACACCTCCTGCCCTGGCTTTCCATCTAGGCTTACAGAATCCAAACCCACCTGCTGCAGGAAACTCCCAGCTCCCATCATGGTCAGTCACCCCCACTCTTACCTTTGCTATTGGCCCCAGACACAGTCACATGGACGCTTTGCTTTGAGAGCAACAGGGGACACAGAAGACTGAACCAGAGGGGTGTCCCACAGCCCATCCAGACAGTCCGATATCCCTGAGCCTGGCTCAGCAGGGAGCTTGTTTAGGGTCACACACCAGGAGTACAATGTGACCCAGGGCAGCCCTGTCTCCTTCCCAACTCAGACCCTTCCTCCAGCTCCCACTGCTCACGGAGCTGAGTCTCTCAGGCCATGGCTCATTGTGCTAGGCTGAGTGCGGAGAGGAGCCTGCAGGGCCCTAGAGAGAGATGAAGTGCACTTGCCTGGAATTAATGGGGGGGAGCAGAGAGCTTCTCCCTAATTGTCCTTGTTTCTAGTGTCTGCAAGCACTGATTTCCCCTGGCTCCAGGCTGCCTGTCTGTGGGGCCAAGAACGCAAAAAACCCAGGTTCTTCTGAGACCCTGGGCTTGACCACTCTCAAGTGGGATACCACAGGCAGAAGCATGAGAACAGTCTGCCTTGAAAGGAACTGGAGCATGGGGTGGGGGTCGGGGGTTGCCTTCCAGGACCTGGAAATAGCCAAAATGAGCTTGAGGAAGAGCTAGGGATCTCAGTGCCTGCGTCCTGCTGGTGGGGTGGTGTGGGGAGACTGGCATAACAAAGTCCTCATCCTGGGCTCCTATACTTCTGCTTCTAAGGGCCAGACAACCTATGACCCTGTGGATGAGGTCTAACTCAGAGGCAGGTGTGAACAGATCTGTCTCAGACTCTGTAAAGTGCTAATCCCTGTGGTGAGTGGATTCAGAGGCTTTTCATAGTACAGGTGAGGATGTCTGGCCAGCTCCCCGACCTTTAGGGTTAACTTCCTGGGCAGTGGCATTGTGCTGTTTATGGATTGCACTCACTGTAAATCGCCTTTCAACCGTGTCTGTACTTGAATCCCCAGAAGCTGTGAGTGTGTCCCCTCCCACAGCAAAGGGGGCCACCCACCAGGGATAGCCACGTGCTTTCTCTTTTCTCCACTTGGATGCAAGACCCTGGCCAGCAGGGACCCAGTCCTCTGACAGCATGTCACCATAACATGGCCTGGAGGACCTGGGGCTGCCCTCTTCTATGACAAAGGGATTTTCCAACCGGATGGAGGGAGGAGCCTCCTGGGAAAACTGGGCCTTGCCTCCTGACTGAGGCTGGGTTAATCACAGTCCCTGGACCAGGAACCAGGAAGATGGGTGAAGTGGGGAAGATGGACAGATGTGACCTCGACTGTGGACCTGGACACTGGCGGAGGTTGTGAGCTGGGGACCATAGGTTCCTTCTGGAAGCTGACAGCAGTTTTCTGTCTTCATCCAGCAAGGGCACAGTGGACCCACCTTAAGGAGCCGATTTCCCAGAAACTCCCACTGAGGAGTGCAGGGGCTTATGCCTTGATTTCAGCCGGGGAAAGCGACCAGGTTCCTCCTCCACAGACAGGGGGGAAGCAGGTAGTTGTGGGGCTGACTTTGTTTGTTTGTTTGTTTGTTTGTTGTGGCACAGGTGCAGAACCCAGGGCCTCACATGCGTTAGGCAAGCATTCTATCCCCAAGCCTTCCTCCAGCAGAAAGTGCTGCTTAAACTCCTGAGTTTGCAGTTGTTTGGGGACACAGCCAAAGAAAGCAATCCACCACAAAATCCCTCCAGAAAGGCACTGCCTGGGAGCTTACAGTGGTCCTCACTGGCCGCTGGCAGACCCTGAGGTATAAGAATCCTCAGGGCAAAGAACCAAGGAAACGTAGGAGACAATGGCGGAGTCCCAGGCAATCAGTGCAAAGATGACAGGCTCACCCCAATCCCTATGGTGGGTGGTTTCAGAGGCATGGCAGCCAAAAGGTAGGCAGGGACCATGAAGGCCTCCTCTCCTGCTTGTGTGGTGCTGAGGACAGGTGGCCCTAACAGTGGGTCTACAGCAAGACTACCCTGATGGCCACAGAATGCTTCCTAGGGGTTGTCGCTGGAGACGGGCCTGCCTGAGCAGGGAAGACCCAGAGAGGTGGGCCGAACCCAGAACTAGGCACAGCCAAGGCACATCAGCTGGTCCACACTTCTTTCCCCACTCGTTTTAACCACACGTGACATCTCCTGGGGTTTGGGGTCTGTTGTCACCAGGGGTTCCTGGAGGGCAGGGGTGCACCGGTGCCTGTGTGTCTCCTCTGTCCTGAGCAGTGCATGGCACAGGAAGCACCCACTGTAGGCCAGACCCTGGGCTGTGGGAGTTGTGAGTGAGGGGCCTCTCATGGGGGTGCTCAGGCCTGGGTGGTGATGATGGAGAGAGAGAGACATAAGTATCCGTGGGTATGGTGTGCAGAGCAGCTGTGAGAGAGTGGGGGAGACGCAAGTGGATGATAGGGCATGCAGACGTGGTGATGGATGTGCAGTGCTGGGGGACTAGCAGGGGCTTCCTGTGGAAACTGAGGCAGTGTGGAAATCATGTAGGCGCTGAGCAGGGGAGGAAGGGGGGGATGTCCCAGGTGTCAGGAACAGTGCAGGCAAAAGTATGGAGGGCCAAGAGTGGGTCATTGAAGCATGGTAGATGGATTTCAGAGGTCAGGAGGAGGTGGCTGGGTATAGGAGCAGATCCCAGGCCCTCGAAGGAGTTGAGATTTTTGTGTGTGGATAGCTGGGGGATGAGGGAAGGGCCCTAGGCAGAGGGGCCCGGGCAGGTTTATGGCTGAGAAACTGGCACTGCCCCCTCACCCCCCTGCACACAGCATTCTGTAAGCACTATTGCCAGAGGCAGCTGTCCAGCCCTGCTGGGGGAGGTGGGACAGGAGAGGGCCAAGCTCGGGGGGTGGGGGTGGGAGGGGGGGGGGGGGTGGATGGGGGGCGCTCCATCAGAGTAGGAGGTCCCGGCAGGCAGGCCTAGCTCCTTTCTGGGATGCCGACAGCATCTCCCTGACAAGTTGTCTAAAAATGTTCTTGATTAAAAACAGAACACCAAGTGACAGGATTCAAACAGCCCGTCTGTCCCTCTCTTTGCAGGATTAGCTGCCGGGAACTAATGGTTTTTATTAATGCCATCGGCTGTCACAAGTCTGATTACAATGACCACAGCCCATGGTCGTTCCTGAGGACTGAAGGAACATTAATCACACTAGATGATTACTTCTGAATGCTGATGGGCTGAGCTCAGGGCCCACGGCCAATGGCAGAGGCCAGCAGAATAGCCAGGCCCTCTCTTCCAGGCAGCGACGGCAAAAATGGATGAATACCAACTCGGCCACAAATGAGCTGCCTCTCCTTCTTGGCATCTGGCCTCATTTGTCACCCCTTGGACCCACACTACCACTGCTGGCGGAGAGAATATTATTTGTGTTCTCTGGTGTGCAAGAGCTGTGGTTCAGAGAGGTCTTGTGGCTTCCCAAAGGTCACACAGCATGTTGGTGCTCAGTTGCACAAAGTCTGGGAATGCTGGGTCATACTTCATCTTCCTCTTTGGGCTAGTTGTTCTCAGGGAAGCAGATCAGATAGAGGTAATCCCCACAAGAGAGAAAAGGGCACAGAAAGAAAGGCAGGAGGAAATGGTTGGCATCCTCTGTGATATCTTCCTAAGGGGACCACGCGCACGAGTCCTAGGTGCTGGCTGGTGCCTGCGCCATCTCCACATGATGACGCAGACTTGATGCCCATCTCCCCCATACATTGTGTGGCTTTAAAATGTGAATGTGATGTGACACTTTGGGTCCCTCCTGGTGCCCACTCCTGGTCCGTGGTCCTCACAGCATTCCAGGAATGCACCTGTTCCTTCATGATCCCTCTTCAGTTCCTGCCTCCAGGTTCCTGCATTGAATTCCTGCCCTGGCTTCCCTCCATAAGAGACTGAAACCTGTGGGCAGAAATAAACCCTTTCCCCTGTGGATTGCTTCGGTCATGGTGTTTACCACAGCAGCAGAAGGCAAACTAGGGTGGTTGGTAGCAGCCTGAGGGACTGGAGGAAACTGAGGCAGAGGTGGTGCTGCTTGGTGGGGCAGACACAGGGTGAGCCGAGGCACAGAGAGGGGAGGGGTATCGGGGTGGAATGAGTCCAGCAGATGTCGCAGCTCAGGTCACCTGGGCACTGGACCCTGGAGAGTTGGAGTCCAGCTTTGACCAGAGGTGCTGTTTGCGGGTGCTGGGAGGTTTGAAGCAGGGGACAGCCCTGGTGTCACCCGCATCTGGCTGACGGAAGACACAGGGGCAGAAGGATGACAGAATTAGGATGTGACAGTTGGTGTCAGGCAGGCCTGAGCGGCCTAAGTTTGAGATCATGGAACCATAAAGAGTCGGTGAGGGAAGAAAATTCCATGAGGGGGGAATGGCAGGAGATGAGGGAGGGAGGACCAGGTCATGGAGAGTCACACTAGGGAGCGGGAGACCCAGGTGTGATGCCGAGCTGGTAAGATGTGTGGACGTGTGCTGCTAAAGGCATAAAGAGAACAGACAGGGTTCAAAGCCCAAATGCAGAAGAGCCTTCGTTTGGGGGGAGAGAGCCTGGGTGGAGGATGGGAGCAGGTGGGAGAGGCTGGCACACTCTATTTTATGCTGTCTGTGAGATTTACATGCATAATTCACGTGGCCGTGCTCATGTGCAACTTTTTAAATTAAAAAGGGGAGTTGAGAAGCTAGAAAAATGTCGCCTGGGCCCCCTTCAAGAAGAGTCAAGTTACTGAGCTGTGGTTAGCAATGTGACCTTGAGACACACACAGCTGTGACCCCAAAGCAGATGGGAAGAGGCAACCCATCTAGGAAGCCAGGAGCCTAAGGGATGTGGAAGTGTTGATTGGTGAATCTTGGGGAGGTGGGAGCTGTGGGATCCGGAGAAGCTGTGAGCATGTGATTGTTTTGCTATGTGGGGTAAGTAGGGAGATGAGGCAGGAGAAGGCTCTGGCCTGGGGTTGGAAGGCATCCCTGGATTTTTGAGCTGTTTAGTAGCAAGCCTGGCCCTGTGTGTAATGTGTGGTTATGTCTGAAGTTCACTGTAGGCAGATGCTCTCTGCACCATGCTTTCACCGAGCATGGGACACAGGCTGCTTCCTGACCCCTCGAAATAGGACTGTAGAGTTGTGCCCATTGTGTGGATAGCCAAGTGGAGGCTCTGAGTGGTATGTTAGCTCGCCCAGGGTCAGAGGACATGTCAACAGCAGAGCCAGGACTTAAGCCAAGATAGCTAGGTTACTGGCTTTCCATGGATAGCCCCTGCTGCTTCCGTCAAGGAATAGGGCCACCTCTTAGAATCTCCACCTGCAGGCAGGTGCCAAAGGTAAAAATATAAGCCCATTCCCACAAGGGGACTTCATGGCGGTGGCACCAGCCAGGTCCAGGACTTCCCAGGGAACAAAAGCAGTAAATGCATCAAAACAGCATCAGAAGCCTTGGGTCTCTGGAGACTCCCAGAGCACAGAGGTAGGTGGCAGCAACCAGTCCTGCTTCCTGACCAGTACTCCAGATCTCAGCATAAGTGTCCCTGGCTCCCTGAGCTGGAGGTGCTGGGGTTCTAAAGGAAGCATGGTCAAAGTTGGGGCCTTGACTCTCTGGAACAGAGCAAGGCAGGAGGCAGAAGCCAGAAGGAGCTGTAGAGGCCAGAAAGGGCCAGAAGGTGGGAGGGGCTTTGTGTTGGGCGTGAGAGCAGCTGGGCGTGGACCAAAAATGCAGAAATGCAGAGTGTGAGGTGTACCAGAGTGAAAGGTCAGGGAGGAACTGCCCCAGCTCTGTGCTATGCAATGTTGAGTGGGTGAAGGGGCAGGGGGGGGATTGTACCACTATAATGGATAAACCTCTTTATATACATGGTACTTTCAGGTCCCAGAGAGATCACACACAGCCAGACAGCCAAGGCAGTCTTCATTCAGAGCACATCCTCTAGCCTCCTGAACTGTACCTCCTGGGACAGACCACAGAGCTCCCGGGACCAACACAAAGCAAGTCCCATGCCCTGACCACACGTGTTCATGAGCACAAATGGGTTCAAGCAACTTCCTTTGCTGTCTGGCTGTGTCATCGCATGAGATCTGGACAACAGCCTGGTGATTAGTTACCTGTGTCTGTCACCTGGCCTGCCTTGCGTTTAGCAGCTACTTGCTAAGAGCTGTCACCACTGACTCTGTTGGTTTCTCAGACTTTGTCACCCGTCCCAGGAGACCCAGAGGCCAGCATTCTGCAGCCCCTGTTCTGTTTCCCCATAGTGCTGGGATTACAGACGTTCACTGCCATTCTCAGCTCTTACGGCTCTGATCACAGGCTGGGGAAGGATCCAAAGTCACTTACAGAGGTTACAGGGCATCAAGTAGGGGATGAGCCCATTCCCACCTCAGTTCCGGTCTCCCCTCAGCATCCTGCTGTGAGAGCCCAGATTTGACAACAGGGTAAAGCCAGCCCCTTTGGGTCCCCTTGGCCCTGATCCCCTTGGTCCACCCTTGGAGCTCAGATGTCAGACCTAGGATGACAACAATCCCAACCGTGCTCAGAATCCTCGGTGAAGTGGCTCTTCTGGGGAGCAGAGGCAAGAACCAGGAGCGCAGTGACCCTGATTGCCTCCCAGGCTTTCATCGTGTGCAGCGGTCTCTCCACAGATCTACAGGGCTAATTGGCAGGCGAGTGGAGCTTGCCAGGAGCAGCTCTCCCCTCCAAGTGACTGATCTCCAGGAGATCAGAAAGCTGGGAGGCACCCTCTGAAGAAGCTCGGAGTGGGCTGGTGACAGGACCGCACAGTGCTGGGGGCTCACTGCAGGATGGCGGCATGGGGCTCCAGCAGAGGTGCTGAAAGGATTTATGACTTGGAGCTACCAGCTGAGGCCCAGGGAGCTCCACTCTGAGGTAAGCTGGCTAGGTCAGGAGGCATTGGGTCTTGACTCTAAAGTGACAGGGCACAGTACCGGTTGACAGCCACCAGGCAGAGGAATTTCTCAATCTTCACTATATTACCCAACCCCAAAGAATTGCTAGGCCTATGTCCAGACTCTGTACTGGGCCCCAGTCAAGGAAATATCAAGTGACCAGGAGGTGACTCACAGCAGATTCTACCCTTGGACTGATGTTCTCAAAGGACCAGAGAAGAGGGACCAAATTCCTCTCTACCCAGCCTTCAGATCTCCCAGAATCTCTTAGGCTCTTCCCAGAACCTGGAGATAGATAGATGATAGATGATCGATAGATAGATAGATAGATGATAGGTAGGTAGATAGATAGATAGATAGATAGATAGATAGATAGATAGATGATAGGTAGGTAGGTAGGTAGGTAGGTAGATAGATACACATACATACATACATACATACATACATACATACATACATACATACATACTACCCACTTCCAGCAGCTATCTCAGGCCCTCTTGCATATCTCAAACACATTTAAACACCACCTCAGCCCTCCCCAATGATTTTTCTAGCTTTTTCTCTACTCCCACCCCCACCAACTACTGAGGAGAATCAGCCACAGTGAGGAAGGATCCAGAACGGACCCAGCTCTGCCTTTTCCCTTGGTTCAGTCAAGCTTATCTTCAAATTCTGTATCTCAGAGATCCAGGGACTAGCTGGTCTCAGGACTGTCCTGGGATTGGAGGACCAACACGAATGTGTGAACTGATCCTGCCTAGGAGAAGGTTGATGGTCAGGGCTTCTGTGCCGGGAGCATTGTGCTGCTGGGGTTCGTGGGAGCTCAGGCTACCTCCTCACCAGGTTCCATGCCGAAGTCCCCATCAGCCACTGCTCCTACCCTTAGGCAATGGTTGAAGGGGGACTAATTATTTACCAAAACGACAGGTATCCTTGGAATAAGGAGAAGAGGGGGTGGGGATGGAAGGGCCAAGGAACTCTACAGTAGAGGAAGATGAAGGACCAGGCTTTGAAGTATCCGGGTACGAGCTGCTCTTTCTGGGTCAGCACAACACAGGCTGGGTCCCTTTAGTTATCGCCACACGTTAAGTGGCCAGCAGGGTCTTTTCATCCTTGGTCCTCTTCAGAAGGGGAAAGGGCAGATGGTGTGTTCTGGAAGGAAGCAGCTAGGAAAAGAGATTGGCCAGCAGGACCCTGAGACCTGACTGCATCGCCTGTGTCTGAGACCTCAACAGTCATTCTTTTCCTGTGTACCAGGGGAGGGCTCCACAGGACAGAGGAGAGGGGAGGTCTGCACTCTGGAGGCTGAGCTATGGGACTCTGGAAAAGGTAATAAAGATAAGCATTGTACGACCAGCACCGTCATCACCAGCCCCGCCATTACCCGATGACAAGGAAAAACCGGAGCAAGACCTCCAGACCCGACAGGGCAGGTTCCCAGCATTAAGTACCTCTTGCTGGGGAGGATTGGCATAAACGAGTGAGGGCCAGAGGCCTCTCAGGGAGGGCTGGAGGATGACTCAATTAGCTCGGCGAGTGGCTTTTATTGCGCATTTGTGAGACAGGAGAAGAGAAAATGCCCCACTCATCCACATTTCAAATCAAGAAGGGAAAACATGCCCTGCATTTGAATTACTGAAGAGGCCACTCGGGATGAGAGAGGGAGATGAGGGAGAGGGGTCAGCAGAGAAGAGAGCCAGGCACACAGGGGGCCATCTGCAATCCTCTCCAGGAACTCAGAGGTACCTCAAGAGGACCCCAGGTGACCCATCTGCCCACACAAGTTCCTGTCAGCCATCCTGGTCCTCTGGTATAGCTCAGGGGGGGTGTCTAAGGCAGAGCCAAGGGAAGGCTGGGAAGGGAGGAGGGAGACCCAGGAATGAATCCCCTGGGCCCTTTGTCCCGTCCAACTGTCTGTTGCTCCAGAGTCAGATGGGCTTCCTGGAAGACATAGGCTCTGCCAGGAGTTGCCATATTGTCTCTAACCAAGAGTTCAGGAGGTGGTTCATGGAGAAGCTGGCCCCACACCCTCCCACAAGCAGGGCATTCACTTAGAAGAGATGGTATTTGAAAGCCCATCAACGGGAAGCTCAGACTCTTCACATGGCTGTCCACTGTACCCAAAGTGAAGGCATGCCCATCCAAGGCCCAGCCAAGGCTGACCTTCCCCCAGGAGCTGCTATGAAAGGGCCATTGTTGCCTAGGACCAGGGGAGGTTTCCTGAGTGCCAAGGATAACTCTGTGTTGTCGTTAAGACTTACTTTGCAGCTGAGGATGGCCTTGAACTCCTGGTCCTTGTGCCTTTACCTCCAGAGTGCTGGGATCATGCCCAGGGGCTTCATGCATGCCAGGCAAGCACATTCCTAACTAATGCACAACTCACTTTGAGCAGAGACATAGGTACTGTAGCCATGAGGCACTGAGAGGTAATGACCACTATCTGTCATGGTGACAAGTAGCAATCTAGGGCTATGCCCAGGCCTGGCTCCAGAGTCCCCCCCCCCCCTTTCCTGAGCACACAGTTACTACAGATGTGAAGTGACCAAGTTCTTCTCTCCCTGTGCCAAGGCACACCTTCCATATTCCCCCTTCACCCAGCCTTGTCCCCACTGGCCTTCATGCTCATGTCTTCACTCCCAGAGTCTCCACTTCTTAACTCTCTCTCTGTCCTCTTGGGGAATGGTCCCCAGCAAAGAGCATCAGTCCATTCCACACGTGGAGAAACAGAGCCTCCTGGGTGCTGTAGACATGCCAAGAATATACTCTGACCAGACACAAGGGCCCTAGACTCCTACCTCTTGGGTCTCAGCACAAGGCTTGTGTGAGGAGGAGACATCTCACACAAATGCCTTGGTCTTAGATTCCAGTGTCAGCTCTCTGCCCGGACCCTGGAGGTCTTGGGGGGGGTTGGGGGACAGGGAGGATTTAGCCAGAAGAAATAAGTTCAGTTTCTTTAGCTCTCTGCACCGGCTGGCATTTAAACACACCTTCGTCGATTAAGGACACGGAGCCATGGATTCTTTACGTTGCCGATGAATGTGAAGCAATGCTGGAGAGTGACCTTTACAACTCCGGGTCTCTCTTTACTCTGGCTGGCTGGCTGGCTGGCTGGCTCTCCAGAGCCCAGTCTCTGCCTCCGAGGCTACACTGGCATGAACAATTAAAGATGTGTGAGGGCAATACCAGTTCCAGGATCGGCATCACAGGGTCCTGGCACTGGATCCAGGCCTGGAACCAGAGGGCTTATAGCCATTCTGAGGGAGCAAGTCCAGTCAGTGACACAGCCTCTGATGGGGTCCCAGGATGGCCCCTTTGTAGAGTCCATAAACTGGAGAGAGATAGGCTTGCTCAGCCTGAAACAGCAAGACAGATTACAAATAGCCTTCCAATCCATCCCAGGTACCCTCTTCTACCTGCTGAGACCCAGGCATCTTGCCATTTTGGGGACACCTTCCTGGGAAGAGTCTCCTGTCCTCTCCAGGGTCCTTAGATACTTGCTGGTCTCCATTGCTTGTCTTGGGCATTGTGCACTTGGAGGGATGTTTCTGCTTGGTGGTGTCTCTGAACTTGACTTTGCTCATTGTAGTTGTAAGGAAGGGGACAATTATTTGGGTCACAGTTGCAGGGCACAGTCCATCGTGGCAGGGAAGGCATGGCGACAAGTGCATGAATGGAAGCTGCCCCCATTGCATCCACAGTCAGGAGCAGTGAGCCAGGAATGCTGGTGCTCAGCAGCCCAGGACCCCGACCACCACATGACGCTGCCCATTGTTTACAAGGGGTCTTCCCTCCTTAGACCACCTAATCTAGAAACTCCCTCTCAGGCATGCCCAGAGGCTTGTCTCCTAGGTGATTCTGATGATCCTGATGAGCTGTTGATATTAACCGTCACACTTGCTGACCTCTGTATCCACACAGCTTAAGACACCTCTGCTCTGCCCGCTCCTCCCCCACCACCATGGGAAAAGCAGCATGGGTGGGCCTGCCTTCGAGGAGTCGTGGCAAAGACAGGGTGGGCAGATGAACCAGAGAGCGGAAGATGAAGGTGGGTGTGGAAGACAGGGTCCTTTCTGTCTGTTCTCCCCTTTCTCTAACCTTTGACCTTTCAGGGTGTCCAGGAGAACAAAGGAACTCTGCGGCCTGGGCTGCAGCCCTGTGAGTGAGCGCTGTGAACAGGCAAGCCTTCAGTGGGCTAGTGGAGTTTGCCTTGGCCTCTCTGCCATTACCAAGAGAGGCATAGGCCCCAGACTAGCTGAAAGGCCAGCATCCCTGACCAAGACAGCCACACCACAGTGAGAAAGAGTGAGAAGAAGCTGGGTGTGCTTCTGTGAGCCACAGGGCATGCTTGTTACACAGCACTGTTGCCTCAAAAGCTGATCGATGTAGTGGAGATGCATGTGGACTAAAGGAAGGTTCTTTCCTCCCTGGTGGGCAGTTAACGTGAATGAATGGTGCAGTAGTGAACCATGGTACACTCATGGGCAGAATTCATCCTCTGTACCACCAGCTGGGTAGCTGATGCCCCAACCCCAAGTTCTCTTCAAAGGCAGCACACACAGCAGCATTTGAATCTGGTGTGCTCACACTGGAGTGTGAATGGAATCAGATAATTTTTCAGTGGGAAGGACCAGTTAAACATCCTCTCAATCCATAAGGGATAAGTAGGCTGTCAATGCCACTCTAGGACCTTGCTTTGGTTTCCAGGCATCCTTTACAAAGCCTGCCTGACCATGGCCTGGGCCTTTCTGATGCCATGCCATCTCTGACTCCTCCGCCTCCATGGAAAACTGTGGACACAGAACTCTATCCAGCCCCAGGCAGGTATAAGAGCAGCCTTGGAGAACAGGCTAGACTCAGAGGCACTTTGGAGAACAGGCTAGACTCAGAGGCACTTTGGAGAACAGGCTAGACTCAGAGGCACCAAGGGAAGGGATGTGACCTCAAGCCTGCATTAGATAGGAAACCACATGGCCAACATAAAGCCACTGTTCCCAGGATAGAGACCCAGTGGTTAATAAACTGGCAATGGCCTCCAGACTGGGCCTCAACATTAATATACTCCCATAGAAAGGAGTTGTGCAGGGCTGTGGACCAACCTCTGTCTGTAGTACTGGCTGGCTCCTAAGGGCAGAAGCAGCGGGAGTGAGGATCGGGGAGAGGAGCTGCTTCCAGGCCAGCATCCTGACCAGCTGAGTTTGATGTGAAAGTTGGAGCCAAGGAGACGAGGCCCAGGGCCTAGCCCGGTGTGAGTGCTTGTGTACATGTACCCTGAGCATGTGTCAATGTGCATGCCCACCAGGCTCTGCTGTAGGCCTGTGACGTGCCAAGAAATGCTGGCCCTGGTAGCACAGAATTTAATCAGAAGGTAGGAGCCATCCCTGCAGCAGCTGAAGCAAGAGGATTACCACAAGTTCAAAGTCAGCCTGAGCTACATCACAAGTACTGGAGCAATCCGGGTTACAGAGTCAGATCACATCTAAAATAAAAAAGTCCAAAATAATAGAAGACTGGGATGTGCAAAGCCTGATCCTCCCTGGGCATGACCCCATGTTGCTCTCCTTCCTGCTTCCTGTACCTGAGCTGCTAATCCTCTGGCTCCTTGATAAGAAGGGGGGAGCCTCACTCCATTTTTATTGATGAGAGCCTCACTCCATTTTTATTGACGAGAAGATGGCGTTGCTGAGGGACCAAGGGCTTTGTCAAGTTCACAGAGCCAAGGTGTGCTGACCCCAGGAGCAAGCCCATGCTGGGATTTTAGCTAAGATGATGATCACCTGGTCTTGGTCACACAGGTCACATACAGAGATTGGGAGTTGTGTGGAACCTGGGAGTCAGGGTAGGTGGACTGGGATAGAGTCAGAGGGTAGGGCCCCTAAGCAGATTATCCAGTACTAGCCAGAGAAGAGATAGCAGGACCCCACACTTATATGACTGTGAGAGGGCAGCAAGGGAGGTGTGGGTGGGGCATGGAGTCTTGGGTACTTCTAGCAGGAGCCATGTGCCTAGCCCTACCCTCTGCCCCAGCCACCAGCTCCCAGCCCCAGCCCGGTCCCAGTGTGGGCTGCCTGACATTTCTCAGCTGACCACTGTGGAATGCCTCCCTGCCAGGCCCATGTCCCTTCTTGAAGGCGCATCCATGGGCCAAACCCTCCTGGAAGGCCCTGCGTGACCTATCACTCCAGTGTCACCACCCTGACTGGAACCGGCTATGGCAATCGCCAGCTCTTCCATAACAAGGGAAACCATCACAGCTCATTCCTCCCTCTCCAAATGCCACTGGGTATCATTCCAGGCCCCTCAGGCCTGCCCACGGCACCCGTACCCACAAAGCCCATCAACGCTAACGGCCTCACCATTGGGGGAAGATGCCGTGTGTCCAGGGACAAGGCACAGAAAGCCAGGCAGGCAGAAAGCCCAAGACGACAGCCCTTCTGAGCTCCCAATGCTTGACAGGTTTATGCTTTCCCACCCCTTGGAGCTGGCTTAGCACCCAGAGCAGACCCCACCAAAACGGGCTCCTCCTAGTGAGCCTTAGGAACAGCTACAGGGTCAGAAAACCGGAGACTCAGGCCCAGAACGGCCTCTATCACTTTGGGGGATCAGTAACTGTCCCCCCAGCAGAGCAGATCCTCAGCCAGACTTGGCCCACTCACCCCTCAGAACAAGAAGGAGCCACCCTTCTCCTCCCGAAGGCCCAGGCTACTTGCCACCCAGTACAGCATCTCTTCTGAAATTGCACTGCCACACCAGCCACACATCCTCAGGAGGGGACAAGACTGTGATGTTTGGGTGGTGGCCAGAAGCCGTGAAAGACAGAAAGGCTATTAAGCAGGCACGGACGTGGCTCCCCTCCCCAGGAGCCAGATCCTTATACCTCTCCTCCCAGCTAGAGCGGACATAGGAACTACAGAAAGCCACCTCCTACCTCCCCTTGAGTCCCTTGCATTCCAGGGCCACAGGCAGCCCCCCTTCCTGAGGGAACAATCCCTCACTCCTTACCTGTGCACGAAGCTGGTCACTCGCTGTCCAGCTGAAGGGGAAGGCAGGCTCTCTAGACTACTCCAGGCTTTCCAAGGCCAGGCCACATCTTTCCTCAAAGCAGCCCCTGGCCACCCTCCCAAGGCATGCACATCTTGGTCACATGTATGCAGGTGCTTGTGGGGGTGGGGGTGTTCAGAGCCCGGGGCAGATATTCTTAGAGGTCATGGGCCACTAGCCCACCCTAGGGGACAACTACTCCAGAGCAGGGCTCCACAGCCAGGCAGGGACCACTGTCATCTGTGTGAGTGTCAGGCACTGTGCTGAGACTCCGGCTATGCTGGCCGCTCTCAGACTGAGGCTAGGTTTATTTTTAGAGCCCGGCCCTTCCCTAGACGCCAGGATCCCAGCTGAGATTTCCAGCCACTCAAACTAGCCCATTATGGGCAGAGCTGTCCCTGATTGGGAATGTTCTAGAAGGGAGTGGAGACCCTTAAAGGATTTGGTCCTACTCATCCCCATGCAAAAACTGAGGCTGGGCCTGGGTCCTACGGTCCTTCTGACGATAGGCTGGCTAAGCCTGGGATGAACTGGGGCAGGGTACTCCCTTCTCTAGACTGCCTGGGTTCCCTCATCCCAAAGATGAAACAGACCAGACCCACCTGTCCAGAGCACATCTGGGTTGGTGTCACCAGCAATTCCTATTCCAGGCTTTCCCTAACTGGGGTCACACAGGGGTCCCATCACAGCCCCCCTTGCGCACATCACAAAGTACTGGACAGTCTTTAACAGATCAGGGCACCGTGGCCTTCCCCTCTGGTGCACTAACTTCAGCCCGCTCCTATCCTACAAGCTCTCCAGAACAGCACACATCTGACTGATGGAATCCAAGGTCTAGGGGGGTAAGGGACTTGCTCAGAGCCCCACCAAACGGTGGCAGTATGGGGCTCTCGATGACAAAAATTTGCTAATCTTTGCAAACTAGACTCAGCAAGCTTTGGCCTCAGTGTAGTAGTAACGTGTTCCCATTGCAGACACTGGAACCTGAGCTAAGGAAGCTGGACCTCTTTGGCCTGCCCACTGGCCTCCTGGGCAGGTGTCCCTCGGGAGCCTAGGAAACTCCTCTTCATTTACCTCCTGGGGGACACCTCAGAGCCTCCAGGCTGATAGCATGACCTCCATTCTTTGAGACTAGCCTGTGTTGTCAGAGTCCCAGAGGGCTAGGGTCAGACATACTTGTCCCCACCTCCAGCCCCTGCTATTGGGGAAAGAGAAGATCGACTGACCTGATGGTATAGCAGGGCAGCTGGAGATTCAGGCAGAGATCCCCTCCGCGCATGGATAGAGGTGTCAGCATTGGCTGTTCATGCTGCAGAAGGCTTTCTCTGCCTTGCTCACAGACTTCTTATAAGTCCCACCCCTGGAGACCTCAGGCCACCAGGCTCCTAGACTACTCTGATGACAGGGCCTGACCCCTTGAGGTACACAAGTGACCAGCCTCCCACCTCCCTACCCTCACCCCCCAGCCCTCCCCACTCCCCACCCCCTATCTGCACCTAAGGAGTTCTACCAGCTAAGCCCCGCCCCTGAGGAGCTCCAATGTCCAGGCCCTGCCCTACAGGAAAATCCCTGTGCTTGCCCCGAGATCAGGCCACATAATCCCTCCAATCCCAGGCCACCCTGGAAAATTCTGCCTCCCCGCCACCACCTAAACCATATATAAACCCTGTCTTTTGCTCAGTTCTCTGCTGCTTCTCACCCAAGCAGAAGCAGCCACTGTCCTGGGTTTGGTTTTTTTGTTGTTGTTGTTGTTGTTGCTGTTGTTGTTTTTCTCTCCCAATATATTCTTGCTTGAGGTTTGCTGTGTGGTATGACTTCGTGGTATTCCTTGGCTCCTGACTGCCAGGATACCTTTCCATATGACCTGTAATACTTACAGTCCGTCCACTGGGGGACTTCCAGTCTTGTACCAGGAAAGAGGGAGCCCCTTCATCCCCGCCTCCACTCCTCAACCATGGCCATGCATTTCAGGATGGCTCACCATGCTCAGCCAGAGGATTATGCCTGGCCTGTGTTACAGAAATGCCTGGGGAGGTAGCGGCCTGTCCATCTCCCCTCACTCGGGAGGAGCCAGGACTTCCCACACCTCACAGAAGCAGGCCAGTGCCAGCCAGCCTGCCCTGCAGGAGTCACTGTTAGTGTCCCGACTTGACTCCACGCACTGCTCCTCCACAACAGGGGACCAGTCCCCAAGGCAGGACGGTAGCCTCAAAGGGCCTCAGTGCTTGCAATTCCTGTTCAAGGACAGGGTCTCCCAGAGGAGGGGGCAAGGCATGATGGGCTCCCCATGACGTCATACCACAGGGCCATTTCAAACTGTTTCCTAAAACTTATTTAATATCCTGGGGAACGGTGGTGGTGAGGGAGTAAAGTAGATTACAGGCTGTAAATATAGAATGATTTCGATTTCGTCTAAGACATATATTTATAGTTGGATACAGGAGCTGGTGCAGCTCCCAGCCTCAGCCCGGTGCCAGTGCTGCACCAGGACACTTTCCTTTTCCTGTTGAAGTTTTGGTGGGTTCTCCTTATTTTACACCCTGAGGAGGGCTTGTTCAGAATTCAGAAAAGGACATGAGACACTTTTTAAAAGGGTTTTCTCTTAGCCTTGCCACCCCTAAACCACCATCCCATCCCTGGTCTCTTGTTTCAGAGGGGTCTGTGATTGACAGGAATGGTGGCCATGGCAACCACAGTGACCTCTGACCTCTAGGAGGCTTGGCTCCTAGTGTCCCCTGAGTTGCCTGCTTCATTGAGGCAAGAAGTGGCTCCTGAGGCCTCTGCCTCTGATCCCAAGTTATAGACACAAGCCCTCCTTAACCCAGTGACCTCAGGAAAATGAGAGCCAGGCCTCACTGTGGCTGGTGGAACAGGCTAGCCTTGGGAAGCCCCTGGAGACTCATGGGAGGGCCGGGCACTTGGACACCAGGGTCTTCAGGGGAATGATTTGGTGATGTCATTCTGAATGTATGAAACCACAGTCCCTGAGGCCAGTCAGATTGGCTCTAGAGGGAGGTGGACGGGGCAGTGCCTTGATGGACAGACACCCAAAGATGGCTGTGAATGCGGAAAGGCAGGGCAAGCCATGGTGAGGGGGAGCTGGCTCTAGAGATGTACAGGCCTGACGATGTGACTCAGGCAGGTCCCTGTTCTCTCTGACCTCCGTTCCCCATCTGCTCAACCAGAGGTTCAGGCTGCAGTACCTATAAGGGCCTGTGCACCTGACTGCAAGAGGGCCTGAGGGCATCACTAACAGGTGTGCACACTGCCCCTGACTTGATGTAGAGGGCTGGGTACTTGTCCTCTTGGCACCAGCCAGTCACCTGCCTGGGCAGCTCTTCAGGGTCCTGGGGACCGGGTGGGTCAGTGCTGTGAGTATCTTGTTAGCACATGTTTGCGTCTTTCCATGGTGTCAGAATTTATTGAATTACAGTTCTCACGGTTTGGTGGTTTCAATGGCAGCAATGCACTTAATGTCCCCGCTCTCCTTGATGGTGAGGAGGATGCAGGCTTTTGCTTTGATCTTAATTACTAATATTAATTCTCCAATCACACACTATGCACCACACAGTAAACCTCGCTATAGCATGTGGATATACAGAACGGCTGTCGAGGACTCACAAGGCAAGGCGCTGAGATCAAAGCTGGGAAACCAATGGGGACTTAGGAGCCTCCATACTGATAACAAATCAAGCTGAGCCGGAGAGGCTGCCAGCCACTGAGTCAGGCTCGAGAGTCAGAGCTGAGCTGCAGGAGTTAAGTAAAGTATAGGACCAGGTCCAGACAAGTGGATGGATGGAGGATTCTAATGGTGAATATGAAGATGGACAGATGACAGACCCAGTAGGCTGTATCAACAGTGGGAACAGAGTCAAGCTGAAGCCCGGGGATGGTTAGGAGTTCTCTGCCTTCCAGTCCCTTGGCACATACACTGGACGGTCAGGTTGACCAGTTGGTGGGAACCTCACCACAGCAATGCCAAATGTCTACCTCTCTATGGGTCCAGGTGAGAGAGTTATCGCCTTGCCTTGGTCCAGCATGTCTGGTAAGTTCCTGGATCTGTTTTACCTGATGTGATTTTGCTGTGCTTGTGTGCCCCTACAGTCCCAAATCACCCTGATAAATTTACAGGGTGGCACCCTTTCTAGTCTAAGGAATAAGCCATTTTTCAGTATGTGTTGCAAAGATGGTGCCAGGCAGACAAGCTGTTCATGAGCCCACTCACGTGTCCAGCCATCCTCCACCTTCAAAATGGGTCCAAAACTTCTTGTAAAATGGAATCTCTCAGGAAAAGACACATATGAAGTAACACAGGACAAGGCACAGCCTGGTGTCCACAGTCAGAGGGAATCTTGCCCTTAGGAGCTCTCCAAAAGTGCTGGAGATGGGCAAGAAGTGAGAGCTAAGGGGGAGTGTCTTGAGTAAGTGCAGGATTGTGGGGGGGCACAGAGCCAGAGGTGTATGAGGAGGAGGGGAGTCAAGCATAAAACAACTTCCCAAATGGGGCTGGAGAGACTGCTGAATGGTCAAGAGCACTGGCTGCTCTTCCAGAGGACCCAGGTTCAATTCCCAGCACCCACATGGCAGCTCACAGTAACTCCAGTTCCAGGGGGAATCTGATCCCTCTTCTGGCCTCTATAGGCATTAGGCATGCATGTGGTGCAGATATACATGCAGGTAACACACTTACACACCGAAAAATAAAAGTTTAAAAGAAGAACTCCCCAAAGCAGGCACAGGGCCCCTGTTCACAGAAGGAGAGCAGAGCCTGCTCCTGACAGTTGGTGCCAAGGGTCTGCCATCAAGGGCGGCGGAGGCTGCAGACAGGAGGGATGGCCTCGGTACACATAGCATGACCTTGAGCTGAGCAGACTGTCCAGATGCCAACAGACCGGTAAACCGAAGACAGGAGGGTCAAGGCCAGGTGACCTATCTACGCTCCCCCAGCACCCCCAGCTTCTTTCTGTCTGGAAGCCTCATTTCAAACCTCTCCGCACTTTATGCTGCTTCTGCTGAGAAATCCACCCCAGGCGTTCTCACCCTGCTTCCCTGCCTGGGATGTGACTGGCTTTGTCTGGTTTCTGTTCCTCCTCCTCCTCCTTTTTCTTTTTCTCTTTCTTCTTTTTTCAAAGATCTATTTATTTTGTTTTTGTGGATGACTGTTTTGCATGTATGCATGCGTATCTATCATGTGTTCGTCTGCACTCTCTGAGGTCAGAGAGGGCATTGGATGCCCTGAAACTGGAGTCGTAGATGGTTGTGAGCTACCATGAGGGTGCTGTCAATCAAACCTGGGTCCTCTGCAAGAGCAGCCAGTGCTCTTAACCACTGCCCATCTCTCCAGCTCCTCTCAGGCCACTTCTAAGATTCCCTCTATACCTTCAGTTCTGACAGCTTCAGTATGACATGTAGGATGGCTTTCTTTATATGCATCCAGCTTGGTTTTACAGACTTGTTAGTGTCGTTTTGCTTTGTTTTTTGTTTGTTTGTTTGTTTGTTTTGTTTTCCTTCATCAAATTAACATTCAATTCTTAAATCTTCAAGAGTTTTCTTCTGCAATCTACGTCTTTACACTACCAGCTACACAAAGATTGCCTGATGTTGTTTTTCAGATCTGTGTGTGTGTGTGTGTGTGTGTGTGTGTGTGTGTGTGTGTGTGAAATAAATAAATAAATAAATAAAAATGGATAACTGCTGTAGACAACATCTGAGGCTGACTATGTTCATTGCACACGTGTGTGCATATATGTGTGGGGACCAGTGACCAACCTCAGGAGCTGTGTCTGGGTGTCATCCATTTTTATTTATTTATTTACGTACTTACTTACTTACTTGAGACTAGACCTCTTGCTGTCTTGGAACTCAATGATCCAGTTAGGCTTGCTGGCCAGGGAGACAAGGATGCTCCTGTCTCTACGTCCCAGTGCTGGGATTACAAGGGTGCGCCACCACACCAGGCTGCTTTACATGGAGGCTGAGTCTTGAACTCGGGCTTGCTCAGCAAGCATGTCATCCACTGAGCCCTCTCCCCATCCAGGTCTCTGTTTTCAGGATTTTTGTTTTCTGGCAGTTTTGCATTTGCAGAATTTTTACAGAACCAGTGTGGAGCTCCTGTAGACCTCAGCCTGCTTCTCTGCTATCACTTGTCACAACGGGGCATGGCTCACCATGAATAAACATGATTGTCAGCCAATGCACATACGTTATCCAGGTTTCCTGGAGTCTTTACTGCCCCAGGATCCTGCCAGGGGGGTACTTTATGATTTCTTGTCTTTTTTTTTTTTCCTTCGCCTTTTCATGCTTTTAAAGTGTCAACAGCTTTGTTTCTGATGCCTTTATGGTGTAAAGGCTTTCTGAGTAGATATTTCATAGACTGCTCTGTAATTGGGGCTTTAATATGGGTTTCTTATGGTTAAACTGAGGATGCAGGTTTTGAGGAGCAGGAGGAGAGCCACTGGATGAGATGTCCACACCCCCTCACCTGGGACACATGCCATCAATGGGACATTTCTCTGTTGGTGCTGGCCAAGTGACTTGGTCACTTTGAAAGCAGCTGTCAGTTTCTCCCTTGCAAGCTCACTCTTCCCATCAGCCCACCCTGTATCTTTAGGGGAGAGCCATTGTGTTTTTCACTCACTTCTGGAGGGAGGACTTCCCCCACACCCTTCAACATGGAGTCCCCACTACATGAGTGTCTTGGAAGCCCTCAGCCTGGGAGATCTGAATTCTCTCCCCATCTGCTTGTGGCTTGTGGAGGTGTGGGCTCACGAGTTCTTGCCTTACACTTAAATTCTCACACTACTTTATGTTATGGTTCACATCAGTCCATCCATCCTGGGCAGCTCTTTCACTGGCTTGTACGTCTTCCATCCTCCCTCACTTCTGGACACAAGGAGATGTCCTAGGCTCATAAGGTGTTTGCTGTCTCTGTCTTGGAATCTGCCTGTCAAGGCACCCTGAGAGAATGGTAGAAAGACAGATTTTGGTGCTGTGTGTGGGCTTCTCCTGGATATTACTACCTTTAGGTGGTTGCAGCTGGCAAAGCAAGGAGTGTGTGTGTGTGTGTGTGTGTGTGTGTGTGTGTGTGTAAGTACATGGGGTGCACACACATTAGTGGAAGCCAACATTAGGTATCTCACTCACTCTATACTTTTTGAGACAGCCTCTCACTGATCCAGGAGCTCCCTGATTTGGCGGGGCTGGCTGGCCAGCAAGTGCCAGGGATCCTCCTGTCTCCACCTCCCCAGCATTAGGATTACAGATGTACATGACCACACTGGCTTTTAACATGAGTGCTGGTAATCCCAACTCAGGTCCTCACGCTAGCTAGGCAAACATTTTCCCACTGAGCCATCTACCCCACCCCCATAGTATCTTCTACTGACCATCACAGTATCGTAGGGAATAGTCTCACAGCCAAAGAAAGACTCCTGCTCTTCAACCTTTCCCATCCCTCCATCCCCCCCACCAGGTCTCTTGTCAATGACTGTTTGGTTTAAGAAGTTCTCGCTCTCCTCTCTGCAGCATGCTTCACTAGGAAGCATGCTCAGCTCATCCTCCTGCACCAGCAGCGATGAACATTCCCGATGCCTCACACGGCTTCCTCCTGACAGCTCATCCCTCTTTATGGCTGAATGATACTTGGCTGTAAGGACTTGATACAGTTTAGCCATCCTCCTACCGGCCAGTGTCTGACAACTGTGAATAATAGCTCCATAAATAGCCGCTGCAGGTTTTTGTATGGGCATGAGTTTTCAAGTCTGTTAGGTGGATACCAGGAGAGCAATGAGGAAACTGTCGAGCAGCTGCGCCTCTGAGTAGCCAGGCCAGTTTGCGTTCCCTCCAGTCAGGGACACAGATTCTAGAGCTTTTTGCTCTGCATCCTCACCAGAGCCAGGCGCTGTAAAAAAGCTCAGCTCAAGTCCCAGATCGGTTGGTTTTCTTCTGCTCCTCTGTGATCAGTTTTACATTTTCCTATCTCCCATTTGGGTCCCAGATCTCCTTTGAGCCAGTTATCACATAATGCCCTTCTCTACTCTTTTTGTTTCTTTTGTGCATCTGAACATATTGCATATGCTGCATGCAGGTGGCACCTACTGTTGCTGCCGCATGCAGGTGGTGCCTACTGTTTTACACCATTGGTGCAAAGACCGTTTTCCCCCTTGTTCACTTCTTATGTTTTCTCTGTTCTTAGGTTTGGGTGACTTCTATTGTCTGTCCCCTGTCACTTCTTGTCATTGTCATCACCCAGTGGGTTTATCATTGTACCTATTATACATTTTATTTCTCAGACTTTCATTTTTAAAAAAATAGGGTTCTTTTTGTTTGTTTGTTTTGCTTGGGCTGGCAAGATGGCTCAGAGGGTCACAAAGCCTGTTGCCAAGTCTGGGGGTCCCAGGAATTCAATCTCTGAGATCCACACAGTGGGAAGAGAAAGCTGAATCCTGCAAATTGTCCTCGGATTTCCACACACGTGCTGTGCTACCTGCATACACACACACACACACACACACACACACACACACACACACACACACAGAGAGAGAGAGAGAGACAGAGAGAGAGAGAGAGACAGAGAGAGAGAGAGAGACAGAGAGAGATTGTAAAAGAGGCCATCTAGATAACTGGCCAGTCCCTGATGGTGGGAGAGGCACCCTGTATCTCGATGGGTTCCCCCATCCTTAGTTCTGCCTGACGTACTTGCTAGCTGTCTCCTTTTCCTTGACTGAGCTGTGGCAAGCCCTCCTGTACCCCTTTGCCATCTGCTGTGCTGTGCCTTCCATTAGCACCCTGCCCCCATGCGCACACATTCTCATTCATTTTTTTCTCCTGCAACAGAACCATGTAGACACCCTATCCTGATAGAGCCAGGTCTACCAGAAACCTCCATCACACTCCCATGCCCGGGCCCAAAAAAGCATAGCAGGAAGTCCCTGAAACATAGGAGGTGAAGAGCAGGAAGCAGGGCTCACACTGGCCGCTAGATTCTGAGTCCTCTATCCTGGGATGGATACAGAGCCCCGAGATAGCCATCACATGGGCTCTGAATTCCTAAGGGGGTTGGCCTGGAAGAGGGGCTTAAGTGTCCTTGGAGACGGATGGAGTTGAGAGCAGGCAGCTCAGCATCTTCAACACACATTAGGGCTCATCACTCCTGGAAGAACAGGGCATCACACTCGGGCTTTAATGATTGGGCTGGCGAGATGGCTCGGCAGGTAAATGAGCTCTCCCCACAAGCCTGGTGACCTGGGTTTGATCCCCAGAACCCATATAAAGGTGGAAGAAGAGAACCAACTTCAGCCGGGTGGTGGTGGCGCACGCCTGGAATCCCAGCACTCGGGAGGCAGAGGCCGGCGGATCTCTGTGAGTTCGAGGCCAGCCTGGTCTACAGAGCTAGTCCAGGACAGGCTCCAAAGCTACAGAGAAACCCTGCCTCGAAAAACCAAAAAGAAAAAAAAAGAAAACCAACTTCACAAAGCTATCCTCTGACCTCCACACATCCACGCCACACACACACATCATGAACACACCCCCAAACAAAGAATCTTTAACTATGCCGCTGCTAAAGTCTGTCCTCATCAGGACCACACATCTACAGTCTCCAGGAGTGACTTGGCACTGTGTCTAACAGAGTATCTGGAGATTCTGAATCGCCAACTTTAAGGGACAGAACGGTGCCTGACACCTGCCAGCCCCAAGGTGGAGAAGCTGAGTTGCCTGGGAGTCTCAGGGAATACTCTGCTGCCTCTGCCCTGCAGGACTCTCCCCCAGCTCCCTGGGCCAGCAGGCACCAGGGTCAACAAGATGGCTAACCTGTGGCTGCTGGAGCTGCTCCTAACGCAGGCTTAATGAACTATTTGGCAATTCAGTGGCAAGTCAGAGCCTCTCCAACGGACATACCCGGCGTTTGTTTTCCTCTGTTGCCAGAGGCAGGTGGGAAACAAGGAAATTAACAGTTGCTGAGTCTCATCTGAGTCTAAGACCTTGGGGGATGAACTGCGGGTTGAGGCGGGGGAGGGGGGCGGGGGGGACCTCCTCCACCTCAGCTTCTTCTCCTCTTCTGTGGACCCAGCCAGGCCAGGGTGAGGCTTGTGCACTTGGGTACCCACTGCCAACCATACAGCCCATCCTCACAAAGTATACCGGTGCTTCATAAAAACCTAAACTCTCAAAACCAGTCTCTAGAAAAGTTCTACAGGGTTCCCACTGGTGCGTGCAATGGGTACCTCCAGGACTCTTCTCTTGGAGGAGTTGGAGGGCGTAGACGGCACAGAGAATGGGAGATTGCAGGTCCTAGGTTCAATTCTGCCTATGCCATACCAAGCCACTGGGAGGGAGAGGATTCTCTCACCTTTGCTACCCGAGGGAGGCCCTGTGGGTTCTGTTGTTTCCCCCACTTACCCAGGCTCTACACGGGTACCACACTCAACACCTCGCCGCCGCCGCTTTTCTCGTCACAATGGGGGTTTTGTGCAAAATGACTCTTTTTGCCCAGGCAGTATTCCGTTGCACACACCTGCTCGAGACTGCTCTTAGCAAATGTTTCTGGCCAGCGGCGTAGGCTGTTTTCAAGGCCCTGTTTAGACAGAATTGCCTTGTTCTGCACCTCTGCACACATCACCGGTGATTCTTCAACAGAAAGCCCTCTAGGGGAATTTCCGGAAAGAAATAATCAGATTTTTCAAAGCTTATCTCTGGTGTTCCTATTGATTTTACAGTTAGGAGCTATTACCCTCGCTCTGCAGACGGTAAGCGATTTCTCTCCTACCATCTGGGAAAGGCTCTCTGTACACTCTTGCCCTCAGCCCCGCGCTACCTGTCTCCAGGCCTCCTTCCAGCCCAAGACATTCCAACCTTGAGTAGTTAGTTCCCTGGGCCTGCCTGACTCTGGGCTCTGCAATGCACATTCTGAGGCTAGAGTCTTGTGGTTGGGGGTGGGGGGGAGAAGCTCCTTTCACTATTGGGATTTGCATGCCTTTATTCTGGACTGTGAGCAGCATCCAGGCAGTCGCAATTTTCCCAATACCTGTGCCTCTCTGTCTCCCTCTGGGGCTGTCTCTCCAGCTGATCGGCTGACCCTCCATTCACCAGGCTGTGAATACTTACTCACAGTATCTGTCAAAGAACTCAGGAAAGCGATTTTAGAAAAGAAAGCCCTTTTTCTCGCCTGGTGGCTTTTGTTGTGGGGGCAAGGGATGGTTATGAATTCCACCAGAGCTATTCTGGGACATGTGGGCAGGGCAAGAGCCCCAGCTCCGCTCTGAGCAGGCTCTGGCTTTCCAGGTACCAGGGATTTGTGCCCTAATGTCACCCCAGTAGGGACAAGAGAGTTGCCCTGAGATGCTTGGTATCTACTTGCTGAGTATCCTTGGCATGGAGAACTGTCATCAGGGAACAGGATGCCCCCAATTTCTAAAGAGCATCTAGAACAATCTTTTCATTAAGGAACCAGGAGCTCTCAAGAAGGGAGGTTATTCCTCATTACAAAAGGACTGATGGCAGCCTGGGCCCTGCAACCTTCACCCCATCCCCTCACCAGGTGACCCCTTAATTTATAAAGGGGGGGCATCATCTTAGGTTGGTTTCCCTGGAAACAGATACTCAGCACAGAAACAGCGGTTGGGGAGGGCGCTCCTCAGACACTTGGGGTGGGCTGGTCAGTGGGGAGGACTCTACATAGATCAGTGGTTCTTAACCTTCCTGATGCAGTGACCCTTTAACACGGTTCCTCGTGTTGTGGTGACCACCACCCCTCCAAGATTATTTTTGTTGCTACTTCATAACTGCAGTTTTGCTAATACTATGAATCATAATGTAAATATCTGATATGCAGGGTATTTGATAAGTGACCCCTGTAAAAGGGCCATTCAACCCTCAAGGGGTCTCAACCCACAGGTTGAGAACTGCCGCCATAGATGCTTCCATGTTGCATGGTGGCCTCATCCCAAACCCTGAAACCTGAGAACCTGACTTTCTTTGGAAATGAGGTCTCTGCCCATGTAAATCACACATCTCAAACTGCAGTTACTTGGGACAACTGGGAAGAGCTGTAAATGCAAGGCCATGCATCCTTATAACAGAGGAGGAGGAGACAGGGACCAGACAGCTACATGGTGACATATGGCAAAGTCTGAGACTAGAATGATGGGGCCACAAGACCTCTGGAGCCATGGGGAGCTTGAGCAGGGAGGAGGGCCCTCCAGGAGCTGGAGGCATGAAGAATGATCAGTGGCCAAGAAGCCTTCCAGCTTTGGGCATCCAGACTAAGGGGCTGTGCATCCTTTTGCTTTGAACTACTGAACATTGAGTACTTCTGTGTGGCAGCCTCCAGGAGCCAGCACCATGAATCGGCAGGATGGTGAGGTCAGGGCAGAGGGGCTTGGGTGGATCCTCTAGGGAGCTTGAGGGCTGGGTGGCTCTTGAGAGGTTTCCAGTCGCCTGCAGGGAGGCATGAGACCTGCCTATGACTCCCCTCATCCAAGTCTAGGCCCGGCCCAGGTGCAGCAGAGCTTGGTGCTATTGCTACACTGTGGCAACATAGTGGGGAACCGTGACTCCTAACAGGAAAGAAAACAAAAGGGAGGTGCTTCAAATCCGAGAGAAAGCAGTGCCAGCCCCATAACAAAGGCTTAATCATCCCCTGAGAGCGGACAGGGTGAGAACGCCTCACTAGCAAGCAGAAGGCAGGATAAAGACAATATTATCCTCTCCCCGTCAGGGTGGCTCGTGGAGAGGTGGGAGTCTCGAGTGGAAGTCTCACACTCCAGCTGCACACACCTTTTTCGTGCAGGCAGGTTTGTGCAATGGAGAATCTCAGCTGAGCCGCTCCACAGGTGCACGGAGCACGGGCCAGCCTTGGCTACGGCACTATGCCTCACAAAGCCACACACATGGCGCCTTCATGTGTGCAGGCCGGATTCTCAGCAGCATGCATGCGAGCCCAGCTTGGAAAGGCCTCCACGAGGACGCTGAGCAGGCCAGTTCTAGTGTGACCTTCACACCAACGAGGATGTGAGCAGACCGCACTCAAGGCGTCCTCACACTCCCTGATCTGTGCTCGGCCGTGACCTTGCCACGCTCTCTCTAGGGAACAGAAGCCACCAGTTGAAGCTGACCTGTGCCTTTTTCACACATGTCCCCTACCACAGGGGGAGAGCACATTGCTATCCCCATACAGACCCAACCATGCCCCTCCTCTCTCTTCCCATCAGCACACAGCACCCCAGCCATCCTGCACTCCAAAGAAAAATCTTGTCCTTGAGTGTCCTTCAGAGCCCCCCCCCCGAAAAAGGGCAATGTCCCCAGTCTCCCCTGAGGTCTCAGGTCACCTCCTGGCATCCTCCCGAAGGTCCCTTCTCGGCCCCTGTCTGCCTTGCTGCTAGGTAGCTTGCATATCCCTTGCCCACAGCCCTTCCTCTCTCCTCTTCCCCCTTTTTCTTCCTCTTCCCTCTCCCCATAGTCTCCTGCCTCCTTTTCTCCTGCCTTCTCTGCACGTGGAAGCCAGAGAACAACCTCAAGCATTCCTCAGACACCATCTGCCTGAGACAGGGTCTCTCATTAGCCCAGGGTTTGCCAGTTCAACTAAGATGGCTAACTAGTGAACCCCCAGGAGTCCACATCTCTGCCTCCCCAAGCCTAGGATTATGAGTGTGTACTCCAGATCCCAGCTTTTTTCTTTCCACAAGGGTTCTGGGGATCAAACTCAGCAAACACTTCTGGTGGAGACATCTCCCCAGCCCAAATCTCAATTAGTTTATTTTTAACTGTAAACATTATTTTGATGTATATGGATGCTTGGGCTGCATGTATATCTGTGCACCATGTGGAGGGCAGAGAGGGCATCAGATCCCCTGGAAATGGAGTTACAGACAAGGGTGAGCTGCTGTAAGGGTGCTGGGAATCGAACCCATGTCCTCCATAAGAGCCAACACTGTTCTTATCTACAGAGCCATCTCTCCAAGCCCCTCATTTAATTTATTTTTGGGATAAGTTATACATAGCACAGACACATGGCTTTGAGCATTTTTATTGCACCTAGAGTAGTATTGGGTCTGACATGCAGCTGTGCAGCCCCCATGACATCACCCCCAGAATGTCACCTCCATGATGTCACCCCATGACGTCACCCCCAGGATGTCACCTCCAGAACTGTCCTCATTCTGCAAAACCAAGTCAGTATCTGTGAACGTAGCCCCAGAAGCCTCCATCTACTTCCCGTCTTGGTGAACTTGATGACTCTGGGATCCTGTGAATGTAGAATTGTTCTCTGTTGGTCCATTCTCCTATTTCCCAGTCAGGATAACAGGCATGCACCACCACATCTGGCTTGGGAGGTGCTGAGCACAGAACTCAGGTCTTCCTGCCTGCTAGGTGCACCTCATACTGAGGCACATCCAGCCCTTGGACTTGATTCTTTCGTGAAGCGTCCAGCCCCCTCTCCAAAGCTATAGCAGATGTCGGGATCCGTTCCCACTTCGAGGCTGACTCTATTGTTATCCAGCCCATCAGTTTGGTGCTTGCCAAGGCTCAGCTCACTGGCATTGTCTATTCCACAAACCCAGCTGAGCACCAGAGAGCATGCCAGATACCACTGAAGGAGCTTGGGTTCCACTGAGGCAGAGTCTGTCCTGGCTGTAGCCCCAGAAGCAGAATGGAAGCCAGCAGCTTGTCATGTGATGTAGGACATGAGTGAGGTCATCTGTGAAGGCTGAGCAGGGCTGAACATAGGTGGCACTTCCTGAGTAGCTACAGTTACTGAAACCCCACCCCACATCTGCTCGGTGCCTGCTGTAGATGGTGCATTTTTCTGAATGACACACACCAGCTTCTAGGGAGGACAGTCAGCCTCCACCCCTCCAGGGGGTGTCTCCAGGCCCCACTTGACAGAGGAAGACACTGAGGTAAAGAGAAATGACCCAGCACTGGCACATCTGGGCTCGGCTTTGCAGAGTCTTCACCTGAGGCAGGCAGGCTTGGAGTTGCAAGAGTCTCAAGGGAGAGGGGGTGCTGAACTCTCCTCCCCAACAATCAGAGCTTGCCCCTCCCAGATACGGGAATGTGGCTATTAGCCTGGCCTCGGAGGCACACACGCTTTGCTTCTAGAAGTTTCCAGGCCCTGCCCAGGCTTTCAGCTGGATAGTGATTGTTCAGAAGAATCAGGATTGTCCAAGAGTGGGCTCACCTCAGGGATAAGAAGGGAAGCCGTGGACGTTTTAACTGGTGTGACAGCCATGTGGCCTGTTGGGTATTAGCGGGTGACGGTGAAGGCTCTGGAAGCCCTTAACCCTTGTGCCATCCAGAGCCGGAGCTCTCAGTCTGCTTTGCTTTGAAGAAGGCTGAGGAAAAGGGCCCTGGTAGAGTCCCACAGTGTCTGCGAGGCCAAGCTGCAGTCCTGTGCCCAGCACAGTGGTCCAGACCGGCTTCCTAGAAACACACCTTACAGCTGGTAGAGGAGCAAGCCACATTCCCGGGGTGGCTCAGTGGAAGGCAGCGGCTTCACGGCAGCAAGGCCAGTGGCATCCTTATCCAGGCTATGACTAACTGGAAGTGACAGGCGGCAGAGCAGGAGCAGGTGGCAATTCATCTGTTCTGTCAGACATCAGATCTGCAGCGAGGACCCCCCCAGATCCCTGGGGCCAAAGGACCTTAAGCAAGAGGGCAGGCAGGGCGAGGACATTTAGAAGGGCTTAGGTAACAGAAGGCTGGCCCCTGCGCTTGCTCCCGGCTGGCCATTCCATCCCAGCAACCCACGGTGCCTCTCCACCCCAGCCATGGATATACACCAGCACTGAGTGGATCGAGATGACAGGATCAATGAGGGCACAGGCTAAGGCCTAGTGAGCTCTCTCCAGGACTGCTGTTTACCACCACAGTACTCTGCAAAGAAGGGATGGACTTCCCTGGGAATGACCAGCACCTGGTGAGGACTTGGGGTTCCACAGAAAAGAAATTAAGCTAGAGATATCAAGGCTGAGCCCCCAGGGCTAAACCCTGAAGTCTGACCCCAGACCAGGACTCCTACCTCCCCTGAATCCAGCCCCACAGCGCCCAAGCCTACCGCTATATCTTGACCTCCAACCTCTGGACCTCTACCCGTGCCTTACACCAGCTCAGCAGCCACCCCCAGCATGCCTTTGCTGTCTTCATTGTTATCAGGAACTTCAAACAGTTGTTCACATCACACCCACATGCAGGCGTGGAGAGAGGTGAACGCATGATGCTTGCTTGCTTGCTTGTGCTCAGCTGGATTAACCCACTGTCTTAGTTAGGGCTTCTGCTAGTCTTGTCTTCATTAGTGATTGATGTGGGAGGACCCAGATCAGGGGAGCAATGCCGCCCCAGGGCAGGTGGTTCTGGGTGGCAAAAGAAAGCGACACACGGGGAAGCAAGCCAGTAAGCAGCACTCTTCCAAAGGCCTCCCCCTCAGTTCCTGCTTCTAGGTTCCTGCCTTGATTTCTTCCCTTGACTTCCCTCAGGGAGGGATGAAGTGTAACCTGAGAGGTGTAAGCCAAATAAAACCTTTCCTCTTCAGGTTGCTATTGTTCATGGTATTTTATCACAGCAATAAATCACAGTCTTAGCAAACTAAGACTGGGGAGAAAGGGTACCTTTCACCTCACACTTTGTAACATCATCCAGGGAAGTCAGGGCAGGAACCCAAGGTAGGAACCTGGAGGCAGGAACTCAAGCAGAGGGTATGCAGGAGTGCTGCTTACTGGATTGATTGGTCACGGCTTGCTCAGCCTGCTCTCTTGTACCACCCAGGACCACCAGCTCCAGGGTGGAACTACCCACATTGTCCTGGGCCCTCACACATCAATCACCAAGAAAATGCACCACGAGCCAAACCAGTGAGGCATTTTCTCAGTTGAGGTTCCCTCTTCCTGAATGACTCTAGATTGTGTCAGGTTGACATAAAACCAGCTATCACACCCATTTGTACAGTGAGACCTTCTGCCTAGGTAATGGTGCCACTCACAGTAGGCTGGGTCTTGCCGCATCAGTTAATTTAATTAAGACAATTTCCCCACTTGACCTATGTAGACCCTCATTGAGAAACTGGGGACAGCAAAGGAGCCCGGCTACCCCTGCCCCTCCCCACCATATACTCCACTCTCCAGCCTCTCCCCTCTGTGCACCAGGGAGCAATATTTCCAGCAGCCTTCATTCTTACTGACTTCTCTCACCAGCCGTGGCTTCTGGGATTTACTGGGATTTTCTGTGACACGCTTGGCAATCTAATTGAGGAATTGGACAGTTTAGCTGCAGAGTGAGATTTATTCGGGAGTCATGCTCTGTCCTGAGCCACAAGGCTCCTCTTCAGCCGGCTCTGGGAAAGAAGGGTGCTCACTCCATCTAAGTGGCGCAGGACTTGGGAGCTGTAACTCAGGTTTCTTCAAAGCGGGGGCGATGTGATTGCTTTCCCATAACTAGGGCTGGGAAAGCATCACTGAAGTAGCCTCAAGAGCCTGAGGCAATTTTGCCAGCAGATAAGAGGAGCTGACTGTGGCAGCATGGGGAGGGGGGCAGGAGCGGGGAGGCTCCCATAGAGAGGAGCTTGGCAGCCTTTGCAATCTACAGAAATAAACAGACTGACTATAGGGGACTTCCACCTCAGGCTACCAGCCCCTCGCCCCCTCAAACATTCACCCCAGCCCAGTGGTCCTTCTCTGTATCTGGATGCCACCCTCTTGGCCACATGGGCCTCTCTCTCTACACATGGGGTCTGAGTGCCTGCCCTGCCTCTGAGGTTGAACATGTTTTCTCAGTCTGAGCTCAATTGTAAGGCCACCTCCGAGGGCGACATCCCTGTCTTCCTGGCCCCGTGTTCCTGTTCCTCCTCTGCCCTTCCAGCACCTTTTACAAGGAACTTGTAATACTATGTATGTGTGTATGAATGTGTGTGTGTGTGTACGTGGGTGTGTGTATGTGTGTGTACTTGTGTGTATGTGTGTGTATACATATGTGCGTACGTGTGTGTGTATGTGTGTGTATATGTATGTGTGTGTGAGTGTGTATGTGTGTGTATGTGGGTGTGTGTATGTTTGTGTGCATGTGTGTATGTGTGTATACATGTGTACGTGTGTGTGTATGTGTGTGTATACATGTGTGCGTACGTGTGTGTGTATGTGTGTATGTGTGTATGTGTGTGTATATGTGTGTATGTGTGTATATATGTGTGCGTATGTGTGTATACATGTGTGTGTACGTGTGTACATGTGTGTATGGGTGTGTACGTGTGTGTGTGCGTACATGTGTGTGTATGTGTGTATGTGTATGTGTGTGTATGTGTATGTGTGTGTATACATGTGTGCGTATGTGTGCGTATGTGTGTGTACATGTGTGTGTGTGTGTGTGTGTGTGTGTGTGTGTGTGTGAGACCTCATGTACTTGTGTCACATGAAGGTAAGCACCTTCCCTGTAAATATTGATTCACCCACCGGATCAAGAATGAATACCAGGGCTGGAGAGATGGCTCAGTGGTTAAGAACACTGACTGCTTTCCCAGAGGACCTGGGTTCAATTCCCAGCACCCACATAACAGCTCACAACTGTCTGTAACTCTAATTCCAGGGGATCCGACACCCTCACATAGACATGCAGGCAAAAACACTAACACACGTAAAAATAATAAAAAAAAGAATGAATACCAGGAGACCACACCTTTCACCGGGAGTCTACGCTGGGTTCACTGCTAGCTGGGTCTGTGGGAGACAGACCTCTCTACCAACCAACCTCACAGAGTGGTGTGACCAACCTGAGATGACAGCAGGTGGGGTGGTCTCCTCTGCCTGCCTGCCTGCCTGCCCACACAGCCTGGGCAGCTAAAGGAGAGCTGAGTCCTGCTGAGCCCTGGGGGAGCAGGTGCCTAGGACTGTCATCCACACTTAGAACCCGGAGAGGGAGAGGAAAGACAGGAGGAGGAGGGAGAGGGAGGAGGGAGGGGAGAGAGAGGGGATGCAGGGAAGAAGGGGAAGAATGTGGGGGAGAGGGGAGGGGTGGATGAGGGAGACAGGTAAAAATGGAGGGGGGTTCAGGGAGAGAAGGAGGAGGAAGGGGAAGGAGGAGAAGAGAGTGGAAGGGGAGAGGAGGGAGCTAAGAGGAAGGGTGTGGAGAAAGCTGCCAGGGGCAGAGGATGGAAAGACGCTTAGATGTTTGTGAAGGAGGTAGCTTCTGTGATGGGGACCAGGAGACTCCCTTCTAGTCCTGGACACAGGGGTTGGGGGGCGGGAGGTGGCTCTCTGTACTCTTCTTCCTGTTTCTAGAGCTGAGGAGGTAGGGTCCTGCTGGGCCAGGATCACAGAAAAGTCTAGAAGCTCCTTGGAATAGAAGCCCCTCTGGAAGCCATTAGGCAGAGTAGCTCAGCCTTGGATAGCCCAAGGTTGTCCTAAACCTACCAAGACCCTGGGCCCTGGGAGACACAGAGGGCTCTGGTGGGTCTGAGGCCCATGCTTCAGTCCTGAAAAGGCAAGGTAACTGAAGGAAGACATCAGCTGCCAGAAGAGGTAAGTTCCAAAAGCATTTACCTCAGTCCAGATGGGTTTAATGCACAAGATCCGGCATCAGACCCTCCACATATCTATCCGCAAAAGGACGTGGTGTTGCCTGTCCACACAAGCAAACACACACAAAGGGTTGGGGGGACAGGGGGGACAAGTATGACCGCACTGTGACTCTTCTAAAGATCCACAGGCAGCCATTCACAGGGAGCCTGTTTGAGGACAAGGCCAGGAGGCCATCCAGGGGTATCCAGCCAATCCAAATTCAGCCTGGCTTTGCCAGAGAGTAGCTGACCTCAGACAAGCACCCTTTCTGGATGTTGGATTCCACTGCTGTGAAATGGAAGTCATAAAGTGCTCTCCTGAGTCCCAAATGAGATCCTGGAGGTGATGGGTCTACACAGGGTCTGATGTGGCTTCAGCTGTGCAGAATCTTCTGGCCCTTCTTCCTTTTCCGGGTTTCTGGAGGCCTGAATGAAGCCAGTGAGCAAACCTAGTCAATGGCGTCTTCCCTTCTGATGATACCTGAGTACAGGCAATAGCTCCCATTAGCTCTCCTGTTCCAAAAAAAGCCACAAGAGCGGTGAGTGCAAGGTGGCAATCCTCAGTGTGACCAGGGACTATCTGGGCCCACCAAGGCGTCTGTCACAACTCCACCTTCATCACCCAGGACCCTGATCCATAGATGACAGGATTTCCAGGACAGCCAGAGAGAGATACTCAGTCTGGTGGCAACACACAGCAGCTGCTCCCAACATAGGCCTCCCCCATCCCACCCCCCAACACCCAGGACATGCAGCTGTGCCAGATGCCAGGATACACCGGTTAGGCCTCCCCAGGCACACTGATCAGAGAGGGAGCGAGGTCACAGCAGGATAACATGAGAGATAATTAGTGGTTTTGTCAGTAACATGTTAATCCCACCGCTGTCTGCCCAGCCCAGGCTCTGAGCCAGGCACCAATGGAGAAAATGAAATTTCCTAACCTGTTCCAAGCACTGGTTCTTCTCGAAGCCCTCGGCCTCCACTGCCCGCTTAATCCCAACAGAGTGATGAAGGAGGGCCTGTGACCCACTTACAGATGAGCACAGAGGCCGGGAGAGGCTGAACTGTGGGAGCTGATGAACCCTGGATTTCTGGTCCCTCCCTGCCCCATGGAATGCTGGGTGCTGGGTGGTCCCTGCCCTCCCAGAGCCCTGGCTGGTAGATCTAGAAGTATGGGGAATGGTATGGCCATCTGCCCTAGCAAATTCCCAGGTAAAATTGGGGAAGGCTTCCTGGAAGAAGTGATACTTGAACTGAGACCTTGAGAGAGATTACCATGCCATAGCCCCTGTCTCCATCCATGCCAGGGTTTCCGCCACACTGGGTACTGCTACAAAGCAGGACCCAGGCCTGGCTTCTCTGGGTTCCTGGGGCCACTCCGCTTGAGACATAGGAATCACAGGGGATCCAGGTGTGACTGGCAGTGTGGGCTGAGGCAGAGGGCAGCAGGGTGGAGGAGCCTGCTGCTCACCCTGACACACCAGCTCTGCGGGGTAAGACACAGGGAATTGTTGAGAATGACAGGTCTACTTCTTGGCAGAGTTTTAGGACAGTGAGTGTCCCCCAGTGCTGTGGTGTGCCCAGTGGAGCAGGTGACCCGATAGGCCACAGCAGCACACTTCCAGGGCCAACTTGCAAATGGTATGTGGGAGAGAAGCTGAGATATACAAGTTGCTTGCCCTGCACTCTGGCTGTTCTGGAAGAGGGCTTATTTTTTTTTTTTTCGTTATCCGCTGCTTATCCTCAGAATGCCACTGGTGTCCTCACTTGGGCACCATTTGCCTTACAGCAATCTGCTGCCCTCACCCTCCCTGTCTCTAACACAGAGCAAAGGTAGGCTGGTGGTTATGACGAGGGACAAACTTGCTTTACCAGCAGCCACTGTGCGGTGTCTAAGCCGGCCCTGGGGTGAGTTGCATCGTGGTGGGACTCAGACTCCCATGCCTCCAGAGCCTGAATAATAAAACAGAGAGGCCACCACTAGCTCTCCAAAAGTTCAGGCCGAAGGCTGAGGGTGTAGGAGCAAAGAGGGTGGTCCTGGGTCAGCTCTGCATCCCTATGACCTCGATCCCTGTGTCTGTAAAAGACTTGGAACAAGGAGATTGCCAACTTCACAAGAATGCTGTGAATGTCAGTGTTGTGCCTACAACTGCTGCCGAGGTGTTTGGGACACAGTAGTGCCTAATAAGTAGAGAATTGTCACCCCTTGATGCCCAGCAAGCATCTTGTGTCCACCACCACCTAAGCTTCAGAAACCTAGGATGACAGGAGATGGTGTAGCCTGGATCCTGGATCCTGTGTGCTACCAGGACTTCTGTGACAGTGTGTGTATGTGGGGGGTGGGGGAAGCCCCTAGAACTTGAAACCACAACAACCCCACAAGGGCCATCAGGCCAACTCAGTCAGGTTGGTTCTGCAACACCTCAGGCCTAGAACTTGTTTCAAAATTGTTTCCTCTGGCTTCTCACAGACAAGTGCAAGCCCTCTGGAGGAGCTGGGGTGGGGTTTGAGGACCATGAGCGTTGGACAGGCAAGCCACTGAACAAGGAAATGGGGCACATGAGTGAGATCCAGCAAAGCCCCTACAATTACTTTAGACAGTAGAACCTCTAGACAATACATATAAAATAAAGGCTTAAAGGAATTAAAGAAACATCAAAGGGAAGGATTTAAAAATTGGAGCCAGGAGCCAGCGATGGCAGAAACAATCAAGCAGATTGGAAAAAGAATAAGGAAATTAATAAGTCAGTAATTGTATAAATTGGTGTAATTACTCTGGGAAACAACTTGCCATTATCTAGTAAATATGGGGTGATCAAACCATCATCCTACCGTCTCCCAGGAGACAGGTGCCAAATTTCTGGGATCCCTGTTTGGGAGGGTTGGCTGTTTGGCTGGCTGGTTAGTTGGTTAGTTGGTTGGCTGATTGGTTGATTAGTTGGGTGGGTGAGTGGGTGGTCTGGGTGGGTGGCTGGTTGGTTGGTTGGTTGGTTGGTTGGTTGGCTGGTTGGTTGGTTGGCTGGCTGGCTGGCTTGTTGGTTGGTTGGTTGGTTGGTTGGTTGGTTGGTTGGTTGGTTGGTTGGCCAGCTGGCTGGCTAGTTGGTTGGTTGGTTGGTTGGTTGGCTAGGTGGCTGGGGAGGTGGCTGGGTGGGTGGCTAGCAGGCTGGTTGGTTGGTTGGTTGGTTGGTTGGTTGGTTGGACTGGCTGGATGGCTGGGTGGCTGGTTGGCTCATTGGTTGGTTGGGCTGGCTGAGTGGCTGGCTGGGTGGCTGGCTGGGTGGCTGGGTGGCTGGTTGGCTGGTTGGGCTGGCTGGCTGGCTGGTTAGTTAGCTGGCTGGCTGGGTGGCTGATTGGCTGGCTGGTTGGCTGGTGGCTGGTTGGCTGGTTGGTTGGTTGGTTGGTTGGTTTGGCTGGCTGGCTGGGTGGCTGACTGGCTGGCTGGTTGGCTGGCTGGTTGGCTGGCTGGTTGGCTGGTTGGTTAGTTGGTTGGTTGGTTGGTTGGGCTGGCTGGCTGACTGGCTGGCTGGGTAGCTGGCTGGCTGGCTGGTTGGTTGGTTGGTTGGTTGGTTGGTTGGTTGGTTGGATGGTTGGTTGGTATGAGAATGTCTTCTTAGGTAGCCCAAGTTGGCTTTGAAGTTGTAATCCTCCTGCCTTAGCCACCCAGAGTTATAAGTGTATGCCATCATGCCCTGCCTGGGAGTGTTGTTAGTAACAGCAAAACCCAACCAACCAACCAATCAAGAAAACACAACAGAACTAAAGAAGAGAGGGAAGCAGGGAAAAACAGAGGGAGGGAGATGGGGAAGGAAGGGAGGAAGGGTCTTAGGGAAAGGGAGGGAAGAGCTTTTCAAAGGCAGAAATGTCTGGTCTGGGGAGTACTTGGCTTACAAGGTTAGTAGCTTCTCATCATAGATAAGAGGGTAAACTAAGGCAAGTGATTCCCTGTGATTCTATTTAAGATTCTCAGAGCCACCTAGCATGGGGTCCAAGTCTGATATCTCCTGAGACCCCCAGCTTTGGGTCAGGTACCAGGACCCCATGAGCAGTGGCATGCGTATGCATGGTGACACACAGGGTGACTGCAGTTTTCTTCTTGCTACACCTGTGTGCAACCCCACCATACCAGCTCCCTGGAGCTCCGGTCTGTATGCCTGTCTCCCAGGCATCTGACTCATATGTTCCCAGGAACATGGAAGGCGTCCAAGCCTGGGTCTGTCTGGCCCTGCAGACAGAGCTGGGCTCCCAGAGTAAGGGGCTGGCTGCCTCTGCCTCTGCTTATGCATGCCCAGCCAGACCTGGTCTCTCCAAGCTGCTGCCTGGGGATGGAGGGTGACGCCCCTCTACAGTCAGACAGTCCTGGGAGTCAGTCTTGCATCTTCTAAGCCATGTGACCTTGGTGAATGAGTCAAAGTCTCTAAGCCAAAACTGCTCATTTGCATAATGGAGAAAAGAATAAAGGCCCTTGGGGCTGCTGAGGGAGTGGGGGAGCTGTGTGATTTTACAGACTAGAAGACTCTGTATAAACAGGCTGGGCTCGAGCAGGGGCTCCTAAACCATCTGAGGTGGCAAACACCATTCCCAGGGATCCCTGTGCTAACCCATTTCTCTCACTACAGCCAAGTCACCTAAGCCACAGAGGATTCCGCTTCACAAAGGACAAAACTGAGGCCTGAGAGGAAGAGAACACACAGGGGACATCTCAGACCTGAGAAGCCACAGGCTTCAATGCACCGCTGTGTGTTTGAGGACAACCTTTGCCCTCTCAGACTCAGTTCCTACTCTGCTAGATTACTCATAGCTCTAAGAGGGACACTGGGCCATAGGATGTCCTATAGCTTATACTCGTATGGCCAACCAGGAGAAGCCCTGCCTGGGATGGCCTGTCCCCATAACTGCAATCTGAACCCCAGTCACCAAGCAAGGCCAGCTTGGTCAGCTGAATCTTGGTGACCTGCCACCACCGCAAATATGAGAATGACTTGGTTGCCTGAGTGAGCTGCCCCGCTTGGGTGCCTGCTAAGCTGACTTACTTTGGTGAAAACCCACTGATCCATTCTCTGAGCTTTGCTCCTTTATCAAACACGGACAAGGCCAGCATGCCCAGGCAGGGCCCTGGAGAACGAGCGGGCAGCCTGAGTATGCTGTGCTTATGTGAAGCCCAGGGTCCCTTGCAGCACACCACACACACACAGTCAAGCCACACCTCCAGACCTGCTCTGTCTGTTGGCTGGCTGGCCTGTCTCCATGCCCAAGGTCTGGCCCAGCACCATGCTGAGGGACAGCATCTTTTCTATATTGGTTTGCACATTGTGACCCTGACTTTCAGAGTGTTGCTTGAGGTCAGCTTGTTCTTAAACCTGGAACAAACTCTCTTGTGCCTCCTTGTTGTCCCCATGATCCATGAGGTCATTCCCCCATGGGAAGAAGCAGGCAGATGATGGCTTTCCCCTCCTCTCACACAGTATTTGCCCTGAAGCCAATGTCCAGGCTTGCAGGCTGGGGACATATGGCCTTAGCAAAATAGGAAGAAATTATCTCCAAAACACAGGGACAAGAGCAAGACTGGGCATCCCCACATCAGCACACTAGGGTCCCATGTCACCTATAGGCAAGCCAATGCAACACCAGGATGCACTGGCCAGGGAGACAGACACAGTTAAAGGACCAGAGAAGAGCCAGGAGTCAGAAAGAGCACCTGAGACGCTGACATGGCCTCTGCCCACTAGCATAGAGGCAAAGATGACAGGAGCAGATGTCCCTGCTCATGCCAACCTCTGCCCCTGCAACACAAGAACACTGAGGCATCAGAAGGAAATCCCATACCCTCTGCCCTTCTCCACCCAGGTGAAGTATCTGGGAGGCCAGAAGGCCAGCTTCAGCCACGGTGGACATAGTCTTGTCCAGCTGTCCTGCACCAGTCCCAGAACCTGACCAACTGCTCTGAGGGCAGTCTGGGACAGATAGTGACAGCAGTGAGTCACACATGCAGGAGAGACAGCCTCTGTGTGACCTTTCCCAGTGCGGGGACGATGGAAGCGCTGTTCCAGATTGGAATGACTTCCTGTCTGGGTGAGAATGCTGTTTCCAAGTCTGTCCACAGTCACTGCCAAGCCAGTCACTGCACAGGAGACAGGAAACCCAACCCTTTGAGGGAGTCCAAGTAGGAAAGCACTCTGTATCCCTACTAAGTGTCAGCTTCTATTAAGCTTGACCCCTGCTGTGGGATGTTCTGTATGTCAAATGCACTGCTCTGATTAATAAATAAAACACTGATTGGCCAATAGCCAGGCAAGAAGTATAGACAGGACAAGCAGAGAAGAGAATTCAGGGAAGTAGAAGGCTGGAAAGACACTGGGACCCTCCACCATAACAAGTGAGATGTAAAGTACCAGTAAGCCACAAGCCATGTGGCAAAGTATAGATTAATAGAAATGGGTTAATTTAAGATAGAAGAAGAATTTAAGATAGCGAGAAGCCTGAGCCATTAGGCCAAACAGTTTAAATAAGGTAAGTGTCTGTGTTTATTTTATAAGTGGGCTACCAGACTGCTGGGGCTTGGTGGGACCCGGAGAAAAGCTCTCCAACTACATGCCCCCTGTCCAAATGTGGTTCTTACACAACAGGTATGGCTGTCCCCATTTCACAGAAGGGCAAACTCGGCCTTGAAGACATGAAACCCTTTGCCCAGGGTCAGGCAGCAGCATGGAACCCAAGATTCCCCCGCCCCCATTTGGTCGTCTATCAATTTGTCCATTCGTTGTTCTGGTTCTGTGAGACGGAGTCTTACTATGCAGCCCAGGCTAGCTTTAAGCCTGTGATTCTCCTTCTCCAGCCCCCTCTCCCCAGTTGCTAAGATGACAGGTGTGTGGCCCCAACATTTTATTTGTTCATTCACTAGTCCTTGAACGTCTGGTCTTTGCCAGATACTGTGGGACTCAAAAGCTTCTACTCAAGTGGCTAGGTCATTCTGGGGCTGTGTGAATGCTCTACCCTAGGGCAGCTGTGTGTGTTGTGGATGGTGGTCCCCGTTCTGATTTGCCATTGCTTAGTCATTAGCTGTCAATGTTGGGAACATCACTGTCTAAGTTGTCAGAGTAACTGCCTTTAGGAGAAGAGTCCTGGGCTTCTGTCTCAGTTTGGATTTCTATTGCTGTGAAGACACACCATGACCACGGCAACTCTTATAAAGGAAAACATTTCATAGGGCTAGCCTACAGTTTCAGAGGTTCAGTTCATTATCATCATGGCGGGACATGGTGGCATGCAGGCAGACATAGTGCTGGAGAAGGAGCTGAGAGTTCTACATCTTGACTGTAGGCGGCAAGGAGAGACTGTCTCACTGAGCATGGCTTAAGCATATATGAGACCTCAAAGCCTGCCTCCATAGTGACACGCTTCCATCAACAAGGCCACACCTCCTAATACTGCCAGCTCCCTATGAGCCAAGCATTCAAATGCATGAGTCTATGGGGGTGAGGTGGGGGCCTACCTAGTCAAAACACCACAGCATCTATTCCTGAACAAACTGTTGCCACCAGGACAAGTGGGGGAAAGGAGGTGTGCTTCGCTCCTGGTTCTGGGAATTCCAGGGTGGATAGTGGTAGAGGCCAAAGGAAGCACGGGGCTTCCAACACTGAGAGATAAGGAGTACCACCGTGTGTGGTTAAAAAGCTCCCCAAAGGCCCGTGGCTTGGTGGCTAAGTGGCTTGGTGACCAGCCCCCTGGTGCTACCAGGAAACCATGGAACCTTAGAAGACAGGGCCAGTAGAAGAAAGTCAGGTTGCTGTGGTTATAATCTGATAGGGTATCAGATGCCTGCCCTGTGGCTGAGGCTGGCATTCTGTTTCCTAAGACACTTCACCTGATTGGGGCAGGGCAGTGGCCTACCAGAGGCTGTGGGATTTCCTTCTGGCACCTCAGTGTCCTTGTGTTTCAGGGGCAGAGGCTGGCATGAGCAGGGACCTGGAGAGGAATGTGTCCTGCTGATACTCTCTGCTGATGTGCCCACTTCTTCTTCCCGCTACCATGATGAAGAGCCTTGTTGCCTTACATGCTCCTCCCATGGGTCACACAGGTCCCAAAGCAGCAGAGACAACTGACCATGGACCAGAACCTCTGAAACCTTTGCTTCTGTGAGTTGGCTTTCTCTGGCATGTTATTATACAGGAAGCTGATTGCACAGCTAATCCTATAAAGCCTTCAAGATTCAACACAGAGCTCTGACCATCCGTTTTCTTGAACCATAGTCACCTCCTGAAGGCTCCCAACTCCAGACAAGGTGGTCCAATCAAGCTTCCCTGCTTGGGACCTCACGATGAGGGTTCATCTCAAGCAGAAAGTTGGGGAACAGACCACGTCCAAGCTGCAGCAGAGACCAAACCCAAGGCCAAGTGAGGTTTCAAACAAAGCTGGGTGGTGCACCACTGGCAGTGGAGTAAAAGGAATGTCCCAGATTTCTGCTCCTCCTTTATCTATAGACAGGCCTCCCTTGAAGGTACCCATGGCCAGCTGGGTGTGGGGATCACTTGCCTTGTTGCCGTGACAAAAGACCCTGAGCAAAGGCACTTAAGGAAGGACAGGTTTATTTGGACTTGCAGTTTGAGGCTGCAGATCATCATGGTGAGGAAGACATGAGAACAGAACCTTGAGGAAGCAGCTGGTCACATGACTTCTGCCGGCAGGAAGCAGAGGTCTGAATGATGGAGCTTGGTTTAACATCTTTTTTATGCAGTCCAGGACCCCAGGTCATAGAAGGGTGCTGCTACGTCCAGGGTGGGTGACCTCAGTTCACCTCACAGGCATGTCTGGGGCTTCTCCCAGGTCATCCTAGATCCTGTCTGGCTGATGAGATTAACCATCACACCAATTCTCTTGCTCTGGCCCAGTGCATGAAGCGGCATGGCAAGGCTCTTGTCTTAGATCTACAGCCCTGTCACTAGTGGCTGTGGTCCGGGGGACTGCCTGGACCTATGGTGGTGAAGAGGCAGAGCATGCTTTAGGGAAAGGGCGCGAGAGTTTGTGGCTGTTTGTTACCGCAGCATCACTGAGGTTAATGACCCGTGAAAACCTATCACCCAGCTCCAGTTCAGGTCCCATCATGGCATTGATTAGTTCCACAGTGATTTACTGAGTACTTCTCTTCCTGCCCCAGGTCTGCGTTCCCTGATGGCAGATTTGAAGGATATTGTTTAGACAAACTCCGGACCATTTCATTCCCTCCCAACACTCTTAGGGGGAAAGCTGCAATGTGCAGAATCCAGGCTGCCGCCGTGGCTCAGGGAGAGGGTGGTGGGTACCAAAGTGTGGACCTAGAGAGCTTCCTTCCAGAACCTTCCTCCTCCCTTCTCCCCCTGCCCACATGCCTGTCCTCAGGGACCTCTTCCAGGTGCCAGGGGCCAATGTGGGTCCTGTCAGGGTATATGGCTCTACCTGGGAGCCATGACACCTTCTGGCCACTGTGGGTCCCCAGGCCCACAGCCACAGTCTTTGTGCTCATCTCATGAGGGACCCAGTGGGGGCTCTGGTAATTGGACCTGTTCTGGGAATGAGAACCAGCCAAGGGATGCCTCCCCCTTGCCCACCCCAGTCCATTAATCAGCATCCTGTCCCCACACTGGTGTTGTCTTTAATTGGATGGAGGAGGCAGCAGGCAGGCAGAGGTGATGGCTTGTGCTGTTCCAGCCCACACACTCACTAGTCTCAGACACAGCCTTGGCAGGCTCAATTCTTCCTTCACTGGGGCCGGGGCACTACTGCCCTGTGACACTCAGCTTTGATTGCCCTCTAAGACAGACCCAAAATGTCAGATATCTCCTTGCTAAGTAGCATCAGCTCAGCGCCAACTACAGAGGGTGGGGATAGACAGACTGCCACTGAAGTGCAAACAGTAGGCTCTGCTCCCACGGACATGGGTGGAACTGAGCATCACTCTTGTAATTTGACATCCCGTGCCCCCCCCACTGCAGGCACGGGGCCACCAATAAGTCCATTTCCCCCTTAAGCTAGTTTAACTTGGGTGTCGTTCATACAATCTAAAGAGTCTAGACAGGCCACCCACGGAGACTCAAAACTTAATTGCATTCGACTTAACTCTGAACATCAACAAGGATGCAAGCAGGTCTGGGGGCCATCGGAAGCCGCTGTTAGGAAACCCATGGCAAGAGGCCTTATTCGTATCCCTCCTGGGTCTTTTTGCCCACTGATCTTGGAAATGGTCTCAGCACCGTCCTGGCTGAACCCACTGCAGACACGATTCAGAATATGAACCAATTCCAAGGCCTGGAAAATGGAACACACTGATGGGCTTAGCTCAGGTCACATGCTCTGCAGGAAACCCACCCATCATTTGAGAGTACCACAGGGAAAGATAGGGGTGGTGGGGGTCTAATGACATGGAGAATCTGCCAGTCAAGTCGCACAAGAACCACTCCGTGGGACATGTCAGCCTTGGAAGTTGATTCCTTTGTAGTTCTTTGACATACCTTCTAATAGTTCTGCCTCTCACCCTGCAGAAGTCCTTCCAGACCAGAAGGAAGGGCTGCCAAGGTCCCTGAGGTGCAGAGCCTGGAGCCAACGGCAGGGCCTGGCACAGACACTGGGCTCTCACTCTCAGTTTGGGTCAGAATCATTCTCTTTATCCGGCCATGGGCGGCTTGGACTGTTCTTGGAAGGAAGAAGAATCCATATGAATGTTAGGTAGCTGAGGAAGGACTCTGGTGAGCAAGTGCTGGTCAACACCCACCTGTCATCTCCCTCTGAACCATCTCCTGTGTTTAGGGTGGGGGTAAAGGAGTGGAGAAACTATTTTCAGGACCAGGGCAGGAACATCCTTTTCATACCCACCTTGCTTCATCCTCAGCCTCTAAGAGTCCTTGCATCCCGGGAACCTTCACACGTCAGGAGCCCTCAGACCAAGGTGCCTCACACTCAGGAGCAGCCCTCACACACCATGAGCCCTCACATCTCAGGAGTCCTCACACCCCAGGAGCCTACACTCCCAGGGGCCCTCACTCCTCAGAAGCCCTCACTCCCAGGAGCCCTCACACCTCAGGAGCCCTCACACCCTGCTTCAGGAGTGGCCTGGAGTCTAGGGACCTCAAAGCTCGTCAGGGCCGCCAGAGCATCATCCAGAGAGCTCCATGCTAGGCATGGGCAGGATGCTCATTTTCCCACAGGCCTCTGTAACAGTGTTGCCTGATCCTTAAGACAGATCACTGTTCAAACCACACAGCAGCCTCTCTGTTATCTCAGTATAACCAGCCTCCACGGGGTGATAAACAGCCCCGAATTGAATCGTTCCTTCTCCAAATTAAACTCTGCGGGGCCAGAGGACTGCCATTACCTTAATTATATTCCAGAATTTTCCATTCATCTCTTGCCTGGTGCTGCAGGTCCCATGTGGATCTGTCTGTGGACATTGATGGACGTGCAGTCCTGAAGCCAGCAGCTGGCGATGTGCCCCTCGTGGCTATCTCTACAAGAGGCTCTAAGCAGCCTCGGGACTCTGCCTATCTTCATCCCGCTATGGTCTCCAAGATGAATCACCCCACTAGTGTGCCAGCCTCCCTTCTAAATGCACGGGGGGGTTCAGTCTGCAGGTTCCCAGCCAGGGGCTGGCCATCCTGGGACACCATTGGATTTATCATCTGGTTCTGGCATCAACAGATCACTACATCATTGTGGTCTGGGTTCTTTTGTTGCTGTTTTATTGTGGTTTTGAGATAGGGTCTTACTATGTTATCCATGACTGGCCTCAGATTCACTATGTTCAAGGCTGGCCTTGAACTCTGAGTACTGGGACTGAAGGTGTTGCCACACCCTGCTTATTATGATCTGAGTTTAAATCCAGAAAAAGGGTGGATGCTATTCTGAAGTCCTGCCCCAGCACCTGTCCATGGACCTAGGGTATTCCTCGGGTATTCTGGGGGTGGGGTGGGGGGCAGGGGACTCTTTCTGGAAGACAGGGATAACGCAAAGATGGATGGATATCGGGAAGATGGCCTGTGGGGCTGAGTCCAGAGCTGCTCTCATATCACACAGCTGGGCTTCAAAGCCCATTCCTGGGGATCTGATCTGAGCAGGTCAGTCAGGGTATCTGCACCCACCACATGGCCCCAGCAGCTGCTGGATGGGTTCAGCAACTGATGCTCAGGGAGGAGGTGCTGAGCTACAAACAGACCGATATCCACACATCTGCTCATGAGTTCCATTTGCAAGCAAGTCTCAGCAGTGAGTGATAACCGTGCTCTCATTTTCATTAAAAAACAATTACAGATGGTCCTTGACTTTGAATGCTTCCACCGGGGAGGCATTGACTTTGCAGAGTGTCCTGTACGTTCAGTAGAAGCCATGCTTCAGATGTTGGAGGGTTTGGGGGCTAGGGATCCTCCCTGCAGCCAGCTCTAGCTGCCTGAAGTTCCACGGGCACTGCCAGTGTACTCCCAGTGTGCCAAACTAGGAGGCTTGCTGGGCTAGGGGGATTTGATCCATTTCCAGCTGACAGTGGCCTTACCAGGGCATGACCCCATCAGAAACCAAGGACAGCATGCACACTCCCACACTCTGGCAGAAGAGTCACCAGTATATAGACAGCACTTAACCTGACTCTCCCTTCCCAGGCTCTCCTGAGGCCTGAACCCCATTAGCTTCTGGCTCAGTACCCCTCCTTCTATGTTTTGAGAGTTTTTTTGTGTGTTTGTTTGTTTGGTTGGTTGGTTGGTTGGTTTGTTGGTTGGTTTTTTGTTGGTTGTTGTTTTGTTTTGTTTTTGCCCAAGTAGCTTAACCAGTTCCCTAATGCACCAGAGTCCTATCACAGAGCAGTCCCCACAGAGGTCCCCACAGAGTTCTCCGTGTTTATGCTCTCCCACTTGGTGAAGCCTCTGCTAAGCCTGGACCCTACATAAAATCTGCCTTCCTCACTGTGCCCTCCCTCTTAAAGCAGAGGGTTTTCTTTTCCCCCAGCATCTGTAACCCACTGACATATTACATTTTGGTATGTGTGTGGTCAAGGGCCTAATTCCCCACTACACACCCTCTCCCCATCCCATCCCCCTCAAAGAAATGTCCTAGATCAGGGACTTTATCTCATGCATGGCTGTGCCTCAAGGCATAGGGATGAGCCAGTTCACAGAAAGTGCTCAAAATGATTCTGTTTATCAGGAGCAATGAGACCATTCAATAGGGCAAAACATGATAGCAAGCCCTATAGATGCTGAGACAATAGGACTTCCCTCTGCAGAAGAGCTAAACCCTTATCTCATGACGTAGTCAAAGGCTAATCAAAATGGACTCCTGACCCAGATATAAGAGCTGAGATAATGATAAAACCCTTAGTAGAAACAGGAGTGAGTTCTCATCACGTTGGGTCAACCAGAGGTTTCTTGGTCCAGACCAACAAAGAACACAAAATAAAATATACTCCATCAAGATAAAAAACATCTTGGCTTTAATCCCAGCACTGGGGAGGCAGAGGCAGGCAGATCTCTGTGAGTTCCAGGACAGCCTGGGCTACAGAGTGAGTTCCAGGACAGTTAGAGTTAAATAGTGAAACACAGTCTCAAAAAAAAAAAAACAACCACTACCAACCACAACAACAATAACAAACAAACAAACATCTGTCTTAAAAGAAATACCATCAAGAAGTAAAAAAGAATTTTAAGAATGGAAGAAATAATTATGAACTACATATCTCCTGAGAATTCTATCTTTGTTACATTAAAACAAACTCAAATAATTCAATAAAAAGACAAATAACCAGCACGTGGCACATGCCTTTAATCCCAGTACTTGGAAAGCAGAGACAGGCAGATCTCTGTGAGTTCCAGGCCAGCCTGGTCTACAAAGTGAGTTCCAGGCCAGCCAGGACTACACAGAGAAACCTTGTCTCAAAAAACAAACAACAAAAGAAGACAAATAACCCAGTTCAGTGGGTGTGGTGGTGGCTCTGAGGGTTCATCTCAACTGTCAACTTGACTGGATTTAAAATCACCTAGGAGACACACCTTTGGGTGTTCCAGAGAGGTGTAGCTGAAAAGGAAGAACTCCCTCCCTGACTGAGAACCATCCCATGAGCTGGCTTCCCACACTAAATAAACAGAGAGATTGAACTGAGCACCGGAATTTGTCTTTCTGCTTCCTGGCTGTGGAAACCACGTGAGCAGCTCCCTCACACCCCTGCCACGTGCTCTCTCAACCATGGTGGACTGTGCCGTCAAACACGCTTGTCACAGAATGAGAAAATAACTAATACAGTGGCACAGGCCTGTGGAGGGCAGGGGGACTGTTGAGCTCAAGACCTGTCTCAGTAACTAAGTAAACACACAGGTCCATGCAAATGACCAACCTAGCACAGACAGGGTAACGATTGTATTTGACACTTTCTCAAAGCGGATACACAAACGACTGATAAGCATTGCCATGTTGTCCTCTTGGTTGCTGCCCTAAAGCTATTAGACAAAGTGCTTGTTTGCCTCACACTTCTGGGTTATAGTGCATCACTGAGGAAAGTCAGAGCAGGAACTTGAGGCAGAAACCCTGGAGGAACACTGCTTGTGGCTCACTCATGCTCAGCCAGCTCTTCTAGACAGCCCAGGACCACCTGCCCAGGGAATGATGCCGCCCACAGTGACAGTGGGCTGGGATCTACATCAGTTAATAATCAAAGTGATCCCTCACAGACGTGCCCACAGGCCAGTCTGATCTGGGTAGTCCCTCAGCTGACACACCCTTCCACTCAGCTATGTCAAGGTTACAGTTAAAACTAGCTGGGACAGCACATAAAATGTTCAACATTGGGGCTAAAGAGATGACTCAATGGTTAAGTACATGTCTTGCTCTTCCAGAGGACCAGAGTCCAGTTCCCAACACCCAAGTCAAGCAGCTTTCAACCACCACTAGCCTCTGCAGTCACCTGAACTCATGCCTGAGGCTGTGTGAGTGCGCGCGCGCACGCGCGCGCGCACACACACACACACACACACACACACACACACACACACACTGATGATAAAGAAGAAGAAAGAGGAGGAGAAGAAGTATAATTTTCTTTTTTAAAAAATGGTAGCCGTGAAAAACACACAGAGGGCCGTGTCCGGGCCCATTTGTACTGCTGCTACTCAAATCTCCACGTTACTCAGACTTGTGTGGCTATGACAAGCTGCTGAGAGAAACACTGTCAGGGAAGAAAGGGTTGGGTCGGCTCCTGGCTGCGGAGGCTTCAGACTGAGGTCACTTGGCCTCCTGGCTGTGGCCTGTACTGAGGCAGAGCCTCATGGTGGAGCTCTGCCTCAGGGTGGAGCGTGTGTTCAGGGCAAAAGTGATTAGCTGATGGGCACAAGAAGAGGGGAGAGACTTGGAACAAGTATGTCTTTCCAGAACAGTGGCCTCGGTCCCCGTCCTAGTCACTGTTCTACGGCTGTGCAGAGACACCATGACCAAGGCAACTCTTATAAAAGAAAATATTTAACTGGGGGATGCTTACAGTTTCAGAGGTTTAGTCCGTTATCATTATGGTGGGGAGCTTGTCAGAAGGCAGGCATGTAGCTGAGACCTACATCCCAATCTGCAGGCTGAGAGAGAGAGAGAGAGAGAGAGAGAGAGAGAGAGAGAGAGAGAGAGAGACTGGGCTTTGCATGGGCTTTTGAAACCTCAAAGCCTACTCTTCCCCACTCCCCCAGACACACATTCTCCAACAAGGCCACAGCTCTTAATCCTTTCAAACAGTGCCAGTCCCCAGGGACTAAGCACTCAAATATATGAGTCTATGTGAACCATTCTTCAAACCACATACCCCCACTTCTCATGTCTACCCAATGGTGTCACCATGTAAAGAATCTACCAAGGACTGACCCGCTGAGTCGGACCCTCAGCATCCAGTTGCTTCCCTGAAGCTCCATCTCTGAACACAGCCACTTTGAGAGCCAAGCCTTCAGCTCTCGAACCTTGGTGGGAACACTTCACACACAAACCACAAAGTCCTGCCCGAGCCCTCAAAGGCTCGTGTCCATTTCATATCACAAAGGACACTTAATCCGTCGTCAAGAAGCCCCAGAGGCTTAACAGCTCTGACATCGTTCAAACAGCAAATTCAAAGTGTCCTCTGAGACTCAAAGCAAATTCTTAGCTGGGTCGAATACAAGGGCATGGAGTAACCTTCCCATCCTGAAACAGGGGAACAGGCCATTCAAAGGAAGGCAGATGACAACCAAAACCCAGCAGAGCAAATGTGAAATCCTGGTGCTCCTCGGCTGGCATAGGGGCCTGTGTGGCATGCCCAACAGGCTTGGGCAGCCCTGTCCCTCTGGCTCTTTCCCTCCATTCTTGTTACTTTCATGACGTTTCCTGTTGAGACTTGATGCCAGGAGCAGCGGAGATGTGGCCTTTGGGGAGGGAGGCATTAAATCCCAATCTTGAGGACACCATCTTTGCCAGTGTGATTAGCATCCACAATAAAGGACTTGACCATGGATGGCAAAAAGCTCGTGATCCTCATGATCCTCGTCCCTTCCACCTTGAGAAGACATGGCATTCCTCCCCTTGGTGTTAAGAGCAAGAAGCAATCTTACCAGGTGGCCATCCCGCTGATGAGAAACAAAATTCTGTGCTTTGTAGATTAGATCTGCAGCATGTGGACCTCCTCCTGGGCTGGCTCTGCACACTGCTTGTGGTGTTCCTCAGCAGGCATTCCATGAACTCAGCATCTCTAACACCCTGGGGTTTCCAGCTATGGGCGTAGTTGTGGAGGGCTTCTCTACCCTGCTTCTCCAGACCTTTCCAAATTCCCCCTGTAAACTTGTTCCAAGAGGCACCACCAGCACAATCCCACCAACACCCTTGGTTCCCAGTCTCTGTGTTGGCCAGATCTTCACTGCAGTGACACACATTGCAAGAGTCTCAGGGAGGAGGGGTTTCGTTTAATTCCATCTCAGTGGGAACACAGTGAGGTGGAGACAGCAGAGATGAGCATCTCATGGTAGCTAGGGAGAAGACCAGAGATGCTGAGGGGCCCCGGAGAATATATATATCTCTGCACATCTTGTCTACAGTGGCTAGCCCTTCAAATTGGGTCCTACTTGCTAATTTCCACCACATTCCAGCAGTGTCAACAAAGTCTGAAGCCTTCAGTAGATTAATCCAGTGGTGAGGACAGAAGCCTCACTATCTGATCGCTTCCCTGAGTCCCCACTCTGATCCCACTGCTCTAGGGACCAAGCCTTCAACTCACTAGTTTCTTGTGAGACATTTTATTATAGGGCCTTTAATAACAGCTCATCTAATCTCCAAAGCACAGAATTGTGTTTCTTATCAGCGGGATGGACACCTGGTGAGATTGCTCTCTGCTCCCAACACCAAGAGGAGAAATACTATGTCTTCTTAAGGTGGAAGGGACGAAGATCAAGAGCTTTTTGCCATCCATTGTCAAGCCCTTTACTGTGGATGCTAATCACACTGGCAAAGATGGTGTCCTCGAGATTGGGATTTAATGCCCCCCCCCCAAAGGCCACATCTCTGCTGCTCCTGGCATCAAGTCTCAACATGCATATGGGAGGGGATGATGTCATGAAAGTAAGGAGAGTGGAGGAAAGTCACACCCACATATTACTAGTAACAATGTATACGATGTAGGGGGGGTGGGGGCGGAACAGAGCAGTCCTTTTGCAAACGGTTAGACATGTAGCCAGTTACAACCCCACACCTGTAGTTATATACCCAAGAGAACTGAGGATGTCCTCCATGTAGATGCTTCTATTCAGACATTCACAGCAGCATTATCCTCAAAAAGCAGAAGTAACCCACACACCCACCACCACGTGGGTGAACATAAGGCTGTGCCTTTTCAATCGAATAAGCTTCGCTGGTAGCAAAGAGTAAAATTGTGGAAGGGCAGATGGTGAGTGTCAGAGGACCAGGCAAACAGCGCCTTCTGAGCATGTTGGGACCACTGCCCCCATGAACTCACATCAGCTGTGGTTGCCTGCACAAGATCTGTAAAAGAGCAAGTTAGTCAACACTCCAACATGGAGGAGAAAGGGCTCATGAGCTCCCTCCCCTAACTGAAGAGCTCTGGACAGTTGGTGGCTTCCCCGGGGGAGGAAGTCAGGGTTTTGTTTGTTTTGTTTTTGTTTTTTATTTTTGGGGGTTTTTGTTTTTGGGGGGTTTTGTTGTTGTTGTTATTGGTTTGGTTTTGTTGTTGTTGTTGTTGTTGTTGTTGTTGTTTTGGTTTTTCGAGACAGGAATTCTCTGTGTAGCTTTGTGCCTTTCCTGGAACTAGCTTTGTAGACCAGGCTGGCCTCGAACTCACAGAGATCCACCTGCCTCTGCCTCCTGAGTGCTGGGATTAAAGGCGTGTGGCACCAACGCCCGGCCAGGAGTCAGGTTTTTTTAAGGGTGTGGCTCCTGGTAGGTTGGCACATACTCCATTGAGTGGGTCACACACCTAGAAGTATATGGTCAGCATATGCCAGACTCAGTTATAGAAGGAAAAGGCATGAAGTTGGGAGGGGGTACCAGGAACAGGAGAATCCAGAAGGAGTCAAGGGAGAAGAATAGGGAGCGAATATGATCAAAACGTATTGTATGCATGTATGAACTTCACAAAGAACCAATAAAAATATTCTATTTTAGTTTTAAAAGGAACAAAGTGTTGGAGAGATGGCTCAGCCATTAAAGGCTGAAGCTTACAACTAACTGTATTTTTAACAGAACTTTAATACAACTTTATTGTGTATAAATTCTCTTAACAAGGTTGTTAAAAAATATATCTCACTACCATAGGGCATGGCTCCATGGCAGAATGCTTGTGTATACAGGTTTTTGTTTGGGTTTTTACTATTATTCTTTTGTAGGTTATGGGTGTTTTGCCTGTATGTATGTCTGTGATCATAAGTGTGCAGTGCTAGTTGTGACCAGAAGAGGGTGCCAGATCCCCGGAACTAGAAGAGCAGCCAGTGCTCTTAACCACTGAGGCATGCCTCCAGCCCCAGGACCTTGAGATTTTATCTCCAGGCCCCATGTCCTGTCCCCTTCCTGCTTCCTACATGAAGATACAGTGTGACTGGCCACCTTCTGTTTTTACCACAGCCGTCCCTCCCGGGACTGATGCCTTTGCTCAAACCATGAGCCAGCATACACACTCACTCCCTGACCTAGTTAGCTTTCTATTGCTGTTGATAAAATGCTGACCAAAAGCAACTTGGGTTTATTTCTCATCTTACATCCATCGCTGAAGGAAGTCAGGGCAAGAACTGAAGCAGAGACCTTGGGAGAGTGCTGCTTGCCAGCTTTCCCCCCACAAGGTGTTCAGCTAACTTTCTTACACAACCCAGAACGGCCAGCCCAGGGAATGTCATCGCCCACAGTGGGCTGGTACCACGCACATCAATCACAAAGATGACCCACAGACACACTCACAAGCCAATCGGATGGGGGCATTTTCTCAGTTGAGGTTCCTTTTGCCCAGGTGACTCGTTTGTATCAAGTAGGAAAAAAACAAAACAATAACAACACCCCCCCCCAAAAAAAACCCCCGACCAACCTACTCCATTAACTTGCATTTTTCAAGCCATTTTCATCACAGAAACGGAAAAAGTGATGAATACATTCAGCATTTGAGAAATGTTTTGCTCAAGGTTAACATGGCCGTGTGCATGTTGGAGCCAACATGTGTTTTTTTTCTACCCCACCTCAGCTCCAGCACCTACCCTCCCCCGGGGTATCACATGGCCCAGAAGAAGGCACTAGGCTGCGGGGTTCGGGCAAGATGATGGCACCAACAGCAGGCAGTACCCCAAAGTTCCTGGGCTAGGTTACTGTTTGCCTGCAAATCTCAAACCAGGATGCTTGCACTCGACAATGAAAACAGCTTAGGAAACGGCCCACAACCGACATAAAATTACCAGATTGTAGCCCACCCTAGAAAATCAGTAAAGGCTTGCCCCTCCATCACCCTTCTGTTTTGTAAGCTGCCTGCTCCCTGCCTTGGCCAGCACTGGCTCCAGTCTGCTTGCAAGCTTAAGCCCCAATTAAAGAGCATTGCTTGTCTTGTTCACAGCATTTGGCTTCATCTTGTGTCTATTGTGTCCATGCCAAAAGATTCTGTCTCTGCCCTCCGATCCCGCTGCCAGATCCCAATAATGGCCACAGGAAGCAGATAGAAAACAATTGCGGACGCACAAGATGCACGATGCACCGTCAGCACACTGGGCCTAATTGGAGCATGAGAAACGTACACACGGCTGCAGACTGCTCATTAGCTTTAGACACACGTGGAACCTTTTCAAAAACCTGGCCAGATTTTTGGCCATAAAAGAACTCTTAATAAACTTCAAAGGATTGATGTCACGTGTAAGAGCCCAGTGCAAGGTAATTAAAGTTCAAAAATCGGAGAAGATAACTATGAATAAAAAATGTTCCTTTCAATAATCTACAGGTCACAAGAAAGAAACACCATGCAAATGAGAAGATATTTTGTCTCCTGTGAAAATAGAAGCAAGAACTTCCAAACATATGGGAGGCAGGCAGTGGCGAGAGCACCCAAGCCGTGAATATTAAGAAATAACCAAGGCTGGAAATTAATGGGCTAAGCATCCAGTTCACACACCTAAGAGAACCGAAAGAAGAAAAATACCAGAGGAAATCAAATAATAAAGATAAGCCCAGGAATTAATGAAATAGGGGGCATGGGGATGTGATAAATTAATGAAATTAGAGATTAATTCTCTGAAAAGACTTGGGGGGGATGAGAGTTAACTTGTCTGAGCTCGTTTCCCTGGAGACCAGTCTCTCAGCATGGGAGCTGGCCTCATGCACGCCTCAGTAACAGCCAGATAGAGCCCAGGGCTTGAGACAAGGCTTCCCAGCAGCTGTAAGGCTGGAAGCCAGGCCTTGCCTGGCACCTGGCAGGTGCTCACACAAGAACACTGCAGAATCAGGCCCTTGGCCAGGACAGAGAAGAACCACAGCATCCTAACATCACAGCATCCTAAGCCCAGCCATCCTGAGTGGAGGGTCCTTTCCTGACCCTTGATGCCCAGTCAGGCTAGACCTTTGTAAGCAGTAGATGGCTGTCACATGGATGGATGGCTGCTCCTTCTTGGAATTCCCATTTGTACTTATGACTCAAGGAAGTACATTCTGTATCATGGTCATCCTTCATCCTGGCTTGCATGACCTGATCATAGATAAACCTCTGGAGAAATTGATCACAGGGAGAGAGAAGAGAGAGAGAGAGAGAGAGAGAGAGAGAGAGAGAGAGAGAGAGAGAGAGAGAGAGAGAATATGAGCAGAAACTGAATTGGAAGGGGAGGGCCGATGCTGTGAACCCTGAACACACTGCAAAGTCAGAGAGATGATGTGCTAGGCTGAGCAAAGGTCTTCAAGGAAACACAGAGCCTCATCCCAGGGGACTGTGAGTGTTACAGGACAGAATACATTGCAGGAAACTGAGCCTCTGGAGGTGAGATTACCTGAACCGTCTGTGACCTGTGATGTCATCACAAGGATCCTTACAGCAGAGAAGTGGAGGGAATTTGGCAGAAGAAGAGGACGTGATGGGGGGGAGGGGGTAGTAGCATATTTTCAGGTGTGTTACTCTTGTTCATGTTGCATTTGTTTGACTCTGTGAAGCTGTGTTACTGTGCCTGTCTAAGACACCTGATGGTCTAATAAAGAGCTGAATGGCCAATGGCAAGGCAGGAGAAAGGATAGGCGGGGCTGGCAGGAAGAGAGAATATATAGAGGGAGAGATCTGGAAAGAGAGATCTAGAAGGAGCCAGAGAAGGGGAGGGTATTAGGGGCCAGCCACCCAGCTACACTGCCAGCCACGGAGTAAAAGTAAGATTTACGGAAGTAAGAGTCCAGGGAAAACCCAGAGGTAAAATGTAGATGGGATAATTTAAGATAAGGAAAGTTGGCAAGAAATGAACCATGCTAAGGCTGGGCAGTCATAAGTAAGAAGAAGCCTCTGTATTTATTTGGGAGCTGGGTGGCGGGACCCCCCCCAAAAAAAAACAGACAAAAAAACAAACTATAATAATTTGGTGTTTCAACGTGGGCCGTATTTCCACATAGGGTTTAAGAAAGCTGGGGGAAAGCAGGGAGAGGAGAGATACGGCTCCTTTAAGAGTTTCGGCTGTTCAGCCACTGAGCCCTTGGGCAGCTAGTATGTTAAGTAGAAACAAAAAACTAAGTAAAAATGCCTGCCACAAGCATTGGCATTCTAGAGGTTTAGGAAGGTTGAAGGCAGTTCCTGGTCACACAAACCTCCAGACAGCCTTGAGTTTTCACGTTTGGCTTTCCTGACCTGAGAAGCAGGCAGAGCTAGCTGAGAGCTGCAGGCAGAGATTCCGGGTGTGCCTTCATCTAAAAGTCTGCTCATGAGGTCTGTTGAAAAGCAAAGGACAGCTGCAAAGAAACCTGGGATTGAAAGAGAGGCTGTTGAAATAAAGCAGCCTATATACTTTAGGAATGCCTTAACTTTTAAAAAGTTAAAAAATATATTTGAAATGGAAAGCAAACATGCTTTGGAGTTTTGTTTCCACAGGAAATAAGAGGCTGTGGATTCCTTCAGGGTTAATATAAATCATGTTTGATCAGTTGGGACCTCCTGAAACTTGACAGGTGACATCTATTAGCAAAGGTTACTGCTGGTCTTCCAGGACTTGCCCATTATCTAAAATTTTCTCTCTGGGACCCTAAAGATACTTTGTCCACAGACAGCAGGAGGAAGTATGGAGAAAACTGTGCCCACATTCCCAAGAGTTGGGGGATGTGGGTGGTTTTTGGTTATTTGGTAAGCTATGGATGTTTGTTATCAATTAGGGGAAAATAGAATAGCGATACAAATTTAAAGTTATTTTTGCACTGTATATATGTTTTTACTCTTGTTTAAGGGATTTTTGTATTGTATTTTATCAATTTTAAATTGATAAAAAAAATTTAAGGTTATTTTTGTTACAACATATTGTATTCATGTTTCTATTTTTGTTTGAGGTATTGTGCCTATGCAGTTTGTTTGGAAACATAGGGTGAAGTTCTAGTTTTTGAAAGCTATTATAAACTATATAGGACAATCAAGAAACATAGGTCAGTAGTTAGTCATTTATAACAATCAAATTTATAGATGTTAGGTATGTTTTCTAGGTTAAATAGATATATTTTAGATAGATGTTTGTCAGATACTTCAAAGACCTACAGAATATGACATTTAAATGTTTTGTTAACTTAAATTTTTTCATGACAATGAGACACATCTGGCAGCATCAATTTTCCAGCCAAGATGATGGGCATTGAAGAAACTCCTATAAAGTTAGCTTTCATTGTGGCAAGGTTAGCCACTGGGCAAAGTAACTGCTCTTGCTTTTGACTGCTGACAATGTGATTTGCAAACTGGATATGCAGGAAACACAGAAAAAAAAAAACTGTTGAACTTTGCCAAAACAAGGCAGAACAGTCTTTCAAAATTCCTGCTTCGCAGAAGAATCAGATATTTTGCAGGACACAGAGGAAAATGACTGATGAATTTCCCCAGTACAAGGCAGGACAGTCTTCCAAATTTCCTGCTTCACTGAAAAGTCTACCAGATACTCTAGGCCCATAGGCTGAAGATGGATGCCCCAACATTGCAGAAGAACTTTGGGTGACTGTCCAGGCAGCCAAATGTCTCTGTTGTTTGATAATATTGTATCCTTCTGGGTCTTTGATGAAGTTGAAGACTAAATAGTTATATTTGCAGTTTTTCTTGCAAAGAAAATCTATCTATCACTATTATGATAGATAGTAAATTAGGTATAAAACTTTAGATTCACTAAGGTAAGATAGATAAAGCATTTTCTTTGAATATGCTAACTATAAATGGACTAAATATTGTAAATTCCTAGTTGATAATTGTTATTATATATAGTCTTATTATGTTTAAGTTAAAACCCTTCCATTTTTTTTTGGGGGGGGCAGGGGGTTCAAGACAGGGTTTCTCTGTAGCTTTGGAGGCTGTCCTGGAACTCGCTTTGTAGACCAGGCTGGCCTAGAACTCACAGAGATCCACCTGCCTCTGCCTCCTGAGTGGTGGGATTACAGGCATGTGCCACCACCACCTGGCAAACCCTTCCATTTTTAATTAGACAAAAGGGGGAAATGTAATAGAACATTTTAAGGTGTGTTACTTTTGTTTATGTTGTATTTGTTTAACTCTGTGAAGCTGTGTTACTGTGCCTGTCTAAAATACCTGTTGGTCTAATAAAGAACTGGCCAATAGCAAGGCAGGAGAAAGGATAGGAAGGGGTGACAGACAGAGAGAATATATAGAGGGAGAAATCTGGAAAGAGAGATCTAGAAGGAGCTAGAGAAAAGGAGGACATCAGGGGCCAGCCACCCGGCTATTCAACCAAAAGCCACAGAGTAAGAGTAAGATTTACAGAAGTAAGAGAACAGGAAAAGTCCAGAAACAAAGGGTAGATGGGATAATTTAAGATAAGGAAAGCTGGCTAGAAACTAAGCCAAGCTAAGGCTAGTCATTCATAAGTAATGATAAGCCTCTGTGTATGAATTTATTTGGGAGCTGGGTGGTGGACCCCCAAAAAAGAGCAAAAAACTAACAACAATTGGGAGAGGGAGTAGCAAGCTTGAGATGATCACTCTGAAGATGAGGGAGACCACAGGCTAAGGGGTTCTGGGAGGCACCAGGGCCTGGAAAAGGCAGGAGGTGGATTCTGTCCTCTAGCCCTGATGGTGTGCCGGTTCAGTCCAGGGTAACTCATTCTGGCCTTCTGCCTCCCACAACGTTGTAGAGGTTAGATGAGGACATAGAGTTTAAAGAGTTAGAGCCATTGAAAGGTCTGAGGTCATTGGAGGAATGTCCTAGAAGGGGGTGGCACACCACACACACCCCTCTTCTTATCTCTGTCACTTCCAGCCCCAAAGTCATCAATTCCCCCACTTTACTTCCAGGAGATGGTGTTGTCTCTGCATAAGCCAAAATCAGTGGGGCCAACACACCATGGATGGAGACTTTGAGAACCTTGAGCCCACATGGACCTTTCCTCTTCTTAAGCTGGTTTTCCAGGGACTTTTGTTACAGTAATGGAAGGCTGGCTAACACAGGCTGTAAGGGAGTAAGTTTGTGCTGTGTTTTAAAAAGAGTGTGTGTGTGTGGGTGTGTATACACACGTACATGCATGCATGCATGCCAGGGAAGGCAGGCCCAGAGGATCAATCTCTAGATCCAGTTCTTTGTTGTTTCCACTGTGCTTTGTACCCCACTTGCAGGCAATTCTTCTGTCTACCTCCCCATCTCCCAGGAGGAATTCTGGGAATGCAGCTATGCACCACCTCATCTGGATTATTTACATGGCTTCTGGCTGTTGAATTCAGGTTGTCAGGCTTAAATAGCAAACATTTCTGCCACTGTGTGTATGTATGTGTATAGGGGGAGAGGGATAAGGTGTATGGGGTCATGCACAAGTAGGAAGGGGCATGCATGTGTCACAGCATGTGTGTGAAGGTCAGAGGACATCTTGCAGGAGTCAGGTCTCTCCTCCTTCCATGTGTGTTCCAGGCACACACACAGGCCCTCAGGCTTGGCAGCAAGCCCCTTCACACACTGCTCCATCTTACAGGCTTATCGTGAGCTCCATCCCCACAGGATGTCGGTGCTGTCAGGATGGCTACTCTCTTCTGGATTTTCACATTCACCCTCTTCTTTACTGCTGCCCTGCTGCTGCATGGGTGCATTCTTCCTGCTCCAGGCTTTCTATCTGGAAGTGTCTTCAGCCTCTGACTTCTCCCCTTACTTCCCACCTGTGCAGAAAGCTCCTTCCAGGGGACTCTCTCAGGCAGCATGGAGTTGAGTCATCTTTTTCCAACCCACTTTGCCAATGACAATTGAAGCTGGTGCCTTTGGGCTGCACCTGGCGGCACCATTGCCCCTTGGGAGCTTTCGCTGGCGGATTTAACTTTCCTGTTCTCTCTTCCATTTTGTTTCTCTGTTTTACCCTTCCTGCATCTGAGAGACCCTTGGATATTTCTTCTTGGAATCGTTTTTGATCTGCCTGATGGGGATTTGCACGTGCCTTGTTGAGCAGATTTTAAAGCACATACTGTGGGCTTTACAATGCACCCTCCAACCTCACTGTTATCCACTCACCACTTATAGTGAAAAGGTTTCTTACTCCCCTCTCCATCCCTCCATCCTTCTGTTTGGTATATAGCTGTCCTAAACACATCTATATACGCCAAGAGGCACATGGACAGCGGGGAAAGTTTTGCTTTATTCCTGGGACACAATTTAAGACGGTTGAGGAAAGTTACATTCCCTGCATTTACTCAGAGTCTGCAGTTCCTGGCAGTTCCCCACTGTCCTGCTGATCCACTTTAGGGTCTGTTGGCCATGATTCTTCTCATCTCCCTTGACTTGGGAATGGCTCCATTGCCCCTCCATTCTGAAGAGGTACTTTTGTTGGTATAGAATTCCCGACTGTCAATACTTTAAGAATCTCAGTGCTGGGCCACACAGCTCCCAGGAGGATCTGCTCTTTCCAGAGATGTCCACCACGTCTGTCATTGTCTTACTGTCTGAAAGCCCTCCCCTGGATTTAGTTCTTTAAATGTTTGACTCTGATGTATCTTGGTATGTGTTTCTTTGGGTTTATACTTGTTGGGATCAGTTCAACTATGTGTATCTGTAGGTGTTAATCTTTCACCAAATTTGGAAAGTTTCTAGATGAATTTCTTCAGGTTTCTAAGGGAGGGGAGATTTATTTTAGTGTTCTGAGGCCAAATCCTGTTTTTTCAAACCCATGTACTTTCTCTTCTCCTAAACCACTTGTGGCAGGAATGCTGGATCTTTTGCCATGCTTCCACGGGCCCTTGAGGTTCAGTGTTTTTTTTCTTTTTTTAGATAGCCCCCCCCACGTACCCCTGGCTGGCCCCTAAGTCACTATGTAGACCAAGCTGGTCTTGAACTCATATAGAGACCCCCCTGCCTCTGCCTCCCAAGTGCTGAGGTTAAAGGTGTGCACCACCATCCCGGCCAAGGGCCAGCTTCTAATATTCTGTTTCTCCAGGAGCAGATTCTGTCTTTGACTCTCCTGGTTCTTCCTCAGACCCCTTCATTCTGTTGATGAGACCACCCAGTAACTTTCTATTCTGATTCCAACTCCAGCTCTACAGTTTCCACCTGACTCTTCATTATGCATCTTCATTATTGTTTGTAGGAGCCTTCTGTTTTCTTGTTACCATGGCTACTGTGCAGTCCTTGCCAGATAATTCCAGTATCTGTGTTGACCTGACGTTTGTGCCCATTGATGTTCTTTTTTATTTGAGATTTTCGTGGTTCTCAGCATGACATATGATGTTCTATTTTTTTTAATGATTTCTTTTAAAACCATGTGTAGATAGGAGAGGGAGCGTACACAAGAGTTCAGTGCGTGAAGAAATCAGAAGAGGGCACCAGAGCCCCCTGAGCTGGAGTTAACAGCTGGTTGTGAGCCACCTGATATGGGTGCTGGGAACTGAACTTAGGTCCTCTACAAGAGCAGCAAGTGCTCTTAAATGCTGAGATATCTCTTCAGGCTCCTCATGTGATTTTCAAGTAGTATCCTAGAGCCTTGGAGCATATGTTATGTGTTAGGAACATAAGTGAAACTATTTTGTGTGACTTGGAATAATGTGATGTCTGTAAGACTAGAACTTGCCAACCAGGTAGCTCTGAGAAGTAGGCCTCAGAGCAAGCCCAGGACTGGCTTTGATATGCTAATTATGTGCTGGTTGTATGCTAATGGTATGCTAACGAACCAACTCCAAGGTGGTGTTGACGTGCTAGTGAACCAGCTGAAAGCCCTGATAGCACAAAACAACCATCAATGAAATGAGAAAAATTAGAACTTTGGGGATGGTCTCTAGGATCACACTGCCTTGCTCCTGAGACATGGCTGCTCTAGCTTCTGTGTTGATACCCATCATTGAGGGGACTTGAGACTGTGTGTGGTCTTGGCTTTAGAGACTGTTGAACTTCCAACCCTGGTGCTGGGCTCACACATGACCGCTGGTCTGTGCTCTCAAGGATCTTCATCAATGCCACCCTCCCAGCCTGCCAGAGTTGAAGGACTCTGTGGTGGATTTTGGTCAAGCCTATAAGCTTCCAAAGTGTCCCCAATGGAACCCTGTAGCAGCATTTTCTACCCAACCAACCATCCCCGCTTAGTAAGATGTCTGTTCAGCTTTTGTATTGGAATGGTATTATAAGAAACGTTTGTGTGAATAAACCAAACATATTCAAAAAACAAATCTTGTGTGAACATCCTAATTGCCAAGCTCCTCACAGCCCCATAGGCCTTGCTCCCCACATTAAGAGACTCCAGAAGAGGTAAAGGTACCATAGGAAAGTGGCCCACAGAATCAACTAAGCAGGGTTTATAGGGGTTCACAGAGACTGAACCTACAGCCAGGGAGCCTGTATGAGTCTGACCTATGTCCTCTGTATATATGCTATGGTTATATAGCTTGGGGTTCTTGGGATACTACTAACAGTGAGACTGGGGGCTGAATCTGACCTTTTTGCCTGCTTTTGGGACCCTTTTCCTCCTCCGAGATTGCCTCATCCAGCCTTAAAATGAGGGGATGTGCCTAGTTTTATTATAACTTGATATGCCATGTTTGGTTGATATCCCTAAGAGGCCTGACCTTTTCTCAAGAAAAAGGAAGAGGAGTGGATCTGGGGGACAGGGGATACTGGGGGGGAGGGGTACTGGGAGAAGAGGAAGGAAGGGAAACTGATTGGGATGTAATATATGAGAGAGAAAAAAATTTAAATGACAGAATGCATGTTTAAAAAAAAATACACAACAAATTTCACCCCAATAAACCACTTGCTGAATTAGACTCTGTATTGTGTAATCTAATGTGTAGGAACACCTAAGACATTGGGCTAGTGGGGGCCAGAGGGGAGACCTGTTGGTCTCGGTTGGGAGAAGCTAGAAGCTGGCTGTCTCTGCTCGCCAGCAGGGAGGAGGGGGTTGCTCTACAGGGTACAGAGTTTCACCTTAATTATTTTTCAGTTCTGTAACTTTAGATCCGTGGTTACAGTTCTTGGTTGTGCTTGGCTTTCACTCCTTCTGTTCCGTCTCTGTTGCTGTGTGGAAAGACAGCTGTCAGTGGCTCCTCACCCGCTCCGTGCTGCCTCCCGTCTATGCGCCTGTGTACAAGGGAGATTTCTCACCGCTGTCATCAGTGCATCTGCTTCTCGGTGAGGACCTCTGCGGAGTGTGTTTGGACTTATTAAGGCCATGGAGTTTCTTCTTCTTAATTGAAGTTGTTAGGTTTAGAGAGAGCCTCGGTTCTAGGAAGCCACAGTGCAGGATCTGCCTCCAGGCAAAACACTTATTAATGTTGTCAGCCACCCTGCAGAGGACGAAGCAAAACCCCAGCCTGCCCAGGAAAGGCAGAAAGGCATTGCACTTTTTTTTTTTTTTTTTAATTTTTATTTGTGTGGATGTTTTGTAGGCATGTGTGTATGTGCCCCACAGGCATGCCCACTGCCCCTGGAGACCAGAAGAGGGCATCGGATCCCTGGGAACTGGACTTACACAGGTTGTGAACCACCATACAGGTGCTGAGAACTGAACCTGGGTCCTCTGAAAGAGCAGACAGTGCTCTTAACCACCAAGCCAACTCTCCAGCCACCCCCCCCCCCCAAGGGCATTTCTTTCAAGATCCCTTGGGAAGGAGGTGGTAACATGGGAAAATGGGTTCAAGGTCATATGACATCATCAGATTAAGCTGAGAGGCAGTATGTTCTTTGTTCAGGTTAGACAGGTGTTTGGAAAACCTAAGGCTGTTTCTGGTTAAGGGGCATGTGGAAAATTCCACAAAGCAATGGATTTTCTTCGGTGCATAGCTCAGTGAGCGCTCAGCCTCTGGGCCTGAGAATAGGGACCCCGGGTGTGTTCATACATTGCCTGAAGCTTTCTCCCTTAGGGCTTTGTTAGCCAGAAGCCCTGTCTCCAAGATGGAAGACTCCCTACCTATGTGATGAGACAGAACGTCTCTCCTGGAAGACGGAGGGAGACTTGGAAGACTCAAGAAGCTTCCCAAATCCACAAGGCTCAGGCTCAGCTCAGCAGTTAATGGGGTTCACACAGCTCTTCCCTGAGGTTTTAAAAACAATGAACACTTTCTGGAGAGAGAAGACCAGAAAGGTGACTTTCTGGTGATGTAGCTACCTCTGAGTCACCAATGTCCCTTAAGTAACCCCCAAACACACACTGGCTCACCATCCTGGACAACAGTGGGATGGTTTCCTTGACTGGTGCCCGTTGGAAGAATAGCTGTTTATTCTCACCTCTCCAGAAAATGCCCCCCAGCAGCCCAGCTCCGTGAATCCAATGGTGTACACCTGCCTACATCAGCAGAAAATCCCCCAACGGTGATCGCTACGGGTCTTAGCTGTTCTTGGTCCGCTTTCTTGCCCTCCCGACATTCTATTACCCTCTTCCAGAGTCCTCTCCTTTCCTGTCCTCCCATCCAAGATGTCACTCCGCATATGAACGTCCAGCTCCCCCTTCTGTTTGAATGAAAAAACGAGGACGTGGCCGCTCCTCTGTATGGTTGGAGAGAAGGTTAATTGTAGATAGGAGAGCGAGACCAGCCAGAGGTGTCTGGGAGAGCTAAGACCGGACATGAACCAGGCCATGAGAGGCGAGGGTCAGGGAGAGTGATGGGAAAGAAGAACCAGGAACCAAGAGAGCGAGTAACCAAGATGGCTGGGTGATAGAGGAATCCAAGGGAAGTGAAACACAGCTCCCGGGTTGGAGAGGTCAAGGGCAGGGGGCGGGGAAAGAAGTTCTGGGAGGAGCCACAGGCACTGAGACCTCTGGGTTTCTTTGAGACCTGACACTGTTAAATCAGTCTCTCCGTTGGTCCCTTATGGTTGGTTGTTGGTGTCACAGTCAAACTTAATTAGCGTCTTCCAATGTGCCCGTCACCGTGTCTATTTCTCTACATACGTATTGCACACAATTATATGCATACTAATGTGTATGTGTGCGAGTGTGTGCAGGCATGTGCGTGGGGTCAGAGGATAGTTTCCAGGACTCTGTGCTCTCCTTCCACTGTGGGTGCCGGTGATCAAACATCGGCCACCAAGTTTGCCACAGCAAGCGCTTCACCCTCTGAGCCCCCTTCTTCCTCTCTTTTTCTTAATTTTTATGCATGTGTGTGTGCGCGCCTGTGTAAGTTCATGTACACCACAAGTGTGCATGCCCACTGAGGCCAGGAGAGGAACTGGATTCGCAGGTAGTTGTGAGCTCCCCACCCACATGGGTGCTGGGACTCGGAACCCATGACCGCTACAAGAGCAGCAAGTGCTCTTCACCACGGGGCCATCTCTCCATCCAGCCTTTCTCCAACACTGATAGTGTTAAGTTCTGCCTTTAGCACAGAAACCAGTTTGAAGACTGTGTCGCGTCCTGCTCCGCTGTTTGGACATCTGCGGGGTGTTTGGTGCTGCCTCGGGCGGGTCTCCTTCCTGTTTTCTTACTTGCTTCTCTGCTAATCATCTGTGGCGATGGATCAGATGTTGTATTTGAGAAAGTCTTTGTGGAAATACTTTAGATGGCTTTATCCCCCTCTAAGGAGAACTTTTCTATTTCTCTGGTTGCTTGGGGGCGCCAGCATTCAAGGCTGGTTTAATCTGAACTGGGGGATGTGAGCACCACCTTGATCACTCAGAAAAGGTACTTTAGCACCCATTAACTACTTAGCTTCTGGGGTCCACCCCTAAATGCTGAGTGGAGAAGCTGGTCATCACCCTGTTCCCACCCCTCACCCTCAGTCTGTCATCATCTCCTTCCAGAACAGCTGCTCTGGGGAAACTGAGTCCAGGCTGCAGACTCCACCTCTCCAGACTCCTCACCTCTTGACTCAGATTTTATTCACTACTTTTTTTTTTTTCCTCTTTGACGTTTCTAGGAAAGATTTCCAAGTTTCTCCAGCCATGCTCTCCAGCCACGCCCTCACTGGGATGATGGTGCTGCCGTGTTACTCAGAGGATGTGGAGCCCAGGTCTGAGATCCACATTCCTGGAGCTCTGCTGGGTGATGGCCAGGGGCTGCTGCTCTCACGCTCTCCCCAGCAACTTCCTGGGAGCCTCTTCTGAGCATATCACCCATTTCCTCCTCCCGTGTCTGTCTTTCTGAGTCACACAGTTCTGGTCAAGAGGGCCCTCTCCTCTAGCTGGACTCAGACATTGGGACAAAAGCTTGAAAGACATGCTAGAAAAATTCTACTACTTGCCTGGAACATACTGTGGCCCAGTCCCATAGAAGAAGGTGCCTGCCTGAACAAAAGTTAAAAAAAAACAAAAAAAAGAGTGTGATTGTGCTGTGTGTACGTGAGACATCATTTAAGAAAAGTTAGAGAATGAACTATTGTTTTCAAATTTTTTACATTAATTAATTTAGTGTGCATAAACGCCTTGCATGTGCATACATGGTAGTATACATGTAGAGGTCAGAGGCCAACTTTCGGGAGTTCTCTCCCTACCATGTGGGCTCAAGGATGGAACCCGGGTCATTAGCCTTGTTGTCAGGTGTCTCTACCCACTGAGCCATCTGACTTGCCCTCTAGTAATCTTCTTAAACAATGATAAATCCAAGACTCTGGGAGCGGCCTGCCCAACTGGACCAGGCTCCAACACTTTCCTACTTTACTTCTCCATGGACCTCCCAGGTCCCTTGTTTACTGTTCCCAGTGAGCTCTGATGCAAGTGCTGTGGCAGGTCTCTTGTTTTACCTGTGTTAGGGAAACTAACCTAAGGGAGAAGACTGAGCTTCATGATGCACGAATCCTAAATGGTCTTTAATAAAAAACCAGAGCCAGATAGTGAGGTAACTGCTGAGAGATCAGAGAGACAAAGGAACAAGCTACTAGAGAAACTTCCCACCTCTGACGAATCCTCAGGCCGAATGGAAGGTGAGATCCTATCTCCACGAATCCTCAGACTGAATGCCTCTGAGTCCTTGGCCGAAAAGGCTCTAGTTCCTGTCTCCGCATGCTTTATATGTCTTTTCTCTGCCCACCACTTCACTTTCTTCCTAGTGCTGGGATTAATGGCCTGTGTGCTTCCCAAATACTGGTAGCAAAGGCATGAGATCTCAAGTGCTGGGATTAAAGGTGTGTGCCACCACTGCCTGGCTCTGTTTTCTCTCCTAGACTGAATCAATCTCATGTAGTCCAGGGTGGCTTTGAACTCACAGAGATCCAGACGGATCTCTGCCTCCAGAGTGCTAGGATTGAAGGTGTGCACCACCACTGCCTGACCTCTATGTTTAATCTAGTGGCTGGCTCTGTCCTCTGATCCTCAGGCAAGCTTTATTTGATACATAAGAGATCACCACAGCTTCATGCAGTCCTGTCCTCTGGATGCAGTTGTCCTGGAGCCCTATTGCCTCCCCACATCTAGTAACAGCTCAGGCACACATGGGGGAGCAGCAAGGTTGGCCCTCGGCTTCCCGCTGTTACCCTCCCACCCCACCTCCTACCCCACTGCTGAGCTGTGCTTCTGGGGTGAAGATTTAACAAAAAGTTAATAAATAAGAAAGAAAAATGACAGGATGTTGGTTTAAACTAGCAGGTTATCCTTTAAAATAAATAAGCATAGTGGTCACCCTGATAAGTCACGTCCACAAAGACAGAACACAGACTAAACCAGGAGTGAGGACAGAACAGATGTGGCAGCTCCACAGCCTGAGAGAACATGCACACAGAGTTTAATGCTGACAGATCTTAAAAATCTCTGAGAAATGGATAATTCCATTGAAGTCCCCCAGATGTCGGAAGTAGAGCTAGGCGATGTAGGAAAGAAACGCCACCTGTCATCTCGGTTACCTGCATCAGAAACTGCAGTCCATTGGGAGGGGTGGGAGTGAGAGCATCATGGGAGGTGAGTCCCCAAGGTGAGGCAGGAACGTGCTCAGCTGATGGGGTGCCCTGGAGCCACCGCAGAAAGACCCTGGAGTCATGAGATCCAGAATTGGAGTCACGGCACATGGGAGTGAAGGAACCCAGCCATCCCTGGGCAGAGAACACAGAGGCAGATGGGCGGCCGTTAAACAGGGTGGACAGAAGGGGAAATAGGACAGACTCACCTTAGGGAAAACACAAGCCTCAGCGTTGAGACTGAGATGAAACCAGTTTAAGAATGCCGTCCCTTCAGAAAAGGGAGCATGGGCCCAGCCATTTAAGTGTGTGTCGCTGTAACAAGGCATGTGCACATGTGCAGTATGTGTCCATGCTGGACAAGGGCTGAGAGATGCCAACAGGGCTCCCATCCCAGGGATGGAATTACAGAGTGTTTGAGTCTGTCCTCTGTTACTATGTAACGAAGTACTTGAGACTGGGTCATCTAAAAGGAAAGAGTTATTTGGGCTCATGCTCCCAGACACTGTATAGTATGAGCAGTGGCTTTGCGCTGTGTCAACTCGTGAAGAAAGGTAGAAGAGAAGACAGGGGTGTGGGGACCAAACAGAAGTGCTCTGCAACAATCCTCTCTGACGGTCACTAATCCAGTCCTGAAAGAACAGCACTAACTCTCCCTTCCTCCCCATCTCCAAAGAATCCCATCACCTTGCAGCATATGACACCAGAAGCCAAAGTTTAACCCTGGTGGGGGGTAAACCACATTCAAACCAGCACGAAGCTCAGGGATCAGCAGCTACTTACGCATTTCACTCTGTGTTTTCCTGCATTTGGATGCTTAATACGGACGGGTTATTGTGTGCGTAAGTGGTTTTATTTAAAACTAAGAAGAGAAATGCGTTTATTAAAACCAGCACGTTTTCCGTGGAAGATCCTGCAGTAATTCTACAGGTTGTTTTTTTTTTCTTTTTCTTTCTTCACCAGTGAACATGGGCCACATTTCTAAATAGAACAAATCAATAAACGTCATTAAAAGTTAAGCTCACAGGGAAAAAAAGTGGGTATAAATAGCAAGGACATATTTGAAAAGCCACAGTGATGAGGGACAACTTGCAAATATTTAAAAGCGACAGAAGAACGAATCAAGAATAGAAAGTTATTTTCCCTTGTTTTCAAGATGCCAGAGGAGGCTCGGGATGTAGAAAGTCACTCAAGACTGTCACTTCTAACCTGGCAACAAGGCCATGTGGCGTCAGACACGCGTCCTTTCCTGGAGCTACAGAGCACCCCCCCCCCCACAAGCAACAAAAAGAAGTGAGTAGCAAACAATGAATCCACTTCTCCCCAAAGAGGGGCAAATGGCTCACTGGGACTGCACCACCTCTAGTTTGCAGGGGTAGGGGGACTGTCATAAAGACAGGGGCTGGCATGGCAGTCATTCTCAAAGTCTAGGTGTATTCCCCAAGGATGAGCACCATCATTCATTTCATGGGTTCACTTGCTGCCACCAGAAATAAGGAATAAGCTGGCATTGTATGGCCATTTTCTCTGAACTGCTGTATTCCATCCTGGAGGGAAGCTCCTTAAGACCCAGGAAATCAGGGCTGTGGAGATGGCTCAGCGGTTAAGAGCACCATCTGCTCTTCCAAAGGTCCTGAGTTCAATTCCCAGCAACCACATGGTGACTGACAACCACCTGAAATGAGATCTGGTGCCCTCTTCTGGTCGGCAGAGATACATTCAGACAGAATAATGTATACATAATAAATAAATAAATCTAAAAAAAAAAAAATTCACAAATCTCAGGAAGTCCCTGAAGCTGACCAGATAACACTAGGCCCCTCCCTCCTGAAGGTCATATAAGTAGTAAGGGCTGCCAAGAAGAGGAGAGTCTCTGACCTGTTGAGCTGCCTTGGAGTTGTGCAGAGAGCTCCGGGGTTCCAGGTCTCATGATCTGTCAGCTGTGCTGTGCTCGGATTTGATGATGCTTCTGCCTTTAGGTGGTTCCTGCTCCTGTAAGTGGCCCCTCACCCACCATCCCATAAGTAACCCCAATAACTCAGCATTTCACCAAGTTAGACTTTGGTAGCATCCTTGCCTTAGTCTGATGTAGATTCACTTGTGTGAACAATGAACAAATGCTTTCCCCCAGAAGGAAGAAACACTTTAACCTTGCCCAGGCTGTCTCAAAAAACAGACCAGATACCTGCCCTGGCTGCCTCTAGAGACCGGCAAAGCCCTATCCCAGAGACAGGAAAGATGGTATAACAACACTCCCACAGACAGCAACCACAAACATCAATGAACCAACCGCATGAACCCATTGTAGAGGTCTGCAGCAAAGAGGGTGCTTTGCCACCAAGTCAGACTCACTCCAACTGCTCAGACTCCCTCCCCTGTCACTCAAAACTCAGTTCAACTCACTGTGTTAACAGAATGAAAGAGAAAAATAGAATCATTCAGACAGACTCAGAGAAACACAACTAAAAATAATTTTTAGAAAGACCTTCAGCAAGGAGGGAAGCCAGACAGATGGGAAATCCCTGAATCTGGTTCAGGACAACTATCATTGACACCATCCCTATGGTAAGATACTGACCAGGTACCCTGCCAGGTGAGTAGCCAGAAAAGGACACACGTGTGATGATGCCACAGTCATCTGGAAGCCTGGGCAGAAGAGGAAAGATACAAGAGAAAAGTAGAAATCTCTTCCCTCCCCTTCCCTCCTCTCCTCCCTCTTCCCCTTCTTCCTCCCTCCTTCCCTGCATTTTCCCCTTCCCTCCCCCCTCCTCTCCTCTCCTTCTTCTTCCTTCCTTCCTTCCTTCCTTCCTTCCTCCCTCCCTCCCTCCCTCCCTTCCTTCCTCCCTTCCTTCCTTCCTTCCTTCCTCCCTCCCTTCCTTCCTTCCTTCCTTCCCTCCCTCCCTCCCTCCCTTCCTTCCTTCCTTCCTTCCTCCCTCCCTCCCTTCCTTCCTTCCTCCCTCCCTCCCTTCCTTCCTTCCTTCCTTCCTCCCTCCCTCCCTCCCTCCCTCCCTTCCTCCCTCCCTCCCTTCCTTCCTTCCTTCCTTCCTTCCTCCCTCCCTTCCTTCCTTCCTTCCTCCCTCCCTCCCTTCCTTCCTTCCTCCCTCCCTCCCTTCCTTCCCTCCTTCCTTCCTCCCTCCCTTCCTTCCTTCCTTCCTCCCTCCCTCCCTTCCTTCCTTCCTCCCTTCCTTCCTTCCTTCCTTCCTCCCTCCCTTCCTTCCTTCCTTCCTTCCTCCCTTCCTTCCTTCCTTCCTTCCTCCCTTCCTCCCTTCCTTCCTTCCTTCCTTCCTCCCTTCCTTCCTTCCTTCCTCCCTTCCTTCCTTCCTTCCTTCCTTCCCCACAGACTAAGTCACCTTGAACTCAAGCTCCTCCTGCCTCAGCCTCCTGGATGACGAGGTTACAGGTGTGCCACTACGCTTGGCTATCAAGCTCTCTAACTCCCTTTACTCAGACCGTACGGCTTTGTGTACAGGAAATCCGAAGGACCCCACAATTGTCTGAGAACTAGTCAGTCAACTGGGACTGGTCACAGAATAAAACTGAGTACAGACAGCTCCGGTGGGCAGGCAGGCAAGATGGCTCAGTGGGTAAAGGTGCTTGCCACTAAGCCTGGCAACCTGAGTTCGATCCCTGAGACCCATGTGGTAGAAGGAGAGAGCCTGGGGTATCCTTGGACACTAAAATACATTCTTTAAATTAGCTTTCATTTTCTACAAGAGCAACAAATAATTGCAGAAGAAACTTTTTTAAAAATCCATCTACCATAAACATCAAGAAACAAAATCCTCGGGAAGCCAAATTTACAGAAGGGCTTAAGGGATTATTAACTAAAAACTAGGGAATGTCGCTGGCAGAAATTAAGCAAAATGAAAGAAGCCACATTCATTTAGCCAAGGACTGGGTCTCACTTAAACATCAGTTCTAAATGACTGCTCTGTTCAATGTCTTCCCTGCCATGGTCCCAGCAGACTCTTTTGTGGAAATTGATGGAACTGGTCTAAAACTTAACTGGAGCTGCAAAGGACCTAAAAATAGCCATGCTGTAAGATACTCTGAGAATAGAAATGTTCTAGTGAGCATTTTAAGTGGGCCCTCATACCCGGGGAGCTAAATCTTTAGCTTTACTTAATTTTAATAAATTAAATTTCAATCTTCACATACCTCTAGTGACTGGCTGTACTGGAAAACACAGACCCAGAATCTCAACAGAACTTGAGCCTGCAGCTCAGAATGCAAAGCTTGAGGGCAGTCGAGATGATTCAGTGCGCACTACTGTCTATGCTCTTAGGTTTTCTGCGCATAGGAAACAGGAGAGGAATCAAGGCTGACCTCGGGCCAACCTCCAATGCAACAAAATCAGGGTGCTGATTACCAAGCAGGGTGGGGAGGGGTTGGCTGGCTAGAGGTACCCAGAGCTTTCTGAATGAGCTCTGTCTTGTAGTTGCGGTCACACTATGCAGGAGCACATGTCTGTCATACCCCTCACATGGTTTGTGTCAATTCTGAGAACTTCACAGTGTGTAAATTCCAATTTAATTTTTCTTGAGAATAAAAAACAAAAACAAAAAATCACATAGCTGACCAACCAGGGAGGAATAGCCACAGAAACCATATACCTCCATGTAACAACATGTTGTGGATTCATTAAATATATTTTTAAAGTAACATTTTGAACAACAGTAAAATGTGTATTTTACAAAATCCATTTTATGAGTGTAAAAATGGTACATTCAGTGGCTGGAGAGATGGCTCAGTGGTTAAAAGCACTGGCTGTTCTTCCAGTGAACCTAGATAGATTCTCATCACCTATGTGGTGGCTCACAACCATCTAGAACTCCAGTTTGAGGGACTCCAACACCTGTAAGTCCAGTTCCAAAGCCCTCTCCTGGCCACTGAGGGTACTGCACACACATGCTACACATACATACACGGGTACACACTCAACATACATAAAATAAAAACTAAATCTTCAAAATATTTTTTAATGGTATACTTAGTACATCCCTGAGCTGGAAAAAAAATGATTTACTCGTTCCTAAGTCACAACTGACTTTAAAGCTAGACTATTTTGATAGTTTTTCCTACCTGGGCTACATCCCAAGTTCAAGGCTACAGCCGCCGCAGCTGCCCAGGCTTCTGGGCTGGTGCCAGCCCTCCAGGCCAGGTCTGAAACCTGCTGCTTCCACTCTGCATTCTCTTCCCTCACACACCGGTGACCAGATCTGTTCCATAAAGAGTTATGTGAGATCAAAGCCTGGTTGGGCACCGCTCGCCCTCAGCTTTCAAAGCAGTGCCAGGTTCCGCAGGCGTCTGGCACATGAGTGTCGCTGGAGCCGTTTCTCTCACTGAGACCCTGCGGTTCCTTCCAAACACTCTGGGCAGCTGGCATGGCAAACACGGCACCTCCGTGCCATGCTGCTTTCCTGCCCCAAACCCCTTCCTACCTGAGAACACCACCTCCACACTCCGTTCCTCTGCCTCTCCCAGTCAGGAACCCACAGCTTCTTGAGTTACCAAGAGAATTATTCAAAACTGGTTTATTGAGGAAGCTCAGTTCGATGGGAACATCATATAGAAGAGAACTTAATCCAAATGGGGTCCATGGCTTCTGTCCCCTCCCAACTCGAATGTTCTCCTAATACTTTTGTCTTTAGAGTGATCTCTTAGCATTTAAGGCCTGTTTGTGATCAACTTAAATGCAACCCAGAATGGGGCTGGGTCTCTGTGGTCCTGAGGCCTGGTGAGGCTAGGGTGTCTGTCTATTGATGCTAGCCTGTGCTTTGCCATCATCCAAGGCCACATTCATCCTGAAGTGGGGATCTACTCAGAGGAAGGGGGCCAGCAGCAAGGATTCCTGTCAGGGACAGAGCGTGGCTTCCCCTGCTCTTTCTATAGCTCAGGACACCCAAGTGGACCTTGGACCTCCCAGACCTACTGTCCTCTGACTATCTCCCATCCCAGTGCTCTGCCACCTGCTTTCCCATGTGCCTTGCTTTGGGATTTCCTGCGGTATGGTGGTCCCTAGATTCAAGTACCTTCTTCAGGGAAGTAGACATTCTGAAAGATGGAAAGTAGAGGGTCAATAGGAACCAGGAGGTGGCCAAAGACACACTGTTCCCTTCTTAGGGGCACTTTGGACCTACGCACTGTGCACTAGCAGGGACAGGTAGCCTGGAGAGACATCTGTATCCATGGGAGAATGGTAAGCACATAGGGGCATCCCAGGCTGCTGCCGGTGCAGTAAGAGAAGACACGCCCACTACAAAATGCTGCCATGGTGAAACAACAACCAAAAAGCAGGTTGGGAAGGACAGGGTTTATTTGGCTTACACTTCCATATCACTGTTGATCATCATTGGAAGTCAGGACAGGAACTCAAACAGGGCAGGAGGTAGGAGATGTCACAGAGCCCGTGGAGGGGTGCTGCTTACTAGCTTGCTCCTCACAGCTTGCTCAGCCTGCTTTCTTATAGAACCCAGGGCCACCAGCCCAGGGATGGCACCACACAGAGATCTGGGCTCTCCCCCAACCAATTACTAATTAAGAAGATGCCCTACAGGCTTTGCCTACAACCTCATCTTTTAGAGGCATTTTCTTAATTGATAGTCTCTCCTCTCAGATGACTTTAGCTTGTGTCAAGTTAACATAAAACTATCCAGCTCAGCCATCATAGAAAACACCACTATCTCAAGAGAAGTGAATCTATGAAAAACCCCAGAGTCAGGTTTAGAAATTGCCCGCAGGTTTGAGATTCGGTGTGGTGGAGTCTAGCTGAAGTGTGGTTGCTGAGGCGGCTGTGTTAGTCACTTTTCTTTCTGTTGCTGGGATTAAACACCACGAGCAAAAGCAACTTATGAAGAGTTTGCTTTGGCTTAGCGTTCTAGAGGGAGAGGCCATCATGATAGGGAGATAGCAGGCACCTGGAACAGGAAGTGGAGAGATCACATCTCCATCCACAAGCAGGAAGCAGAGAGAGCAATTGGCAGAGGGAGAGGCTGGGAGCCCTCAAAGCCCACCCCCACTGACGTATTTCCTCCAGCAAGGCTGCATAAGCTCCCGAACAGCTCAATCCCCTGGAGTCCGTGTGTTTGTTCACACAGTGAACCTCGGTGGCTATCCTTTCTCAAGTCACCACAGTGTCATAGACTGTGGCCTGAACAACACACATTTGTGTTGTTGGCCTCAACAAACATTTGTTTCTCAGAATTATGACATTAGGGTGCAGATTTCAACATTTGAATGTGGGGACACACTTTCATTCTACTGCAGATGGTAGTATTTAAAAAATAACACACTGGTCAAGACCAAGATGGCCAGGAGACTCTCCACCTTCCTCAAGAATGCCTGGGCAAAGGAGACAGTGCTGGTGGTATCCTTCTCCATCTGGGGTCTTGGTATAATTATGCCCATAGTCAGCCCCTACACCAAGTATGCGGGCATGGTCAACCAGGCCACACTCACATCTGCCCAGTGCCTGTGTGAGATAATGGGCATAGGCCCGTTTGCCCAGCCACCCCCTGTACCCTCAGGACCTGAGCCTGGAATGGCTGAAGAACCTGTGAATGTTCCTGCTGGTGGAAGAGGCCCACTTCCCAGTTGCGCCCCAATAAAAATGTGAAAACCAACCCCACAAAAATAAAAGTAAAAAATAAATAAATAACACATTGATTTCTACTATTTGGTAAAAGAGGCTCCTGTTGTCCAGGGAATGCTGGCCACCACAAACTGCTACATTCTGTGGAGGGACTGAGAAACTATGTTCCCCATGCGTTCAGAGGGACCGCAATGTGTTCCCTCTTTCCTATGTACTAGCAATGGCCCTTATTAAGCAGATAGGGCGCTGTTGAGCCTGAGAACAAGGTCCTGTTGACAAGAGAGAAAGTGTTCCCAGGAAAATTGGCTACTAGGGCTGTTGTTACAGCATGGCTTGTGATGAAAGAAATTGCCAAAAAGTTACATTTGCAAAGGAATGTGAATGTTTAATCCATGTAGCCAGGGAATGAAACGTTTATTGTTAAGTAATTCCCAAAGGCAATGAATGCCCTGTCCTCCCCAAGGCCGGCTCTCCTTGCCTATTAAGTGGGTCAAGAGGCATAGGAACAGATGATCCCACCTTGCAAAGTAGGACAGAGTGTGGGTATGTGGGCTTCCCCAGAGTGCAAGGCAGACAGCTGCTCTGGCATGGGCTATGTGACCAGGACAGCAGCCATCTTTGTCTGCTATATGATCACAGCAGCCTTGAGCAAGCCAGCCACTGGGGACACTGTTGGCAGAACCCCTGCCCTCGAGATGCACCATTTGGTGGAAAAGACCCAAGTTCAAGGGAAACATAAAATATTGGACAGATGAGAGGCTGGGGGAGGGGCAACCAGGAAAACCCTAACCAGCTCAGGGGGCGTCCTAACAGTAATCTTAAATCTGTGTCAAGTGTTGTTGGAACAAGAACAAGACAGGCTGTCCAGGCCTGAGAGGCAGGAAAGGATCTAGGCTGGCCCCTCAATGGTTAGTGTCAGGCCCGGGCGATGGGCAGGTGTGGGCTGAAGAAAGGTGGGTTGACACCATTTCCACTTCCTTGGGGACATCGTGGACAGACAATACAGGTCAAAACCACCAGAGAGTCTCCTAGGCCAAGTGGAGGGGCTGAAAGGAGGCACATGGTCACTGACATGTTGGCCCAGGTCCCCACAGACATAGTTACCAGCTTTAACTTGGGCCAGATGGAGGGATGCGTTAAGGCCTACACCTTTATCTCTCTACTGTCAGGCCGAAGGGGATGGTAGACCCTTGACAATCTCCTGGGGACACCTAGGAAGCCACTAAGTGCTCTGCACCTATGCAAAGCAGAGGACAGCTAGCTGGAACAGATTTTTACACACCAGACACAGATACATGGCAGCAACATTGAGGTCTGATGAAGGGTTCTGCAGCTGCCCAATTCCACCAGGAACCTTCAGACTAATGGTATCCCACCCCAAGCTGCACCTGCCACAGGGGTTTTAAGGGAAACCTTAGAAATTGTTTTAGTGGTAAGAGATAAGAACGTATGAAGTAGGAACCTTACCAGATCTCAGCACAAATACAAACATGAAATGGGTCAGAACAGGGCAGTCCGTGGGGCGGGCCAGACACTCCAGAAAAGACTGCTGTACGGTGTGGGTGTGGAGACACATCTCACAAGACGCACCGAATTAATCCCAGAAATGACAGTTTATTGAGGGTGGGGTGGGGTCGAGGGAGACCTGAGGTTCAAAGTACTGAGAGCCATCCCAGAGGCTCCACAGAGTGGGTCAGGACTGCCTGCTCTTAGCCCTTCCCAGCCCAGTGGTGCCTGCTCTACAAGGCCACTCTGTGTGACATTGTGTGACTTCCCCTCCATCCCATCAGCATGCAGTGGATTTCCTCAGGAGTTCACCACAGTGTCACAGAGACTACAGACAGGAGAGTCTGGGCCTCCCACTGAATCGTGGAAACCTACCAAGACGGAAACAGGCCCTGGTTTTGCTTAGAAATATTTTGTTTAGAAAATCTGTTTTCGCTAAAATACAGTACTCGAGCCTACCTGTCTTTGATTTCCTTTCGTGGCTTAAATGACATTTGAAATGTGACGTGGCATGTGCTGACAAAGCCTACATGTGCTTAAGGATCCCGGGGCCGAGAGAGACAGTCTGAGCACACGGGCTCAGTAGAGTCATGTCTGTCGGCTCGCGAATGGGCACCTGTCCCGTATAGGTCATGCTTTCGGCTAGGTATCGGAGACACAGCTGGCAGCACCAGCTCTCTCTCACAAAGTGTAAGAACTGCTTGGGGCGTGAACACTGTGACCAGGACCCTTCTACCACACCTGGGCCCCAAGGCCCAGTGTGTCCATTTGTGTAAATGATTTCACAATATCCCCTAAGATGCTGCTGTGTTCCAGCCATCCCTCCTGCCTTGTGCAGCGGCCCGGCAGAGCCAGGCACTGCTTGCCTGTGTGTCCCGGCTTCAATCATATCCCCAGCAAAAACCCAGAAACACTTAGAGCAGACACGACACACAACAGATTAGTATCTTTAATTGCATACGGAGCTCTTACAAACTGGTCAGGCCCGTCAGTGGAGCAAAGGACATCGGCAGTCTGCAAAAGAGGAAATGCAATCAACTCGGTATAAAAAGACACTCAGCGAGCTAGACTCGAGATGCAACTAAGGCATGTCGCTGTTGTCCTCGAGTCGCAAAATACTCAGCCCTGGCAGAAGACCCTGAATGGGACACTTACCCTTGCTGTTGGCAGTGTAGTGAACACAGAGATTTCTGGAAACCGTTTTTGTCAGGAGACAATAAAAGTCTCAGAGGGCCCCCGTATTCGTTAATCCAACAATCCCACCTTTGAGAGTCTACCCCAAGGGAGTAACTTGGCCCCTGGAGGAAAACCTGACACCATTTCTGCCGGTACACAGCACTGTCCCTCCGCCTGAGGGGAGAGTTCAGAGCCATTCAGAATAAGGTTGGTGGCACATGGGAACAGCTGTGTCATATGAGCACAATGGGTGTCCATGGGTGTGTAAGAGGCCAAGAAAGATGGGGCCAGGGCCAGGATGGAAGCATCAAAGCACTGAATTTGACCATTTCCTTTCCTCTCCCTGGTCCCTAAAACTTCCTGATGCGTGCTGCCTTGGAGAATGGGACGCTCTGGTCCAGCTGTTGGTGGCACTGGATGGGGCAAAGGGCAACAGAACGGTATCATGCATGTTACACTGCAGAGCCCTGCCACCTGACGCCCTGTCCCCAGCATGCTCTAGCCAGGCCCCAGGCTTGCCCCCTAAGTTACCCTCAGCCCACGCCAGCTCCCCCGCCTCCCTTCACTCCCTTGCAGGCGGATGCTCAGGGCGTGCTCATCCAGTAGTGGCTCTGCCCTCCGCAACAACAGGCACCTGCCTCAGGCCAACCCAAATGTACTGTCATGCAGCGTTCCTGCCTGTCACCTACTCGGCTGGGGCCAACGAGATGGGTCTTCGCTGTCTCCTCAAAGTCACTAAATGCTTTGGGATATGCAGAGAACCCCAAGGTCACCATGACACACCAGGCTGGGAAGTCACCCACACGCCAGGTCCCACTGTCAGTTACACCGATCACAGTGAAGCCTGCTTACCAGATGGGCGTCACAGAGTCTGGGGAGCAGGCACAGTACTGCCGCAACAGTCAATGCCGACAGAAAGGCCACTCCTTCGAGGAGCAACTCCTCCGTCCCCTCTCCCTGTTCGCTTCTGAGCTCAAGAAACTACAACCTTAGGACATGTACAAAGCTGCCCCTCCCTTCCCCCCGCTTCCTCAGTTTGATGCCCAGGTATCAAGGTCTCCCTCTGGAGCTGCATGGGCCTTGCATCGCATCGTTTTGGCTAGGGACTAACCATGCCCCCCCCCCCCCCCCCCACCCGCTAGAGCCAAGATGGGCTCCTCAGTAACAGATCCAAAGTGGCTGGCTCTTCCAGGTCCAAGGTGGAGGGCAAGCTTCAACCCTCTCTCATGTGCTCCAGGCTCCAAGCCACAGAGAGCTATCGAGATGGTTCTAAATACAGGGCAGCACTGCCCCATTTCCATAAACACAAGCACCAAGGTTCGGAGGGCACGGGTGGGGGGGGGGGACGACAAAGACAAAACACCATCACCAAGCCAATGCCACCAGAGCAGCAGCGTGGACCCACTGCAGCAGAGCGACCCAGCTGAGTCAGCCCAGATGGCAAAGGGAGACGGTGAAACCACACAGGGACACAGCTGGCCTGCCTGGCTCTGTCTCCAGCACCAGCCAAGGACCCTGGAGTGGGACATAGAGCAAATACAGCACCCGGTGGTCCAAGGAACCAGGGTAGGTGACATGCCCTCCCAGTGGGTCTCCAATCCTGATCGAGAAGGCCACAGAGAAACCTTCCAGGTGTCTCTTGCCTCCACAGACACCTCCCTGGTTCTCAGGTGAAGCTGCAGCTTCACCTGGGGGCCCCTCTACTGGAAGGTCCTGAGACTCAGCTCTTGGGGAGCGGTGAGCACCCTCAGTGGAACCCCCAGGGAGTCGTCCACCTGCTCATGAAGCACCACACAAGGCTACTGGGCTAACAGGGTTAACAAGAAGCAGGTGGCCATGGGCTGTGAGCCCAGCGAGCATTGAAGACTCTGGCCTAGCCAAGGTGCCTGCTTTGGAATCAGTCACTTTGTCCAATGACAGAGGAAGTCTCTGGAAGAGCCAGGTTCTAGGCTCCAGCCTCTGGACTCCCAAGAGGGGAGAAATGTATTTGGGTAGGTGCAGAGGTGGGTTTTTTTGTGGTCAAGCTAAGACCATGCAGAGGAGGGCAGAAGAACCCAGGAGAGGCACCCATCTCCCCCAAGGGGCCAAGTGGGCATGTAAACAGTTAATCTGGCGTTGAAATGTAACAGAAGTCACTGTCCAGGAGCTCGGCTGAGACTGAATATGATCTCCAGGCATCCTTCTGTGAAGAAGTCAATGTTTTGTTCCTCAGAATTGGAATGTGTGTCCATATGAGGACCAAAGCCATTGGCTGCTCTTCATCAGCTCTTCAAACTGGGGTAGCAAGAGGCCAACGCCCACTACCAAAGGTGCCCGACGCTTCCTAGAGGAACTGGCCCCCAGCCAGTCTTTAGTTCTTGGACAAAGGCTAGACATTAGGCCCAGGCACAGAGAGGGTATATGTTGGTGGGTTCCTTGGACCCCTAGAGATGGTGTGGGCGGCTGAAAGGCTGAGGTGAAAGCCACATGGCCCCTGGGTGGAAAAAGGTCTGTGGCTAGACAAGGCCACCATGGAGCCACATGAGCAGAAATGAGCAGACACCTGTGAGCCTCTCAGTGGAAATCCAGGCAGCAAATGGGGTCCCCAGGTCCCCCTCGGTCTGCTATGGTTGACGCATGGATGTTTCCTATGGCAGCTTGATGGAACTGCCCAGGGTCCCAGGTCCATGATTAACTTGATAGACGAATGCTAGATTTCCCTGATGCCATCAAAACACTGGCAGTCACAGACAGGTGTGGATGAGTTTCCTGTGGACAGGAGAGGCAGAAGGAATGTCTGTGAAGGACCAGATGTTCCCAGCAACAGCAATGGGGTATGCTGGAACACAGGCTCCCCCATAGAGGAAAGGATCCCTGGAATGCAGAGTGACTGACTACCTGGCTACCTTGCAAAGGGCCCAGATGTGGGCATGCCGGTTCAGGTAAACATCAGCCACCTTCAGAGTCAAGCTGGTTTCTTTCTAGTCAGAACTCATCAGCAAGACCAGAGTGACCAGGAAAGGAACCGCCAGGGTGCTTGTAGGGAGGGCACAGAAGCTGAATATCCACTAGCCGAGCCCACAGAGGTGGTCAGCCTAAATGGTTCCTAGGCAGGCACATGTCCAAGGGGCTGTGTTGTGATTACTAGAGAAGCTGGAATTGCAAGCAACAGAGGGGGAAACGTGCACTGAGTCGTAGGTAAAGCTAGCAAAACACACAGCAGGGTGGATGACCAATGAGGGTGGCAGGAGGCCTCCCATAGACCAGGAGGGGCATGAAAGGTGCCTGCAAACAGGACAGTGCTACCGTATTGACAATCCTTCTCAGCAACAGTCTAGCTACGTGGGTGGCCACAGGTTCCCTAAAGGTTCCGGCTGCGGGTGGGCATGGCTGGTGCCGGACTGGTCCCGTTGGAGGCAGGATGCACTGGGCAAGCTCCTGTGCCAGCTGTGGCTAGCTGGCGGCACAACATCTGCCGCTCCCGCACAGCCCTATTGGATGCAGAAGTCTTCCGGATTTGTGCACGCCGTGAGTGCCTCAGCGGAGACTTGTAGGTTCTGCGCAGCTCGGCCAGAAAGCCTTGGTAGTTGTTTCTCAAAGGGCTGTCTGGCTGCATGTGGGGAATGGCCCACTTCTCGGCCTCCCCAGTCAGTCGGGACACCAGGAAGGCCACTCTCTCGGCTTCACCTGGGAAGCGGGAAGCTTGAAAGATCATGAACCTGTCCATCTGCATCAGGAACCCCGCCAACTGGCCGGGGTCCCCGGAAAAGGGTTCAGGCAGCGAGGTGGGTGGCGTGGTCATGGGTCGGGTCCCATTGGAGGTGATGGCAGAGATAGGTGGAGTGATCTGCAGAGCGCCAGGGATGCGCGCCCGGGTGCGCAACAGAGTAAGCTCGGCCATGACGCTCTCCAGCATGTTGGTAAGATTGGCCTTCTCGGCCCTCAGCGTGGAGGCCTCGCGCCTCAGCGCAGAGTTGGTGAGGCGCAGGGAGGTCAGGGTGTCAACCACGTCATCCATCTGTGCGCTGGCACCAGGGGCAGAGGCTGGGCTTTCGTTTTTGGAGGTCTGAGGTTGCACCATGCTGGCCAAGGTTAAGCCACAGAGAGCTGGAAAACCAGTGCAAAAGGCCTTGGGTGCTGAAGCAGGTGCGCCCAAACAGAATCTAGGAGGGCAAGCCTGGGGACAAGGATCCTGTCTTGGGCGCAGTTCCTTTCTGCAGTCTTTGGAGGGTCAAGATGTGGGGCGCTGGCTGGACCTGCCCAGGCCTTGAAGGATGTTCGAGCTGGACCTGCTCAACCCTTGCAGGATGCACAGGCTGAACCTATCCAGGCCTTGCAGCATGAGCGAGTAGGACCTGCCCAGGCCTTATGAGATGAGAGGGCTGAACCTTCCCAGGCCTTGCAGGATGCATAGGCTGGACCTGCCCAGGTCTTACGGGATGTGCAGACCTGCGCTGCCCAGACTTAGCTGGATGCACCTCCGGAGCTCGGGCCGCGGGTGAAGGCGCTGCCCACGGTGGCACGGGACTACCTGCGGGAGAACAAAGGGCGCCGCACCTGGGCTGGCCCGGGCCGGGCGGCGTGTGTACCTGTAGCTCCGCCGCTCCCTCCGCTGCCAAGATGGCCCGCGGGTTGGGGCCGCGCCTTGCCTGCGCTTCACGGCGGCCGCCGGAACTGCTTCCCCAGCGGCGGCGGCGGCGGTTCCTGCGGGGCTGGAGTGGCGGGGTCGTGGCACTACGCGGTCACCGCGCGGTCTTTGTGCGGGCGCGGCCAGCGAGACAGCAGCGGGAAACCAGGCAACTGGGTCGGGGCCTGCTGGTTGCCATGGAGACCGCCCGCTCCCGGAGCGCCAGCCGAGGGAGACCTGCCTTCCGGAAGTGACGCAGCCCCGCCTCCCGGGCCATGCGCCTTTCTCAGCAGCCTATCAGCGAGGAGCGTGGCTTCTGCCCTTTGATTGTCTTGGAAAGCTTTGGTTCTTTTGGATTTCTTCCCAACTCTCCGTGGTGGTGTAATTTTTTTTTTTTAAATTTACATAAGGTTGACTTTTCTTACTGTTACTTGAATGCAATTCACATGAACTACATGGTCATAGTAGCAAATCTTGACAAAGAAGAAAACTTTTTTTTTTTTTTTGAGCCTGTCTCCTATAAACTAGATTGGTTTGGAACTCAGGATGTAGCCAGGGATGACCTTGAACCTCTCATGCCTCCACCTTCTTATGGCTGGATTGCAGGAGTTCACCAACACCCTGGATTCAGATGGCTTTCTTCACCTCTCTTGTTGAAGTGGGTCTTATGTTGACTAGGCTGCCCTTGAACCCACGATGCAGCCAAGGATGACCATGACCTTCTCATCCTCCTGTTGCCACTTCCAGTGTGCTGGGATTACTGGCTCTGAGTACCATAGCCTTGTGCAGTGCTAGGATCAAACCCATGCCTACAAGCATGCCAACACTGAGCTGAATCTTGAGCCCTGGAAAAGTCTTAGGAAACAAAACAAAACAAAAAACAACAACAACAACAAACTTTCAGTTCCCTCAGTGTCCTACCTGCACATTTAAATAAAAAAAAAAAATCATGTTCAGTAGTCCACCATTTTTCCATCAGAATCCTATTATGAAACATTGACTTTTGTGTCTTGGAAACAGTCATGTCTCCCTAGTCACGCTGAATTTTGAGATTCTCCTGGGGAGGTAGTTCAGAAGCATGCCAAGGACTCCACTGAAACCCTGTGCAACCGTTTATTCCTGCCTGCCCTCTTGATAGATGGCCAACTTATTGGCCATGCTGAGTTTTATAATATGCTTTATGCAAGTCCCAGTCCCTTCCTCCAACAGAGCCAAGAGTTAAAACCAAGAAGTAACTTGGGGGAGGCGGAGCTAAAGCAGCAGCTCTCAACCTGTGGAGACCCCTTTGGGGGCCAAACAATCCTTTCACATGGGTCACATATCAGATATCCTGCATATCAGATATTTACATTAGGATTCATAACAGCTACAAAGTAATATTTTGGTAATTTTATGGTGGTGGTGGGGGTCACCACAACATAAAGAACTGTGTTAAAGGTCACAGAATAAGGAAGGTTGAGAACCACTGGGCTAAAGGGTTTGAGTGGAGATCCTGGGGTTTTCTAGATTGCCCTGGCTTGGTTGTTCCTTCATGGTCAGTTACACACTGGGGTGTACTGGGAGAGAAAATACCCTCTGTAAAGTCCTTCCAGGATGCAGTCCAGGAGACAAATGGCAGTAGCCTTCTGAAGATGGGAGGCAGGCCTGGGGTGGAGATGTGTTCATTCTGCCTATAGTTTTTGGTCTTGCGGTGGGGGATTTTGGCTGAGGGTACCCACATTTGGAGAAAACACTTGCATTCCACTGTTCCAGACTATATGTTTTGTGACAAGCTAAAACTCCAGAACATGAAGCAAGAGAGGAAAGGAAGAAGACATTGTATACTTATATCACTTCTGTGAGGTCTCCAAAGTCAGGTGGAGGCAAGAGCTACATTCACCTTGAGTTTCAAAATCAGAAATTGTTCTGGACTGATCCACCGCACATACTGCTTCTGAACACACCTGGGCATCCCCTTGTGACTCAGCCCCAGTAGCACAGTGGCACCTCTCTAGGTACCTGGATGCTAGGGGCAACTGAGGAGCCTGCTGTAGTTCAGCTGTGGTTGATAGTATAGACCTGAGGTTCCCCAGTGCCTTGGAAAGAAGGTGTGTCATCTGGTGCCTAGAATGAGCCATAATAGTGCCCCTCTTCCATTTCAAGTGAGCGAATTTATTAAGCATGTAGCAAGGAAAAGAAAAAAGAACAATTCGAAAACAGCAGACAGAAAGCAAAACATCATAAATCAGTGTTCACAACACCCAGCAGAGGCAGCTGGCCTAGCCTGGCTGAGAGCAGGCCAAGGGAACAGCATCAAAGAGTGGCTGAGCATGCCTGGGGAAGAAGCGCTTAGCTGGAACTCCCGGTTGCAATCAGTGACCTTCCTGCTTCCCACTCCCACCACAAGCATTTTTGTGCCATGGGATAAACAATAGTAACTTCTGCCGGGCAGAAGTTTGCCTTCTAGCTGTCCTCAGGGTGCAATGACTTTAAGATCCTTAGCTGCGGGCTGTCTTCCCGTCTCCAAGGCAGAGGCAGGGATCAGTTTGCCCCTGGAAAGGAGTTTTAGAGACCCCCTGAAATGAACATGCTAGGGTCTGGCACTAGGCACCCCACCCCCCACAGGCTACTTTCAGTAACATTAAACAGCATGTAACAATTTGCCAAAAAAAAATGTATATTACAGAAGACAGAAGGCTCACCCTAATTTTGGAAATGATAAAGCATGACATTTGCTTGCATTGTTGCCTCATTTCAGAGAGGCTATAAAAGTTGTAGTCCAGAAAAAAAAAAAAAAGAGTAAAATGAAAATGTGAAGACTGGGATGTGTTTGTTTTTAAGACTAGGCCTTGTAGCCCAGGCTGTATGCCTTAAACTTCTGGTCCTCTGGCCCACACCTCCCCAGTGCACACCTGGTATTTTGCAATGGAGAGCAAGCTCAGTGCCTCATGTATTTTAGGCAAGCACTCTGCCAACTTGGACAAGCACTCTGCCAACTGAGTTCCAGCTCCAACCACCAAAACTAAAATGTAAAAATCAGAAAAGCAGAGGGAGAGCCCTTGGGTTCAGTTCGGGTCCAGACGCTGCTGTGACTCTAGATCTGAAGCACAGTCTCGAGGAAATGGGATGATATGGCTGGGCTCATGGACAAGACCAGCCTCCCTGTGGGCTACAGACACAGTGTGCTGAGTTCTGTGGCCTCGAGGGTGGGAACAGGGCCAGGCTGTCTTTTGGAGCCTGCTGTGGGATGTTGGTTAATAAATGAAACACTGATTGGCCAGTAGCCAGGCGGAAGTATAGGTGGGACAAGCAGAGAGGAAAATTCTGGGAAGTGGAAGGCTGAGGCAGAGAGACACTGCCAGCCACCGCCATGACAAGCAACATGTAAAGTAAAGATACTGGTAAGCCACAAGCCACGTGGCAACTTATAGATTGATAGAAATGGGTTAATTTAAGCTATAAAAACAGTTAGCAAGAAGCCTGCCATGGCCATACAGTTTTTAAGCAATATAAATCTCTGTGTGTTTACTTTATAAGTGGGCTACGGGACTGTGGGGCTTGGCGGGAGCTGGAGAGAAACTCTCCAGCTACAGAAGCCAGAAGAAGAAATTCATCTCAGTCATTTCATGAGTGTGTGTGTGTGTGGGGGGGGGGAACAGCATGTGTGACACCATCTTCTGAGCCCATGTCACCTAGATGGATGAACAGACCATGGAAGGGTGAGATTCTGACACTCGGAATCACTCAGTCAAAATTATATTCTTCACCACAGACCAGGCCTCAAATACAACATGTTAGGTGCTGGGAAATGGGGATGGAGGGGGGAGGGGAGGACAGAGGGAGGGAGAGAGGGAGGAAGGACGAGGAAGAGAGAAGCTTTTACCCACAAATAAGAAAACTCAAATCCTGAAACATCTAGAGCTATACTCAATGACAACAAAATCAAGAATCATAAAATGAATTAACTCCAAATGAATTAAATAGTTGGAACAATGGAGAGACTTTAAACTGAGCATGTGTGGGTGTTTGATAAGAATAATGAGTGAACAATATTTATAAAGCAAAGAGGGGAGGAGCATAGGGCATCCAGATCAGGCAGCTGTGGAAAATCAGGAAAAGGCACTTACCACCAAACCTGACTGCCTGAGTCGATGCCCAGTACTCCCGTGGTAGGAGTTCTAGTTTCATTCTGTGCTGTGATAAAACACTACGATCAAAAGCAACTTGGGGTGGAGAGGGTCTGTTGGCTTACATTTCCAGGTCACAGTTCATCATTAAGGAGGTCATGGCAGGAACTTGAAGCAGAAGCCGCAGGTGAATGATGCTTACTGGTTCATTCCAAGGCTCGTGTTTAGCTAGCTTTCTCATATAGCCCAGGACCACATGCCTAGGGAATGGAGCCACCCACAGTGGGACATGCCCTTCCGCATCAGTTGGTAACGGAGGAAACCCTCCACAGTCATGCCCACAAGCCAATCTGAACGGAGGAAACCCTCCACAGTCATGCCCACAAGCCAATCTGATCTGGGCAATTCCTCAATGAAGGCTTTCCTTTCAGAAGACTCCAGGCTGTGTCGAGTTGACAACTGTAGCTAACTAGGACAAATGTACAGAAATTTCCAAGCAAGTGTCATTTCGCAACAGTAGAGAATGTGCCCACATGCCCATCTATGATGAATGGAAAGCAAAACCTATCAGCTATAGGAGAGGGATACTGGTTTGTGCTACACTGTGGACAGACTTTGAAAACACCATGCCAAATCAAAGATGTCAGCTGGAGTGGAAACATCCAGAATAGGCAAATTCCCAAAGACAGAAAGTAGAGTGGTCCATGCCAAGGTCTGGGGAGAAGGAGGGAATATGGAGAGTGACTGGGCACAGCTGAATACAGGATTTCTTTGGGGTGTAGAATGATGAAAACATTCTGGAATTAGTGTTTATTGACTCCACAACATGGAGAAGAGACTGAAAAACTATATGGAGATTTTTTTTTAACGGTGTGTCAATTGTATTATTAAAACAAACAATGGCCATTCACATCAAAACTCACAGAAACACAGGGATAGAGGAGACCTTCCTCGACTGGATACAAAGCAACTACAGGGTTGGTGAGATGGCTCAGCAGGTAAACACACTTGCCACGGAAGCCTGGTGACCAGAGCTCCATCCCAAAACCAATGAAAAGGTGGAAGGAGAGAATCACCTCTACAGAGTCCTCCTCTATCCTCCACATGCGTACTGTGTTCCCAACTCCCACATGCACCGATAATAAATAACAGGCGCAGTAAGTCAGGAAATAGGACCTAAGATGTTGTCTTAATCACTTTTCTGTTGCTGAAAAAAAACAAACAAAAAAACATGATGAGCAAAGCAATGTACAGAAGGAAGCATCTTTTGACTTACAGTTCTAGGGGGATAAGAGTCCATGGCCATCACAGTGGGGAAGTGTAGCATCCAGTAGGCATGGCAACCGGAGCAGGAGCTGAGAGCTCACATCTTAAACCATAAAGCAGGAAGCAGAGTGTGAACTGGGAACGGTGAAGTTATAAAGCCCACCCCCAGTGACATACTTCTTCCAGCAAGGCTATGTTATACCCATTCCAAGAAATCCCCAAAGACCACCAAGGAGCCAGTTTCTGATACAAGCACATAAGGGTCTTTTTACTGTCAGGTTCTAGCCTGGGACATTGCACGGCAGATAGAGGGAAATGTGGCAGCAGTTGAGAGCCTAGGGGTAGAGAGTTTTTATAGGGAAAAACCACAAGCCAGGAATTACATGCTTTGGAAACTTAGGATTGGGTAGAAGGGATATGGGGCAAGGTGACCTTTTGAAACTATTGGTCAAGACTTGGGGCACGAAACCACATTTGAAACCACTGGGTTAGCCTTTTTGGCGGGGAACCACCACTTGCTGAGCAGGATTATCTGGGCTGCTCAGCAGGATTTTCTAGACAGCTTCAAGGGCCATAAACTGCAGACAGAATGTCTGCAGGAGCAAACTGCCCTGTATCTGTTGTATGCGTTGTATGAGTTGTCATGGCACATTCCTGAGGTGCATCCTGGGACTGAGTACAGCAGGTGGTCTAAGATGGTGGCCCTTCCCTAAGATGGAGTCCTTATTGTCTTCATAGCCACGCCTCTTAAGCCTCCACAGAGAGTATCACCAACTGAGGACCAAGCATTCAAATGACCAAGAACATGGGGGACATCTCCTTCAAACCACCAAGACACCAGGTTGGAAGGTGAGAAATCAAACCGATCTTAATTGCATGGGGTGAGTTTAGCTGCTGGATACTAGATGGACATTCAAAAATCAAATTTGCTGTGCTAAACTGAACAAGACCAGCCATGAATCAGCAGGGTCAGTGTTCTCCATCAGGGTAGACTTTGGAGGCCCCTCCCTCCCTGATTCCCTGAGGATGCACCAACAGTTAATGGTTGATAGGGAAAGAGAATCACTAGACACTTTGCTGTTTCTGTGATAAAAAATAAAATAAAAATAACCAGACTTTTTTTTTTTAATTTTCCAGAGCTGAGGACCAAACCCAGGGCCTTGTGCTTGCTAGGCGAGCGCTCTACCACTGAGCTAAATCCCCAACCCCCTCCAAGGCAACATATAGAAGAGTTTATATTGGGGGTTCTCCCCTGGAGCTGCCCTCTCCAAACCCTGCCCTCAGAAAGTCCACCAAGGATCAGCTCCTCCCCCAGAGCTGCTCAAGACCACGCCTACAGGGTATTTCAGACCTGGTCATCAGACCTGCCATGTGATTTTCTCTCCTGCCTTCCCCAGAGTCACTCGGGAGTTGCTTTGCTCTTTTAATAAACCTGGACTTATTCATTGGCTCGATTGGGTTATTGCATGAGCAGAGTTACCCACTAACGGGGATCTATTTTTCCTTATCAGTTTGTTTGGTTTACCATTCCCGAGGATTAGAGTCCATAGTGATGGGGACAGCATGGCAGCAGGTGGCAGGCACCGCAGCTAAAACAGAAGCTGACGGCTTACAACTTAAACAGAAAGCAAGAAGCAGAGAGAACACACTGGAAATGCCAGGAGGCTTTGAAACCTTCAAGCCCACCCCAGTGACACACTTCCTCCAGCAAGGCCACGCCTCTACAAACAGGACCACCAGCTGGGGATCCAATGCTCAAAAGCCACAGACTATGGGAGACACCTCGTTCACACCACCCCAGAGAGACATTCTCTGCAGTGGGGTAGGTGCTGTCTACCCACGCTCCTGTCTGCAATCCCAAATGAAACTTATTGATTGGTTCACTAAAAGGGGAAAAAATAAATAAATAAATAAATTTTATTAGAAGATGTGGTGATATTGTGTTCCCCAAAATACTGTGCACCCTAATAAACTTATCTGGGGTCAAAGACAGAACCGCCACAATACTAAACAAAGAGGTTAGGCAGTGGTAGCACACCCCTTTAATCCTAGCATTCCAGAGGCAAAAATTTGTCTGGATCTCTGTGAGTTCAAGGCCACAAGGATACAGCCAAGCATGGTGACACTCGCCTTTAATCCCAGGCAGGGAGTGATGGCAGAAAGCAGAAAGGTATGTAAGGCATAAGGACCAGGAACTAGAGTTGTTTACGCTTTTAGGCTTTTAGCAGCAGTTCAGCTGAGACCCATTCGGATGAGGACTCAGACAGAGGCTTGCAATCTGAGGAAACAAGATCAGCTGAGGAACTGGTGAGGTGAGGAAGCTGTGGCTTGTTCTGCTTCTCTGATCTTCCTGCATTCACCCCAATAACTGGCCTCAGGTTTGTTTTTATTAATAAGACTGTCTAAGATTCCTGCTACAAGAAGATAATGAACACATGGAGAAAAAAATTAAAATGCTAAGTATTGTTGATAATCAGTCCAAAAAAAAGTCACCTGGTGTAACTAAAACAAAACTGTGTGTAGAACATTTGTGTAAAATCCAAGCATGAAGGTGAAAGCAATCGAAAATTAATTAAGGGAAGGAGGAGATGGACTGTCCCGCTGTTCCCAGTTTGTTCTCTCTGTTTCCTGCATGCTGTTTAAGATGTGAGCCCTAGGAAGCAATCGCCCGGTTAAGGCGCCTATTCCTCCCAGTCTGCAGGAGGCTGGCAGCAGTCTTTAGAGTTCAGTTGAGATTCTGTAGACAGAGAAGCTCATCCTATAGTATATACAGAGAACAAAGGAACTGAGAGAGCTGAAGCCGTGTTGAAAAAATAAAATAAAATGGGTCATTACAGTCTATCCTATTTCAAGCCTCATACAGCTGCACGAATCGAGACTGCAACACCCGAGTGGAGGCGGAGACTCTGAGGTTAACAGGACAGAACAGAGGGCCAGGAACAGACCCACACACATATGCCCAACTGATTCTTTAAAAAGTTTTTACATTATTTGCGTGTGGTGGTGGGGGGTGTGGAGGCCAGAGGACAGCCTGTGGGAGACAGTTATCTGGTTCCTCCATGTGGATTCCAAGGATCAAACTAGGGTTTTCAGGTTTGACCAAAATGGTGAGCCATCTCACTGACTCAGTAGTGATTTTTACTTTTACACCAACTTGTGGGAGAAAGAAAAAAAAGCAGTTCAAGCAAAAGGTAATCCTCTCAATACTTGATGCTGGAACAGCTGGGCTTCCATAGATTAAAAATAAGAACAACCTTGATCTAAGTCCCCATCTCAAAAAAAAAAGAAAGAAAGAAAGAAAGAAAGAAAGAAAGAAAGAAAGAAAAAGAAAAAGAAAAAACCCAAAATGAGTCACAGACCTAAATTTAACTTTATAAAATTATGTACACAGAACACACTATATGTGGGATGAATGCTTAGGCTATGCAGCTGGACCATTCTTATAGTTAACACCAAGAGCACAATCTATGAGAAGAGAAATGATACATTCGACCCATCCCAGTTGGAAAGTTCTGCTGTGAGAAAGGATATGCTGGGTGGTGGTGCACACCACGATATCAGCACTTGGGTGGCAGAGGCAGGTGGGTCTCTTTGTGTTTGAAAACCCATCTGGTCTACAGAGAGAGCTCCGCCAGCCAAGTGGAAATAAATAAATTTTCTGTCTCAGAAAATAAATAAATAAACATCAATAAAATATTAAAAAATAGTGGTGGGATGAAAAGGCAGGCTACAGACTAAATAAGGTATTTACAAACCACGTGCCCTGTGTGTGACACATTTCTATAACATATAAAGAGTGGTGGAACTCAACAGCAAACAAGGATCCAATTAGAAAGCAGGTTAAGAGATGTGAGCAGGCTGGCCAGGCGGTGGTAGTGCACGCCTTTAATCACAGCACTCTGAGGCAGAGCCTGGAGGATCTCTGTGTGTTCAAGGCCAGCCTGGTCTACAGAGTGAGATCGATCTAGGACAGGCACCAAAATTACACGGAGAAACCCTGTCTCAAAAAACCAAAAGAGAGAGAGAGAGAGAGAGAGAGAGAGAGAGAGATGTGAGCAGGCCTTTCAGCCAAGAGTTTATCCAAAGGGCAGATAAGCATACAAATAAAGCCAGTGAACACTACAGGAAACAAGGGTTAATGTCATAGTAAGAATCCATCATATATATATGGCAGCTTCAGGCTTGAATCTTTTGGCCTTTACCCCAGGCAAATAAACACACACACACACACACACACACACACACACACACACACACACACACTGACAATAGCTAGTTCCAAGAGATAGAATTCCTCTTAGGTCATGTTCTCCATTTGATAAAGCTATAGAAAATAAGAATAAGTCAGTGTTTCCAGGGGGTGGGAGGAATTTGAGTAGGAGGTGCATTATTTAACAGTGTGTGTGTGTGTGTGTGTGTGTGTGTGTGTGTGTGTGTGTATAAAAACCAAAGAGTAATTGGTTACCACCCTAACAGTCACACCACTATTGCACTAATGGTCACATGTTGCCTGGCAGGTTAATATTGCTCCAAACCCATCATCACACAGATGATCCTGTTAAAACTCAGTGGGTATTTTTAAAAGACATGAATGGAGTAAAGGAGCTTGTATAAAGATGAGGGGGGTGGATGGGAGAGGGATTAAAGAGGATGGGGTTACAGTAATCAGAATGCTATTTATACATATATAAAATTGTCAACGATCAAACCCAGCAAAAGAAACAGAGCTGAGGTAGAAACCCAAGCAAAACAACAACAAAAGAGTTTAAGAATGAAAATGTGATCATTGGAGCAAAGACTAAATAGACAAAGTTTAGAGTGGACATTTCCAAAAAAACATGAATTAGATGAGAGTAGTGAAGGAGCGCTGAGGTAGAGCCCAAGACAGAAGAGAAGAGCACAGAGGAGGTAGAAAGTAGGTAAGAGAGACAACCCAAACACAGACATTTATTTTCCCCAAGCTGTATCAGCTAGCTAATGCTGCTGAACAAAGTACCTCATTTGTTATTTTAACAGCTTCACCTTGCTGTTGTTGATTTCATGCATGCTGGCCAGTGCTCTTCCACTGAGCTGTATCCACAGCCCAAGTGTCTACTTTAGGGCTACATTTTGAAGGTGAAACCAATGGGATGGTGTGGTAGTTTGGAGAAAAATGGCCCCCATAGGCTCATATATTTGAATGCTTGGTCCTCAGCTGGTGGAACTGTTTAGGAAGGATTAGGAGGTATGGCATTGTTGGAAGAAATGTGTGTCACTGGGAATGGGCTTTGGGGTTTTAAAAGCCCTCACAATTTCCAAGTGTCTCTGTCTCTTGCCTTTCTCTGTCTCTCTCTGCCTCCTACTTTCAGAGAAGGGTATAAACTCTCAGCTACTGTTCCAGCTCCATGCCTGCCTACCTGCAACCTTACTCTCCACTATGATGGTGGTGGTGATCTGAAAGAGAATGCCCTCAATAGGCTCATATATTTGAATGTTTGGTTCCCAGTTGGTTGGTGGAACTGTTTAGAAAGATTAGGAGGTATGTTCTTGTTGGAGGAGGTATGTCAGTGGACTTCGATATTTCAGAAGTCCACACCAGGCCCAGTCTCTCTCTCTCTCTCTCTCTCTCTCTGCCAACTGCTCGTGGATCAGACATAAATTCTCTCAGCTACCACTCCAGCACCCTGTCTTCCTGCTCCCTGCCATGATTGAAACAGACTAACCCTCTAAAAGTCCAAATGACCTCCCAATTAAATACTTTCTTTTATTAATTTTCTTGGCCAAGTGTCTCCTCACATCAATAGAAAAGCAGCTGACACAGATGAATATGAAGTGTGAAAGGGGAGCAGGGACTTGAAACTGCCCCAAACTCTGTAAAGAAGACCATATTGATGGGAGCAGAGACAATGGGACACCTGGGCCATAATAGGGAGGGTGTCACAGGTAGTTGGCTGTGATAGGCAGTCCATTTTCCATTGCCATACCAGAACAACTGAGACTAGATAATTCACACCAATAAGGGGTCAGTTACAGGATCTGGGAGAGATGAGGTGCAGTCCTGCATGGTTCTCTGGAGAACTCTGACTTGGTCTGCAATCCAGCATCCAGGATCACAAGGAGCCAAGAGAGCCAGCACTACAAATCTTGGGTCTTAAAGGGTCTTATCTTAGCCATGTCCCAGGGGCAGGTCATAAGCAGGTGTGACATTTATCTGCTGTTTCAATGTGGGCAGTGCTTCAAGGTCAAGGCTGGAACAGCTACCCACTACAGTATAGGCTCCCATGGAGAGGGCAAGAGGTCCTTGTGCTCACAGATAAGCATTAAGGGAACCAGGAATGTTAGACGTGTAGACTTGTGTCTTCAACACAAGGAATGTATACCTGTTTTCCACCCAGAAGGCTGGAGGTGGATGTAGTTAGTAGCTGATAAAGCTGTGCTATCTGTACCTGAATCCCCCAGACTATTATGTTTATCTCAGACTCTTCCTCCCTAAACCTTGATCTTTAACTTTGTTTCTCAGTCAATAGGTCCCATGTACTTTATAACCTGGTGACCTCTACGCTGTCTGTATGACTGAGACCATATCAGAGCCTAGGCCCTTGAACTATAGAACCTATCCTTATGAAAGAGATCACATGTACTTTGCAAAAGAGTTTCCACATAGTCACGTCTTAAGCTTTATTGTGCCCATGGGACTGAGATCATTGTTACCAGGAAACCATTTTGCTAAAGTTGTATTGTACTTAAATAAATAAACAGCTTGGTATTGAACTCTAGAAGTTTGAACCAACACCAGCTAAGGTGTGTTGAATGGATTTCCTTCTTGCCTCATGCAGATTGTTACTCTGCCAGCTCTGGTGACTGCAAGGACCCCCACACTCACTGCCTATGAGCCGGGTTCTGGCAACAGGCCGTGCACAGATTCAGTTCACTAGAGCATGGGGCAAGCAAGCAGGTGTGTGCAGCAGAGGCAAGCCTTGGGGAGTGGGAACACTTTTTATAAAAACCTACCCTGGAAGGACCCACAAGAGCCATAATTCATGCAAGAGAGAGGCATGAGTCCATTCATGAAGGTCCCACCCTGAGACTGCATCACCTCCAACTATACCTCACCATGGGGAACCATGTCTCAATGTGAATTTTGATGAAAAACCAACTGTTCAAACCATAGATGAGTCTTTTCAGATGTGTCCCAGGGAAGTGTCAGTGCTAAGATTCGTGATTTGGGAATCCTGGAGAAAAGCCCCTTGGGGATCCATGAATAAAGCAAGGTTACTGAAAGCCCAGGTGTGCCACTAACTATCAGGAAAAAGGTGTCAGTAGGAAGAGAAGAGGGGTAAGGGCCAGGCAGGCCACCGTTCAGATATCTACAGCCAGGGGGTGGGGAGGAATCAGCAAAGCAAATTGGGAGAGAAAAGCAGGCACCTGAGGGCCTCAGAAGACCCGAGTGGCCCAGGGAAGAAGGGCTGTGGCCGTTGTGGGACATGGAGCTTTGTGCTCGGCCACTTTGGAAGTGAGCCACTGCTAGTGAGAATGCAAAGCCGGAGCGTCTTCATTTCTTTCCTGTTGCTGAGACAGAAAACCCCAACACAAGCAACTTGAAGGGAGAAAAGGGTTGTTTTGACTCATGGTTCCAAAACACAGTCCATCAGGGAAGGCAAGGCGTTCATAGCGTGAGGCTAGCCCAGCAGCAATCCAGAAGCATGAGGCTAGCCCACAGCAATCCAGAAGATACAGCAAACAGGAAGTGGGACCAGGTTATAAAACCTCAAAGCCGCCAGGTGGTGGTGGCACACGCCTGTAATCCCAGCACTCGGGAGGCAGAGGCAGGTGGATCTCTGTGAGTTCGAGGACAGCCTGGGCTACCAAGTGAGTTCCAGGAGAGCCTCCAAAGCTACAGAGAAACCCTGTCTCGAAAAACCAAAAAAACAAAACAAACAAAAACAAAACAAAACAAAAAAACCTCAAAGCCTACCCCAATCAGGAACTTCCTCCAGCAAAGTGCCATCTCCTAAATATTCCACAACCTCCCCCAAACAGCACCACTACCTGGGAACCCAGTGTTCAAGTGCATGAGCCTGTGGGGTCATTTCTCATTCAAACCTCCATGGTGTGTTTCCTAAAATATCACCGACTGCCCAGCAAAATAGTCTGTGACAGTGGCAGTCCTCTGGTGTCCCTGGTCCACTGGTGGCCGTGCTTTGCTTCACTGTGGAATTATGGTTGTTCCTCTGAGACAGAATTGCCGGGAGTTCCCTCAGAGCTGTGTCTTGTGATGGTGAGTTACGCTTGTTGGTGTCCTCGTGACTCTTTGGTGGACCACATATTAACTGAGGACCCTAGGACTGTCGGGACTGAGGAGCTAGATGGGTTCAGGGAGGGCTCCCTGAACAGACAACGAGCTCAGTTCTGGTTTTCGTTTGCTTGTTTCTGTTCTTGTATTGCAATTTGAAAATATCCAAGCCAACCGCGGGCAGTGCACACCTCTCACCCAGACACTCAGGAGGCTAAGGGGAGACAGTCTTCGGTTTGAGGCCAGCCTGGGCTATGGAAAAAGATCCAGAGTCACCAAGATGACTCAGTGGTTGAAGGTACCTGCTACAAAGTTTGACAACCTGAGTTCAATTCCAAGATCCACACAGTGGAAGGAGAGACTAGACCCCTCAAGTTGTCATCTGACCTTCACATGCGTGCCATGGTATTAGTGCATGTGCAGAGAGAGAGAGAGAGACAGACAGACAGACAGACAGACAGAAACACAGATGAATAAACAAGTAGGGGCTAGAGAGATGGTTCAGCAGTTAAAAACATTTGTTCATGCAGAGGACCCAGGTTCAGTTCCCAGCACCCACGTGGCAGCTCATTGTCATGGGATAATTTTTTTGTACACTGTAAAGATGAGTCTCTGCCTAAGGCACCTTCTGATTGGTATAATAAAGAACTGAATGGCCAATAGCTAGGCAGGAGAAAATAGGTGGGATTTCCGGGGAGAGGGAGGAACTCTGGGAAGAAGAGAGGCAGAGACACCAGCGAGATATGGAACAAACTGGACCTAGAGAATGGGTAAAAGCCACATGGTAAAATGTAGATTAATAGAAACAGGTTAATTTGAGTTATGAGCTAGTTGGAAACAAGCCTAAGCCAAGCTTTTATAATTAATAATAAGTCTCCACATCATTATTAGGGAGCTGGCAGTCCCAAAAGAAAGTCTGACAAGAAGGCTTGCTACACACAACTGCCTGTAACTCCACTTCCAGGGGACCTGATGTCTCTTCTGACCTGCATGAGCACTGTATACACGTAGTACATAAACACATGTAGGCAAAATACTCATACGCATAAAACAAAGATACATCTTTTTTCAATCCTTAAACAAATAAATAAATGCACAAAAAAAGGTCACAAAACAAAAAGAAGTGTGTGAACATCCAGTTCTATATATCCCTAAGCTCAATCGTTTTGCCTCTGTTTGGGGAAATTTTGATCAATGAATACTTTTATAAGCTAAAAATTATCCCCACCCCCAAAAGGTCTAATTATTCTTTCAATTTTTTTGTTAAATTTTGATGTTGCAAAATAATTTTCTTCCATTTCAGTGCAAAATATAAATTTTTCTCATTAAATCCAGGAATCTCCTCAAAAGATTCTTCCTATGTGTTGTCACCTTCCAAGCACAATGGTGGGATTTAACAGCCAGGTCTCCTAAACCACTGGGATGCTCAGCATTTAATTTCTCCATCTCCTCCTCCTCTTTTGTGGAGCTGGATTCCAGTGTTTCTCTGTTGGCAAGAACTGCTTCCAATAATTACAACGTGCTGAGGCTTCAAAGTTCAGAATCCTTGGCAGTCACCTATTGAATGCTTTGATGAAAGAGTTCCAGCAGATTGGAACACAAGGCAACACCAGTTTAGTGGACTCCTTTGTAAAAAGTACAGTCCCATGCTAGGACATCAAACTGAAGTTCAAAGCATGTCTTCCAGGTCCCAGTGCCTCCCAGGTCTAGTGACTGAGGCAAAATGGTGTCCAGAGAGGCTGAAGTCAGCTTTTGTATGTTGGCAATCACCTCATCACAAACATGCTTGGAAACCAACATTCTTATAACACAGAAAACTATGCCTTCTGCTTTGATTAGTTAGATATTAGAGATGGTTTGGATGTCAATACCAAAAAGGAGCAGCTTACCTGGATCAATTCAAGCATGTCTGTGATCCTGGGGGGTTCATTTCAAGGAGAACATTGCCTTTTAGCAGTTAGAGTTGCCTCTGTTACTAGCCTTCTGTGTTTCCTTGGATTGAGTGTGTCCTTTGTTTTCTGTTTGAACCCAGACTACCACCAAACCCTTCTGAAAAGAACTGGACATAAACAAGGCTGGAAGTCCCACCCTAAAAATATCATGAACATGAGTCCTAGAAAAACTGAATATTTGTAGAGGTTGTACTCATGACAGCAAAACCCAGAAATAACCCAAAAGTCTATCCACACTAACCTGAAAAAATAAAGTGGAATAGTATATAGAAGTAGTTGTCAATGTGAATGCATGTCAGAACCTTCTGGAAGAAATGATGTTTCTGATCCAGTAAGTATGGGGTGGGCCCAAGAATTTACATTTGTAAGAGAGCCTTGGTTTTAGGAGCTCTATCTTGAGAACAACAATAGCAATGGAAATGATACACCACCATGACAAAGATAAGCTGTCCAAGCACACATTGGTGTGATACCCAGAAGCAAATGCATTTTAATCTCCATATATAAAGCTCATAGTCAAGGTAGCTTTATTGTTTCAGGGTGCTCAGTGTATTAAAAAAATTATTACACTAAACTCTAGGGTGATGACCACCCAACTACCTGGATGCAGGAGGCAGACTTAGTGTCAAGCAAAGACACACACCTGGGCTTCTAGACTAATTGGGCAGGAACTGGAATTACACAAATATTTTTGGCAATTATTAACAAATTTATACACTTATTTGGATTTTATATGTATGTCTGCACATGTATTATGCCTCAAATCTCAAAAGGACTTTAAAAAGAAAGAGAGTGTGTACAGATAGGGAGAACTGGAGGGGAGACAGGGTTGGAGATGGCGAGTACCTGGACTTTTGCAAGGAGCTCTGTTGGATGAGAGAAGGAGGCAGTAACTGGAGGGTACCTGAGGTCTGGTGAGCAACTTTCCAGTCCTAACATCAAGTGGTGCTCATGGGGCTTGGAGTTTTAGAAATTCCAGACTTCACACTTTTGGATCACAAATGTTCAACCTGTTTCTCTCTCTCTCTCTCTCTCTCTCTCTCTCTCTCTCTCTCTCTCTCTTTCTCTCTCTCTCCCTCCCTCCATCCATCCATCCATCCATCCATCCATCCCTGTTTCTCTCTCTCTCATTTCTTCTGTATAGCCCCTTTGAAACTGACTGGATTTCCTAATTCTAAGAATCAGTATCTCATATTAATTCTGGAGATTTTTCAGTGGTCTGTGTCCACCAGCCATGGCTCTCAGTGCTCTGTGTCTGTCATCTAGCACTTTCAACATCTCTTGTATAGTCCTTGCTGTTTTGTCCAAATCCTCTGCATTTTCAATAGGTTTTTTCAATGTCTTTCCTAGTTAACACCTTCTTCTACTGTGTTAGAAGATATGAAGAGAAAAAGATGTGGTGCGTATTTTCATCCTTTATATAAAAAAAATCTAGGATGAATAGATGGCAGACACCAGACTTTTTAAAACTAATGATAAATAACAAAACTTTAAAATTTCTGTAAGAAAATGCAGAATTTTTTCCTATGGGGTTAGGAATTCACTCTTAAGTAAGACACCCAAACCCAAACAATATGGAAGACTTCATAAGCTTGGTTAATCAAAACATGTAACAGACACACACACACACACACACACACACACACACACACACACACACACACATTTTTTTTTTTCTTCCATGGTGTCTACATTGTCCCACATGTTAGGCCCTGGTCATGACTGTAGCTGCATAACCATATTTAAGCTGACCCATACAGCATTCTATGGCTGCTTTCCCCTTCCTGTGCTTTCTTTCTTCTTTTTTTTCTTTTTTAAATCCACTATTGTCTTACTTGTGTTTGCTTATGTTGATGACTTAGCCTCTCAGTGTGTCCATACACAACTGTTCTGTCACTAACATCTTGGTGGCAAGTGTGATGACCCTTCATATCCTGTTGTTGTGCTTTGGTTTTGCTCTTTTGGGGGGCCTGTCACCCAACTCCCAAATACATCACACACAGAGGCTTATTCTTAATTACAAATGACTGGCCTTAGCTTGGCTTGTTTCTAGCCAGCTTTTCTTAAGTTAAAATTTAACCCATCTATCTTTTGCCTCTGGGCTTTTCCCACTCTCTTATTTCTGTAAATCTTACTCTTACTCCATGGCTTGCTGTGTAGCTGGGTGGCTGGCCCCTGATGTCCTCCTCCTTCTCTGGCTACTTTTCTCTTTCTCCCAGATTTCTCTTTTTATATATCCTCTCTGCCTGCCAGCCCCACCTATCCTTTCTCCTGCTTTGCTATTGGCTGTTCAGTTCTTTATTCAACCATCAGGTGTTTTAGACAGGCACAGTCACACAGGTTCACAGAGCTAAGCAAAAGCAACATAAACAAAAGTAACACAACTTAGAATAGTATTTCCCAACATCCTGTGGTCACCTTTACCAACCCTTTCTCAGGATCCCCTCATTTCTCTTGGAGTCCCACCCCTGCTTGCTTTCCCTCAGCTCCTCTTCTCTTGTTCATGTTGTTTGCCCTGTAACCCCTTTAGTAGCGTCCTCAGAATTCGAATCTTTTGTTTTCTTTTATAGTTAGAATCTGGTCACACCTTGGCTCCCTCAGGACTCACATTAGCTCTTCCTCAGAATGCTGAAGACTTTCCACTGTTTTGGGGGAACTTACAGTGTCCCTGTTAGAAGAAGGCTTTCTGCCTTGTGTTGCTCTGCTGTTCTGAAATTCCAAACTACACGGTTTGTCCTGGAAGTTTAATGAGGATTTCAATCCAGAAACTCAGGTTCCTCATTTTGGATGTCATGGGTGACTTCTTTCTCTGGTTTTCTTTCCCTGTCTAGCTAGAATGTCACAATGGGGGACAAGTTAGACCACTTTGTCCCCACTGATTAATCTAAACTTGTTGTCCAAACTTTCAAACTTCTCTCTCAAGGTTCAAGGCTGTCTGAACCTCATGCCACCCCCAACTCCCCTGATTGGAGCTGGCTCGAATCCCTCTGAGGATATTGGTGCATCTCTCCTGTCCAGTTACCACTTCTTCATGCTGACCCCCCATGGGCTCTTTCTAGCTTTGTTTGCTCTTTTGTATGAAGGGAAACCTCTCTCTGCTTCTGCTGGAGAAGCTTGCAGACTTTTGAGCCTCATCTGTGACAATCCTTTAAAGTCAAGTCCCCTTCTTACTGAAACCAAATGGCTTCCTTTGCCAACATAAACCTCAGTGTGTGGGAAGGAGGCACCCATGCTGGGCAGAGGGGCTTAGCTGCCTCCTTAGCAGGTGTCCTTTGTCCCCTCCCTTCCTGAGACACCAGCTGCTCTAGCTTTTGGAAGATTCCCTGGGGGGCAGGTCTGCAAGCAACCATCTTTCTTCCTGCTTCTGGAGTCTGGCTTCTGTTGTCAGGCTATCTTTGTCTTTCTTGATTACATCTTGTAAAATTCCCTGACTGCCTCAGCAGTGGCTTAGAAGGAGGAGGGAGAAGCAGTGTGTACTTAATATACCCTTTTCTCTTGAAGACAGTGTCTCATGTAATCCAGGCCAATATCAAAATTTATATGGAACCAGTGGTGACTTTCTGCCTCTACCATGTGAGTGCCTGTACCAGCACAGTGGGGGTAAACCATCCTAGGGACTGAGTCCAGGGAAGTGCTCTACCAACCGAGGTAAACCCTCAGCCTTCTTTTTCTTCCTAATTTTCTTCTTCTTTTAATTTAATTAACTAGTGAATTTTGGTTTTGGGGGACAGAGCCTCACTCTGAGGCCCAGATGAGCCTCGGGTGACTGGTGAGTCTCCCACCTCAGCTTTCCTAAGGAGCTGCCATGTCTGACTTATTTCCCATCTTTACAGACTAAACTCCATCCTGTTGTTTGAATGAATAGATTCTTGCTTTCTGTGGGCATAACGTTTCCATGATTTTATAATAAGACCCAAATTTTCGAAGTGTTAACATTTCTAAATTGAATGAATTTATCTTACAGTCATTATTGGAGCTCCCCAGAACTACAGCCGAGCTACAGAACAAACTGTCTCACCTGCCCACGGACTAAGTAAGGGAGGGTCCTGACATGTGGTTGAAGGGGTTGGGAATGTGTCTCAGTTGATGGAATGCTTACCCAGCACACATAAGGCACAGGGTTCTACCTCCAGCAACTCAAAAACAAAGAGGTCAAGCTTGTCACCCTCCCCAAGGATGCAGAGACCAGAGTATGTGACCTCAGCCTACTGATACCTGCTTATCCTTGTCACCTCGGTTGACTGTGGGCATCAGTAATTCCACAGCACTTAGATAGGAATTGAAGCTGGAGCCTGGTAGCACATACTTTTAATCCTAGCACTCTGGAGGCAGAGGCAGGTGGATCTCTGTGAGTTCAAGACCAGCTTGACCTACACAGAGAGTTCTAGGCCAGTCAAGGCTACACAGTGAGACCCTGCCTCAAAAATAAAGAAACAGGAGCTATGTATATGCACAGCAGATTTTAGCATAAAATCGGTTTAAATGGGACAGGGTGATGAAATCCCTCTCATACCTGGCTCCCGTTACCTAGGAAAATGGCTGATTACCTCCATGGAAGTGAAGCCCAGTGTTGTCTGCTCTCTTCACTACAAGTCAGCGCCTGCACTTGGCTGGACTCCTCACTGGGTCTTTAGAGGCTTGCACTGGGAGCTACATTTCAGTTATGTCTGTAATACCACTGGATAACAAACTGTCCCCAAACTCAGACGATTATTATAACATCATTCTTCTCTCTCACAAACCTATGACTGATGGAGGCCTGGCTCTGCACTGCAAGGTGGATCCAGATGTACCCACCTGGGTTTCAGGCTGGAGAGGCAGATTAGGTGTTTTTAAAATACATCAGTGGAAGATGGGCTATGGTGGTGCACGCCTTTAATCCCAGCAGTTGGGAGGCAGAGGCAGGTGGATCTCTGTGAGTTCGAGGCCAGCCTGGTCTACAGAGTGAGTTCCAGGACAGCCAGGGTTACACAGAGAAACCCTGTGTCAAACAAACAAACAAACAAATACATCAGTGGAAACATCAAGTAGGAAAATCTCAGGCATCAGCCTCAAATCCCATCGGATGGCAATCTTAGCCCTTAGATTGGTGGAAACTAGGGTTTTGTCAAGTCAATACACTCAAAGAGGTTCTACCTGCCAATCACAGGATGTTATGGAATGGCCATTTAGTGGGATAAAGAGAGCCTAAGATAGATTGTAATTTGACTCTGAACTTGCAACATTCCAATCTTCCATCACTGGAGTTATAACCAGTTAATCGGTCTTGTAAGAAGGTCAGTAAGGGTGTGGCTTTGTTCTGGGAACTTGACCCTACGTTTATCCATCCATCATACAGGAAACAGACGAACAGCCAGATGGAGAGGTGCACAGGGTAATGTCTGAGAGCAGGATGGAGGTGCACAGGACAATGTCTGAATGCAGAATGGTGGTACACAGGACAATGCCTGAATGCAGGATGGAGGAGTGCACAGGACAATGTCTGAGAGCAGGATGGAAATGCACAGGACAATGTCTGAATGCAGGATGGAGGTGCACAGGACAATGTCTGAGTGCAGGAGCTTCCGTCCCTGTGCACTGGGGTTGGCCACCCTCATGGTCTGTGGCATGCCTGTCAATCAAAAGTCCTCCAAGATGTGCCCATGGCCATGGGTTTTTAAGGAGACTTCATATGAAGCCCTGATGGAGGAGGGCCTTGGTTGCCAACTTCTCTCTCCAGAAGTCCAGGGATCTAATGGCTCTAACTTCCTATATACCTTAGTTCTTCTGGGGACCAGTCTCCACCCAAGAGCCACCAACAGTGGCCTCTCTAGAACAAGATGTTCCTGTCACCTGGGAAACCATGGGAGTTTTAGGAACTCTAGGTCAGAAACTCAGGCTCAGAGAAAATATTAAAATAAAGATGCTTCTAGAATTTTCACTGCCCAGAAAAATCACAAGTTTTAGGAGCTCCAGCTGGGAGCAGTGACAAAGATGATAACCTGTAGCCCTTCTTATTTCTGTTTCGACAGAAGTCATGAGATCATGGGGCAGAGCTTCCATTTCAGCTGCCCTGGACCATGATTATTGCTTCTCTCTGAGATCACACACACACACACACACACACACACACACACACACACACACACACCACATCACCACACACACTACATCACCACACACACACTACATCACCACACACACAGATACACACACACTACATCACTACACACACTACATCACTACACACACACCACATCACCACCACACACACTACATCACCACACACACACACACACACACACACACACACACACACTACATACCACATCACCACACACACACACCACATCACCACCATATACACACACTACATCAACACACACATACTATATCAACACACACACACACACACACACACACACACACACACACATTGCAATGCCTTCTTGTATTTGCCACCAACCCATTCCACAACCTCCACATTCTGCCAGTTTACTTCTGAGCTACCACAACTGACAAAGAGGAAGAAAATCAATTTTGTGTGTAGGACCCATCCTTGTCACCCTGCTGCCAAGGCATCCAAGGCAGGTGACTTGCCAACTCTCTCAGAATAGCTTCTAGAACTCACAAGACTTGGAGAAGGCTGGGAGAATCGAATCCCTCACTTAACAGGAAGACAGCTCATGAGCCAGGCGGCCCTGGACCAGGGCAGCTCCTGCCTGGCTGGTTTCCAGGTGCGGCCTTTGGCAGCCACCGATAAGTGCTTCAATTATGGAGAAGAAATGGAGCCGACCCCAGACTCCTGGGTACACATCTACCCCTGCAGCCCTCCCCACGGCATGGAGAATGGAGGAAAACCTCCCAGTACTGCGAGACTGACTGTGTGTCCATCCAGGCTACAGAACTGTACAGAAGGACCTTAGCCTCGGGTTTTGATAGGAGTCCTCCAGGAAATGGATGTGTGGAAATGGGATCGTACAGACGGAGCTTTGCCCTTATTAAGGAGAGTGTTGTTGTTCTTGAGACAGGACTAGTGTGGTCCAGGCTAGCTTTGAACTCACTATGCCAAGGATGACCTTAAATTTGCAATCCTCCTGCCTCCACCTCCTACCAAGTGCTGGGATAGCAGGCATGCACGTCACACCCAGCTTATGTGGTGCTAGGGATCAAACCCAGAGCTTAATGCATACTAGGCAAGCACTTGGCCCTCTGAGCCCTTCCTTACTCCGCTGATTTACTTATTGGAGTGGACTGTACTCAAGGTCTTGCTTTGACTGTAGGTATTGTGTAGCTCAATAATAACACAACACAGAGACTTTATGGTAGCTTGTCTAGTATGTTCAAGGTCATGGGCTCCAATCCCATCACTTCAAAATAAATTCATTTGGTTAATCAGTTGATAAGTGGGCTGAGCACATCAAGGGTTCCAGGAGGTGAAGGTCAAAGAAAGATCAGGGGCCAGTGTACTCAGTGGATGTTCAGTTAGTTCCTGAGCCTAGTTGCCAAGGAGTAGGCTAGGGTCTGAGCATTTATTGCTCCCAAATCCTATGTTAAAACCTCAGTCCCCAACAGTGATCGTGTTATTGGCTTCCTTGACCTAGGGAGAGAGGAACCGACTTTCCAGAGTCCCAGTAGGTCAGATCTGGCCAGTCGCTCTGAAGATCCAAGCCAAAAAGCAGTGGTGATCTTGGAGAAGAATTTGCTGAGGCCAGGGACCAGCATCTACATCCTCAGCCCTGGCTCTGTGGCTTTAGGATGCATAGACAAAGCAGGCAGTGGGGGTCGGGAGGGACTAGAAGGCCTCACTGGCAGCAGGCAGTCTTGAGAAAACTGTTCTTGCTGATCATTATCTCAGGAACACTCTGGTTCCTGATAAGAGAGATGAGAAAGTTGTCCAGGCTCAGACAAGTGTCACAAATGTTTACTCCAAAGCTTGTTGTTCCTGGAGTCCATAGTGACTGCAAGAGAGGGCAGAGGGAAGACAGGAGAGAAAGGCAAGATGGAGTCTGTCAGGACAATGCCTGGCTCCCCTGCAGACTCAAGGAGATGGCTGGAGACTCCCCAGCACCATCCCTGGGCTTGGGAACAGGACTTCTGCACTATGATGTCCCCACAAACTTGAAAATTCCTCTTGGTGTCTCATCAGCCTTGAACGGAAATGTGAACACCCCTTAAAAAATGGGTCTCGCAGGGCGGTGGTGGCACATGCCTTTAATCCCAGCACTCGGGAGGCAGAGGCAGGAGGGCCTTTGTGAGTTCGAGGCCAGCCTGGTCTACAGAGAGAGATCCAGGAAAGGTGCAAAGCTACACAGAGAAACCCTGTCTCAAAAAAAAAGAAAGAAAGGAAGGAAGGAAGGAAGGAAGGAAGGAAGGAAGGAAGGAAGGAAGGAAGAAAGAAAGAAAGAAAGAAAGAAAGAAAGAAAGAAAGAAAGAAAGAAAATGGGTCTCAACCTGTGGGTCACAACCCTTCTGGGGTTGAACAGACCTTTCACAGGGGTTGCCAAGACCATCCGAAAACACAGATATTTGCATTACGGTTCATAACAGTAGCAAAGTTACAGTTATGATGTAGCAATGAAAATAAGTTTATAGCTTAAATACTTTGGGTCAGATTCCCGCTTAGATCTGCAGTAGACATGCTAACCTTCTAAGGCAGTGACTCTCAAGCTTCCTGATGCTGCGACCCCTGAATAAAGTTCCTCACATTGTGTGAGGGAGGTGTGGAGCAAACGTAGAGCTGCGGAACTCTTGTGCTGTGTGGTCATGGGGGCACTGCCGACCCTGTGCAAAGCCAGTGTTCTTCTTACAGCGGCCTCCACAGAGACCCTACTCCCCCAGAGTATGAGGAGATGTGCCCACCTTTGGGTTGCACTATTGCCTATATCCGAGGAGACCCAGGCCACCAGCCTCCCTATTCCACTCCGTCCTGGCACACTGGAGCGACAAGATGAGAGGCCCACACCAGGAGGAAAGCCCTCTCCAGACACGGGGCCCATGACAACCCAAGGTTGGATTTCTGCCCCCTGGAACTGGATGTTCTTCAGCCTGCTGGGCCCACCCTAACCTGAGTCAGGCTAGTTCATGCTCCCCTCCTCAGCTAAGCAAAGAGATCAAGAACTGGCTTACCTGTAGCTGAGCTCATACAAGAGAAGAACTGGAACTCAGATACTGGGCGCCCTTCCTTGGTGCGATGTGGATGACATTTGTTAAGGGGCCAGCCCCTTTGATCTGTGCTTATTGCCTCAAGCACGCTAGTGGTATCTGAGTGGCCGGAGTATCATGCCATCCACTATCAAGAGAGCCATCCCCCACCTTCCCTGTGGTCTGTGTGGGGCTCTCCTGGCTGGGCTCTTCAGCAATTTGCTTTTCAAAGCTCCCCGTGAGATGAAAGACAATCTAGTGCCTCCGGTTTGTGCCTAAGAGACTTTGAGCAGGGGAGGGGATATGTTCATCACCTACACTTACGACAGCAGATATTTGTGGGGTGGGTGAGTGCTGCTGAGGCTGGACCCTGGAGTGTGTGTAGAGTTTCTTCTACCAAGAACTGTGCCCCTGTTAGACATGCAGGTCAAAGGTCAGCTCCTCAGAGACCTCTCCTAGTCCGTCTGCCATGGTCAGAATGAAAACGTTCCCCACAGGCTCATGGGTTTGAATACTTCCCCGTTGGTGGAAGCGTTTGGGAAAGAACAGTTAGGAACGGCCAATGGCCTTGCTTGGAAGAGGAGGGTCACTGAAGGCGGGCAGGCTTTGAGGATTCAAAAGCCCACTCCATTCCCAGTGTTCTCTCTCTCTCTCTCTCCCTCTCTCTCTCTCTCCTTTCTGTCCTGGAACTCACTATGTAGACCAGACTGGCCTTGAACTCACAGAGATCCGCCACCAGCTGCAAACCAGTTTTGAAAAATACATGATGAGCCTTATGGGGACATTCACGTGTCAACCTTGTCAACTCTGTGTCCCCAGGGCCCAGGGTTCATGCATGCAGCAATCCTGTCCCGAGTAAAACCCCCCAACCACACAGATCCACTGCCTTGCTTCTTACCCCAGGGAGGTGGAGGCTGGACGTTGCTTCCCAGACCTGGGGGATGTGAATGTGGCTGGCTGGGGAGATGCACAGGCCTCAGCTAGGTGGGGAGGGAGCCAGGGCAGAGCTGACTCTGTCTCATTTCAAAGATGAGGCTACTCTCCAAACCCAGCTCGCTGGGAAACATCTGCCAAAGCACTGGCTGAATCATCTTCTAAATTGCTTCCCTCTCGGAGATGAAGCCCTTGCGGCACATAGAGAGATGGCTGCCCATAGCCGGCAGTCACGTCATCAGCCCGGCAGCAGGCTGCACAGCCCATACTCTGCGAAGAAGTTGCTTTTTGAGCCCTGTCCTTTGGGGAGGGGCAGAGTCACCTCCTCGCACTTCTGTTTGGTCTTAGCAGCTGAAAACAGCAGGTTCCTGCTGGGGTAGGAGAGATTTGGCCTCAGCCTGGCAGTCGGCTTCCAACAGTGAGACCTTGTGCAAACACACTGTCCGGGGAATGTGTAATCATGGTTGATAATAACCCTCCAACGCCAGCGAGCGCTCATTAATGGAAAGTTGCTAGTATGGGAGTGAGGGGGGACTGCTTGTGCCTTCCTGTAGAAGGAAAGCAGTGCCTTCAGCTAGAATGCTCGGTGCTGCCCCCAACCCCAGTCATCTCTCTCAACCAGCTGACCTTGGCTGCTGAGAGCTGCCATGGCCAAAGCCAAGTCCCCAGGAGCTGGCAACCAATGACCCATCTATACACACGTTTAAAGGTCTGGCCTAGACCTAGGTTCTGGCCATCCTTAGAGGCCTGTTGTCCTAGCCTCCAGTGCCAGGAGTGCTTGTGGGATTAGCTAAGGTCTCTGCTTTGGAGGGGAGGGAGAAGGAGGGGAAAAGAGAGGTAACATACTCAGCATCATTAGTTCTTTCCGTGTGTTTGGGCCTTGCATGTAAACACCATTGTCCAGTGTTTTCTTTGCTTTTCTCCTCCCTCTCTCCCTCCCTCCCTCCCTCCCTCCCTCCCTCCCTCCCTCCCTTCCTTTAGATAGGATCTTATGTAATTCAGGCTGGTCTTGAACCAGCTATAAAGCTGAAGATGACCTTGAACTTCTGATCCTCCTGCCTCCCCCTCTAAGTGCTGGGATCACAGTCATACGACACTGATTTTTGTGGTGCTGGGTATCGAACCGCAGGCTTTGTGCATGCTAAACAAGCACTCTGCCAACCAAGCCACATCCCCAGCCTCTGGCTTTTATCTCTCATGAAAGTGTGAGCTGCCGCTGGTTCCTGTGGCTATGCGGCTGGCGTTGTGGGAACTTTCTTCATACGTGGCCGTAGACAGTGGCTGGTACCTGGCCTCCCTTTCGCCACCACCGCAAACATCCAGAAATAGCCACATCTGTGAGCTTCTGCATGTGGGGACATCGTGGACACAGTGCAGTGTGAGGCTCAGGCTCTGCGTGGGGGCCACTGCAGTTCCCCTGTGGCTGAGACGGGCTCCAGTCCTGACAGCACTCATTCTATCTGCTGACCAGATAGCCTGGCTACAGAAGAGGGGCAGTCTGGAGGATGACATGCTTTGGAGGGACAAAGAGGGCCAGGATGGAAGGTGTGGCTGGTGACAGTGTGTCCAGCCATAGCTGGGTCTGGTGTGCCTTTCCATGTGTAAACAAACTCCAGAGACACATTGTGGAAAAAAAAAAACTTCTGCTGACACATAGGCACACGTGCATGTGACTCAAATGTCCCTCAAGCCAGTATCATCTTTCTCCAAAATGGTCCAAAGCATTTATAGACCACTTGCTGTGTGCCAGGCACTCTGGATACAGGGGTGTGCCAGAGAAAGAGCCCACATGCAACCAGACTAGCACATCTCTCCTAACTGACATGCTGTGTGCTCTGTAAGGACAGGGGTCACAGAGACATGAGGCGACATCCATCCTTACCCAGGACATCGTGGATGGGAAGGAAATACCCTGGGCACTGGGAGGAACAGAGGTTGATTAAGCATCAAAGGTTGATAAAGAGGCTGGAGGCCAGAGGACAGAGAAGGGCTGAGGGGAGAAAAGGGGGTATGAGCAGGATCCTCATGCTAAGAGTGGGGGAGCCACTATTCAGGCAGGAGAATGGCATGGTCAACTTTGGAAATCAGCTTGTGCCTCCCCAGAAAGACCCCTGCCACGCTTCACCATCAATTTGTCAGGCTTTAAAATCACCATGGAAACGCACCTCTAGGTGTGTCGTGAGGGCATTTCCAGAGAGGTTTAGTCAAAGAGGGAAGACCCACCCCAACTGAGGGCAGCACCACCCCACAGGCTGGGATCCTGGCCAGAATAAAAAAAAAAAAAGAGTGGGCTGAGCACCAGCGTCCATCTCTGCTTCCTGTCTGCAAATGCTATGTGACCAGTTGCTCACGTCACCCTCCTGCCACCTGGCCTTCCCCACCATGGTGGCATGCGCCCTCAAACTGCAACTCCGAACAAACCCTCCCTTTCTCAAGTTGTGTTTCCCAGTCATTTTGCCATGGGAATGAGAAAGGAACTAAGTCCCACCGTGGCCACGGCCTCTCTCCTATAGGATGCTGTTCTCTTCGTCTTAGACTCCTGGCCAGTCACTCTGCGAGGAAGGCTGCTGGAACCCACTGGAGCTCTTCCATCGGTGTCTCTGGATGGGCCAGCATCATTTCGATGCTTCTAGAAGCCACATACACAGGTCTGCTGCTGAAGAGGCCTGGGTCTGGACCGGTGGAGCCATCCTATCCTGACCCTTTTCATTCCACATTGGGTACAGTGGGAGGGTGGGTGGGGGGGGGGCAGGGAGAGGGAACTCTCAGATCCCAGAGCTCAGGAAAGCCTGAGGAGAAGTCAGAATGAAGTCAACCTAGAAGGATTCTAGGATCTCAGTTCACACCCCGCTCCCAGGCTCGCCCTCCCTCCCCATGCAAAAGTAGCCACCGATACTGCCCAGCCTCAAGTGCAGAGTCCGGCCTCAGACTCCCCAGCTGTGGGCTTTAGCCAGGTATAGGAAGCTGTGGGACCTGGCCAAGGCATGCTCACGGTGTTGTACGGAACTGGAGAGGGGCAGGCCGGGCAGGAGCTAGAAGTGACTGCAATACCAGCCACTGAAGACAGCCCCGGGTCCGTTCTTCCCTTGGCTTGGCTTTCCAATTCTTATTTGGTAAACTTTTGTATGCAAGCCTGTTCTGGAAGCTTTTACTAAGCAGCCACAGTATTCTAGATCATGCTCTAATTTTGTCTCCAGTAGAGACGTAACTGAATGCTCCCATTGGACCAAGACAGGAGCAGGCCTGTTTCTGAACCTCCAGAACAACTAAGCAACTTGCCCAAGCATGCACACGGAAATCACACACAGTTCTTTCTGTCCTCAAACGCCGTGTGGTTTTTCCCCCCATATAAAGACAAACCTGCTGTTAAAGCTTAGTCAAATTCTCTCCTTAGTGTGGAGAAGCGAACAAATAGAGTCAGTAAATAAATAAAAGCATTTGAAAGTCAGCAGCCATAGGCCCAGCTGTGCGGGGCCAGGAGCTGAGGGAAAATCTGACACTTCCGTTCTCAACTGACAGCAGAGCCTGAGCTTGTCTCCAGCAAAAAGCCCCAAATGTCAAAACTCGCTTTTAATTAGCAGAAGACTTTGGGCGCCTGCCGTGCCAGGATCCATCTGGGATGCAAGGAGGCCCCAGCTGTGTATCAGCTCAGCGGGCAGAGCTGAGCGGTGAGTGGTAGAGTCTCTCAACAGCCCTGACTCTCCTGCTCCTCAAGGTTGGTGACTTCCTGCAGAGAGAGAGTACCTCAGGTGGTCCCTCTCCTATCCACCCCCCAAGGGGGTGTGAGGCCCTGCAGTGGTGTCCCCAGAGGAGGTCCAGGCCCAAGAGGGTGAGCTCCATGCAGCTGACAGGAAGCCTGAGTTGGAGATACGGTCCATAGCTTCTGTGGCAAATGTGGGACTTGGCTGGGAGCAACTTTTATCAGCATCACTTTGATGGTCTTTCTGAAGGACCCAATTAGCACAGACCTGATCCAGGAGGTACCTTGGTCAGAACCTGAAGCTTGTTAAAAGTAGCTGACAGTGACTTGTCACCCAGAGGCTGCCAGGGCCGGAGCAGGGGTTGGAAACACTCCTTGTCTGTGCCAATTAGAAGGTCGTGAACGCAGGACGGCAGCCAGCATTTGCTTGTCAAGGCTGCTGTCCCTGGCTGGTCTCTGCTAGACAGAAAAGGAAGATGGCCCCCAAGGATTCACCTTCATTTACCCTGACAAACACTCTCAGAGTACTTCCTAGGTATTGCTCATTCCTCAACAGCCCTCCAAGCTAGAAGTACTGCTCAAATCTAGGGAAACTAAGGCACAGAGAGGCAAAGCCAAATGTCCAAAGAAGAATATCCAACAAACTGCAGGCAAGAGCTTTGAACCCTGTCAGTTAGACTCCCAGAGGCCACAGTCAGCCAGGATGTTGCCTGGGGGCTCTTGCACCTACACCAACTGATCCCACCAGGCCACTTTCTCAGCCCTAGGACTCAACTCACCCTTGCTATTGCAGTAAGGTCAGGACTATGGGTGTTCCTCCAAATCTCCACTCACCCAGGGCCCCACTCTGTTTGTTTGTTCGTTTTGTTCCAAGACAGGGTTTCTCTGTGTAGATTTGGAGCCTTTCCTGCAACTCACTCTGTAGACCAGGCTGGCCTTGAACTCACAGAGATCCACCTGCCTCTGCCTCCCGAGTGCTGGGATTAAAGGCGTGTGCCACCACCGCCCGGCCAGGGCCCCACTCTTAAGAGTGCATCGGAACAGCAGCAGAAGGCAGAGAACCACAGCAAGCAGCGGAGAGGCATGGGCAACACAAGGCAGCCACCAGTTGGCTCCATCTCAGCCGCAGCTCCCCAGACAACCAGCCAAGCAGCTGGACTGCTTCCTGCACAGCAGTAACAGTTATACAGGTTGGCTTTGGCACACCGCTTACCAGCTGAAGACTGGGTGTAGCTAATACATTTTGAGCCCCCTGAAGGCAGGCAGGACAGACAATGACAGACACAGCCTTTCCAGCGCAAAGAGATTAAGTCATGATCAGGGTGACATGGCCAGTTCTTGTTCAGCCCTGACATCAAGTACAGGGTCCCTCATGAAGCCTGAGCCATCCTTTCTTACAGATCCATGCCATATTTCTTCTTAATCCCTTGCCACCACTCCTGGGGAGAGTGTGGACCACAGGCCTGGAGACCCGGGCCTGCCTGGACCTGCAGGTACGATCATCTTTGTATAGTTACACTTGGCACAGAGCTCCGCCCTGCAGGGGTGCCTCTCACCCACTGTCTGCCCACCCTATGAACTCTTACTCTTTCTTTAAACCCCAGCCAGGATGATCCCTCTCCTATGTCACCCAAACACTGGCTGCTGATCTTGTTCCCAGAGGCCACAAACTACTCGCACCGAATGCTTATCAAACTCCTAGGTTTAGAGGTAGCTTAACTTGAGCCCACATAGGAATGCTCAAAAAGAGAGGAAGGTGGGCAGTTTCTGCAGCTCTGACCACTGCCCTCCCCGCCTCTCCTGGGCCTCAGCTTCTTCCCAGCTGCCTGGCGGGAACCAGCCAGAGCCTCTCCCAGACAGCTGTGAGGCTGAATAATTGATAAACCTTTTATGGGGAGCATTAGCGAAATCTCTCTCTCTGGAGTCAACATTGTTCATCAAAGACAGCGTCATGCTTAGCTGCCCTTTCCTCGGGATGCCACCAGGGGAGCTGCCCTTTCTTAAAAATAGAAATGTCTTCATGGCCTCTCCTCCAGCAGCAGCCAGGAGGTCTTTCTCAAAGGCAGATTCCCATCTGCTGCTGAGCACATAGGTCAGGCAATAAAGCCTGCACTTGACAGTGCCTGGGGGACCGAACTCCAGGCCTCCCTTGGTGTCACTCCCTGAGGAAGTGACATTTGAACCAAGAAAGAATTGTGCAAAGGCCCAGGGGAGGGGGAGGGGGAGAGGGTGGGACTGGGGGATGGACGAAGTAGCTCCCTGGCAGTTATGCTTCTGAATCCTGGCCAGTGTGGAATGCAGCAGGTTGAAATATCCACGAATGTGCCAGCATCCTCTTCCTCCTCCCCAGTGGCTGGGGAGACTGCACCTTAAAGATGGAAGAGGCTTGCAGCCACTGTAGCTAGTCAATGAGCTCCAGGCTCAGTGAGACAGACCTTGTCTCAGTGAGCTCCAGAATCAAACCAAGTGGAGTGACTGAGAGATGGCTCAACAGTTAACAGAACTGCTCTTCCCGGGAGTCCAAATTCAGTTCCCAGCACCCACATTAAGCAGCTCATAATCTGTTACTACAGCTCCAGGGGACTCAGCACCCTCTTCTGGACTCTGTGGGCACCTACACATGTGTGCATATATATACACACACAGATACGGACATACACATATAAAAATAGCAAAGTTTAAAAAGTGGAAACTAATAGAAGACATTCCACACTAATTTCTGATGTGCACACATGTGCATGTGCACCTACATGCTCAAGTACACATAAGTAATACATACACACACAAAGCAAGTACATGTTAAATTCACATTAATTAATTAGTTGAGTCCCCAAGTCACTGCATGGAGCCTGAAGCCCAGGAAAGTGACTTCTCACAGGAAAGAAATGAAGTTTGTGTGATGCTATGAGGTTTCAGAAAGAGAGAGAATACATTTGGGGCTTATTGAACTAATTTGCTGTTGAAATGTCTTGTCTCTTTAAATGTGGCTACTGGAATCTTTCATGCTAAGCCTGTGTGGCTCACAAGACACTTCTCTTGTCTTTTCTTTAACTGCGACCAGCATGGCCTCCAGTTGATTGGCATTTCTTAGAGTAGAGGCTTTGGAAAACTAATCAGGGTGTGTCATCCGCCTTTGAAGCCTGTGCTTCCACTGAAAGGAGAGAGGAGAGTGGCGCCCTCTCCATCAGAGCGCAGATTCCCCCACCCACTCCAGACTCTTGCGTGTGGTTGACACCTTCCTCAAGTCTGTCTCCAAGCATGGTCATTTCTGTGTTCAAGGAAGCAGACTCCCTGTCTGCACTCAAATCTCATTTCCCAATGACAGCTCCAATGAGCATGAAGAGATTTGGGAGGACTCGGGAGATTGGCCTGTGTTCAGTGGCAGGAGGAATGGGACACACGCTGCCCAGTGCATTTCCACAGAGGGAGCTCCAGGCATTGAGTGTCAGCTTCGGGGAGGTCCGTGGGGGAAATGTCCTCTGTTGCAGGTCTGAGGGGGTCAAGGCTGCACTTCGGTGGTGGTGGTGGGGGGGGGTGTCTGTGGAGACTGTGTTCAGATGCCTCTGCCTAAAGCCTGACACTTGGTGCTTGCCAGGGGAAAAGAGGTGTTTCTGGTGATAGAACAGAGATCCCGAGACCAGCCAAGGCTGTTGCAATATTTTCTGGTGCGATTTTCTAAGCCCCACACGTACATGTGTTAAAGAGTCAAGTCATTCTAGCATCTGTTTCTCCGTAACAGCAGATCTCACACACCCTCTTCCCCTTCCCTCCCCCAACACTATTTCAGCTCTTTTTATGTGACTGCTTTGGCCTCTGTCTTCATGCATTAGTTGGCTCACTATGACCACAACAAGACACATGAGCTAATCAACTTCGCAAGAGGAGAGGTTTGTTTGCCTCAAGGACCCATTTAGCCCATCACTTTGGCGTATGCTCAGATGGTACCTCACGAAGAAAGGAGCAAAGCCAAGAAGTGGGAGGGGTCTCACCCTCTCCTGTACGGACACGTCCCCAGTGACCTGAAATCCTCTCATTAGGCTCTACTGTCTAAAGGTCCCACCACTTTCCAACAGTCCCTACCTAGGGTCCAAGCGCCTTAGTACATGGGCCTTCGGGGACATTTCAGATACACTGGTGCTGCCTCAGTAGTGTGTGTATTTGGTAAGTTGAGGTTTGGGCATTCTCCCTTGACGTCCATTATAGAGGTAAGGACCTCCCCAAACCACCACACCAGACCCTCTCGTACTCTGCCATCTGCCATGGTCCCTTCATAATCCTAACAGAATCAGAAATGGTCACATGACTATGGCCACGGGCAGGCTAGTGACAGCCATAGGCAGAGGAGATGGCACAGTGCTCGCCACTCCTCACTTGTTGCATCTTATTCTCATTCTAGCTTTAAGCCCCCCTCTCCCAACTCCAGCCATTGTCCTGCCTCAGATACCACCTCTCCTGTGGCTCTCTCTTGACCCCCAGCACTCAGGTCTGGGCTATTGGCCAGCCTCACCATCCCATGAGGCACGCTAGAATTCCTCCTGAGGCTGAGTTCCTGTACTCTGTGCTCTATAACTTTCTCTTTCCTGATTTTCCTTCCTCATGTAGAAGGCAGGATCTCATGTAGCCCAAGTTGGCCCCAAGCTCCCTGTGTAGCCAAGGATGACTTTGAACCTGTGATCTTCCTGACTCTACCTCCCAAGAGCCAGGATTACAGGCATGCACCACCACATTTAGTTTAGTTGATGCTGGGATTGAACCCAGGGACTCATGTGTGCTCAGCCACAGCACTCTACTGGCTAAGATATCTCCTTGGCTCTTCTCACTAATCTGTGCAGGTGTGTATGTACACATGTGTGTTTATCTGGGGTGCACACATGCATGTGGAGATCAGAAGACAATTTGGGTGTTGTTCTTTGGATGCTGTCTATTTCTTGTTTGAGACAGAGTCTCATTAGCCTGGAACTTTGCCAAGGTGGAGCCAGGCCACCCAGAGAACATTCAGAAATCTGACCATCTCCACCTTCCACCTTTTCATTGCTGGGATTACAGCACATACCACCATGTCTAGCTTTCTTCAGTGGGTTTAGGGATCAAACTCAGGTCCCAACTCTTACAAAGCAAGAGCATTACTCACTGAGACACACCTCCCCATGTCCCTTCTTCAGAGGTTCATGGCTGTGATGGCTTGAATATGAAGTACCCCCCAAAGGCTCATGCATTAAAGTCTTAGCTCCCAACTAATGACGCTATTTGGGGAGGTTCTGAAAACATTAGAAAATGAGGCCACCTGGAGGAAGCAGGTCTCTGGGGTGTCCTTGGGTACTACATCATACCATACCTGGCTTCTCCTTCTCTCTCTCTCTCTCTCTCTCTCTCTCTCTCTCTCTCTCTCTTCTCTCTCTCTCTGTCTTTGCTTCTCAGCTACTATGAAGAGAGGAACTTGGCTCTACCACACATTCTTGCCATGAAGCTGTGCCTCACTCCAGGCCCACAGCAATGGAGCAGCCCACTGGGACCCTCTGGAACTACACGAGGTGACCCCATGAGGTGACCATCTGACATGGTTATCTAGGTCACACTCACACCTGGATGATGGTTGGCCTTGGTCTACTGCTTAGCACCTTTCCAGGAAAGGAGGTGTGAGAAGTGCTCTGAGATGAGGGTACCCCAGGAATTAGACCATGCACAGCAGTGGGAGGAGCCAAAAAGAGGCGATGAGCAAACCCACAGAAGCAGTACACATCTGGCCACCGTGGTGGGAACACTGAGGGACAGTGGCAGAATGCACAGGAATGGCTGCCCCCAGAGATCGCCACCCCGACACATGGCCGGGCCACCATTGGGAGCAGGGTCAAAGGTCAGAACATGAGCATGGCAGGGTTCATCACCCCATAGTGTCACCTAGAGCTCAGTGTTCACCTGCCAGCCTCCCATAAGTCTGATAGTCACCTTGGGGTCAGCCAGGACAGAGTTCAGAGCCAGGGTCACACCTGCTTAGCATAAGAGGGGCGGAGTTCAATCCTCAGGTGTCCCCTGCTTCCAATGTTGTTCCCACCATGTCTTAGGGTCTCTACTTGACCCTCCCCTGAGAGCAAATCCTGGCTCTCAAATTATTTGGTTTGAAGTCAACTCCCTTCCTTAGCTCTCAGGGAGCTTGTCGTCACAGCTTCCACGCTTCTGTGGCTCCTTGGCTTTCCACACTGCTGGCTGAGTGTCCGCCTTCTCCAGCCCACCCAGTGGGCTTTCACTCACCTGCCCTTTGAAAGCTCTCAAAATGTTATCACTCCGGCTTCTTCCCCTTTGCTGGTCCAGCTTGAGGCTAAAGCCTCCACAGTGAACTTGGCCATCATTCTAATAGCTGTGGTGATTTAAATAAAAAATGTCCCCCATAGGCTCAGGTGTTTCAACACTTGGTCCCCAGCTGGTGGTTCTGTTTGGGGAGGTTAGAGCATCTTTAGGAGGTGCAGCCTTCCTGGAGGAAGTACGTCACCGGGGTGGGCTTAGAGTGTATTGTTACTTTTCTGTTGTTGTGTTTAAACACTGACCAAAAGCAACTGGTCCACAATGGCAAAGGAGGCGTGCATGCCAGCAAGTGGGTGCAGCAGGAAGCTGAAAGATTGCATCTCAGCTGCACACACAGGAAGCAGAGAGGACTGGAAATGGGGACATGTGCCATCATGTCTCTTTATGTTTGGTTGGTTGGTTGGTTGGTTGAAACACAGTCTCACTATGCAGCCTGCTAAAAACCCTTTTAAAAAGCTTCAGCATCAAGCTCAGGAAAGTTCACAACCATGCCCTAGCCCCAAGGCCATTTCTTTCTGTCACTCTGCTTCCCAAAGACATGAAAGACACCAGCACTCCTGCAGTGGGGGCCTGGGGCGGGTAAGCCTCTGCAGCAGGCTGCTTTCTACCTCAACCACCCTGCAGGCAGAGGTCACTGGGGTGTAGCTCCTCTGTGTCTCAGAGTCACAGTGGCCAGAGACTTAGGAAAATTGCTACTAAGAAATTGCTTCTCATGCTATGGCCCAAGAGGTCTCCACATTCATGAGTCTCCTGCCTTTGCCTCCTGAGTGCTGGATCACAGGCCTTTCACATCATACCCAACTTATAAAGTTACAAATGAGACAAGATGCCTGTAAGAAGCTGACAGACTTCCGGGACCTGCCCAGACCCCTTTGCTTCTGTAGGGGCTATCTTCAACCCCTTCCTGAAGCCAGGTCCCCAACTGATGTCATTAGATGGGACTTCCAGGAAACACTGTGGAAAGAGCTGATTACCCGAGGATGGTGTCCCATGGCCCCTTCCTTTCCCAGGCTAGCAAGCACATAGACAAGACGGAGCTTCCTCAGCTATTTTGTGATCATAAGGTAACCCTGAGAAGAGCAGCCACAGGGGAGAAAGACCAAAGGAAAGACTGCTGACTCCAAGAACTCACCATACCAACTCTAGACGGCCGGCCGACCCATGGATTTCTTTGATGGACAAGTCTCATTTGCCTGTGTCTCTAACGGTCTCTCCTCCCCACAGCTTAAGTAGACTCCTACCCTGCAGGAAGAGGATCTGACTTGAAGGGAGATGGAGGAGAGACTGCCTACAAAGTATGCTCTCAGCTGAGACAAAGACAGCGGTCCCCAGTTGTCCTCAGAGAATGAACCCCAAGACCTACCACCAGTGTTTGCCTGAGCCATGCTGAAACCCTGTTCATGCCTTGCTTTTCCTAACGATGTGTAGCCATGATAAGTGGGCTTGATTAGAAACTGACAAAAACTGAAAAGAAACGGAATGTTACGTTCATGCACCTCTCTCTCAGCACAGCCCATGGCACCCAGCAGCAGCTTCAAGCAGCAGTTAGCCTGGTCCATAAAACCTCCCCCAAGGTGGAATGACGGACAGCCCCTTGGCCATCCCATCCCAGAACAGCCAGCCTGAAAGCCGGGGTTGTGGGGGGCAGCCCCCTCTCCCTATGACAGAGGTCCACAGGCCTCAGATTCTGCCCCTGGGACACGGAGTGCCTTCCAAGCAATTTACCGGAGCATGTATCCAACTAATAATAGGGTGAGTGGATCCTTTGTTCAAAAGTTACCTTTACACAGAAGCATTTATCAAGTTTAATTAACGCGTCAGGGACTCCAGCGTGAGGGATGGCTCCAAACACAACCCTGATGGTGCTAATTTTTCTACATTAATGCCAACACAGCACCCAGCTACAAGCAGGAAATAGACTATCAGTGGTAACGCCGTGGAAGAAAATAGCGGCTTCCCTCCCTAAATCACATTAAACATGTGGCGGAGGTGGAGGGCGGGGCAGGAACTGCAAGTTAAGCCCACGGGGACAGGGACTATGCCCAGGGCTGGCCAGGGACTCTGGCTGCCTCAAAAGATAGGGCTACCTCTGAGTTCGAGGCCAGCCTAGTCTATGGAGTGAGTTCCAGGACAGCCAGCGCTACACAGAAACCCTGTCTAAAAAAAGGCAACAACAACAGCAACAACAAAAGATGTGCACCGCCACCATCCTGGCAGGAGTTGATCTTCTGCTGGGGGATAGAGAGGCTAAGCCGCTATTGGAAAGTCTTCCAAAGAGCTCACGTAGGGGAGGAGCTAGCATATGAGGAACTGAGGCAGGGGCACCCTGGGAGGAGCACACATCTGTGCAAGGTCCTGTGACAAAGGTGGGCTCAGAGCCACAGAAGAGCAACAGGGAAGCCGGATGACCAGAACGGGGCGGGGCGGGGAGGGGAGGAATAAAGGAAGAGAGCTGGGGTACGGCAGGTAAGTGGGTGCAATGTGGAGGAGCCTGTGGGAGGCTATAGCTCCTGCTGGCCATATGGAGGGCACAGAGAACTGGCTCTCTTAGGAGACCATGGTGTAGGGGACATTCATCTGTGCCCTACCTTTATGGAAAGTTAATAGCACAGGTAATGGAGCTGCCAGACCTGTGCTGAGGTCCCCTGCTCTGTGCCCTAGGGTGAATCCCACTCCTCTGAGACATGAGGTACCGGGGCCTGCGAAGACCTGAGACACACAGGTGCCCAGCCCTGAGCCTGCCCCAGAACCCTCAGTAAACAGATGCCAATGTTGTGAACACATTGACCCTGATGCGGACAGCAAACACTGGGGGCTGGGGGTAGGCATTAGCAGTTCTCCTAGGTGATGCCTGTAAGTTACTATGGAAACTTAAAGAAAAGTTCCCAAGAGGGACACCATACAGAGGCAGGCTCTGCTCAAGGTCAGAGACCCCAGAGATTACACTGTGATATAGGGAATGAGTTCTCCATCACAGGAGCATGACAGTAAGGCTGAGGCCAGGTAGAAGGCCTGTGGGCTCTTGGCTCAGGCTCTGGGACTGGAAATGTCCCCACCCTCCAGCCTACCACCATTATAGCATATGTGGCATTGTGGCCTGCCTTGTCACTGGCTCCTGGATGCAGTCCTCAGCTGCTCTCTCCTGGCAGCTTCTTATCTTGCTCATGTATTGGGTGTTACATGTTCTCTCTACTGCAGGAAGTCTTGCTCCCACACTGAATCCTCTCTGACTCCCTTCTTATCCTGAGGTTCCTCCTGGTTTGTTCAGCCCCGATAATGGTGGCTGGCACCAAACCAGGTCTGAAGAAGCCAAGGCTATGAGCTATGCACCCACTGGCTGATATGCCCCTACCCTCACCATGGGAACTTACAACTTGATCTCTGCTCAACTGTCACCCTCTTGGATCTCGGGTCTCCCAAGATCTCTTCCACAGGGCCTGAACCCCATCTCAGCTGAGGCCGCTGTCCCATCTAGAGTCCCTGCTCAGTGTTGTTGTGGCACACCTGAGACTCAGGCTGGAGTCCAAAGCGGCACTGGGACACCCATCCTTGGACCATGGATCCTTCCTCTCAATGACCACTTGAGGATGGCTATAAGAGATTTCATTCATACTTAAGCCTTTTGTCTGCGGCACCACAGTCTTATTCCAAGATCCACAGGGACCCAACAGATACACTTACCCCACTAAACACACTCACCTTGGCTCCCAGCAATGGCATCTTTTTAGATGGAAAGACCTGGAATCAGCCTGCAACACACCATGAGTCCCAGGTAGAACACAAGCCCACAGCTCTATCCTGTGGGTTATTAGATACTCACCCATGACCCCCGGGCCTCAGTTTGCAAGGTGAAGGAGAGAGAGGCTCAGTGGCTATTCTTCCTGGGCCTAAGGTAGCCCCGACTCAGGGTCTCTACCCCTGCCTGAGGCAAACAGGGATGCCAGAGCCTGTGAGGAATTGAGGGGGCAAAACCTTCTGGAAGTCAGTTCTGGGGACCCCAGGGGATCATCACAGCTTCCTCAGCCTCTCTTCCCCTTCCTGGTCTCAGTGTCCATGGTTACCTAGGAGATTATGAGGATAGCCAGTACCCCGTATTCTCCCCTACCCATCCCACCACCTCCCTCATCAGGACCGGCACTTCGGCTGCTTTTCCTGAATAGCTACCATGTGCCACCCTGGCTCACACACACCCCACAGTCCCCATGACTTCACCACGAGAAGGAGGCTAGGTTGAGCAGTCCACATGCCCCACCTTGAAAACCCTGGGTCTGGACTTGACTCTACTTTCTCTGTCCCTAAGACCCAGGCCACCTGGAGTGCAGTCCCTGAGGATGACATTGAAAAACAGAGCTGTTCTGGAAAGCTGTGGGAGTCATCAGGAGGTGGCAGGCAGGACCATTGGGTAATTGGATACCTGGGGCCCAGTTCTGACACGGGCCACCCAGGGTCCAAGGCTTAGCTCCCAACCTTCTTCAGTAAGGCTTCCAGCCACCTTCTTCCTCCTGCAGACTTCACCCAGGTCCTCAAAGTTAATTATTCCCAGACAGAAAATTACTCCCAACTCTGAAAAAGGAGTGATTTAGAAAGGCAGATCTAATTACTGGCCCTTCTCTGCATGTCTCTGGGAGGCAGGAGAGAGTTTCCGGGGCCTGGGAATGCAATTATGGGGAACATGAGAGCTGCTGTGGTCAGTACCTACGTCAGCGCTCAGCCAGCTCCAGACAGGAACTGAGCCCTGGTGGCCAACAGCCCAAAAGCCAGAGATCAGCTCCTATGATCTCAAAGCGGTGCTCGGCAGACTTGGGGGTTCATATGTGACACGGTGCCCTGTCCCAGGAGTGAGCTGAATGATATCCACCCAAACTCATGGCCGTTCCAGGCCTCAGTCTCCTGACCCTGTTTGGAACCAAATTCTTAGCAAATAAAACCAGGCTCTGTTTACTGGCTGCTAAATTTGGTGACCAGGGTGACAGAGAAGAGAGAATACTGCAAGACTGTGTGGCATCATTGAGGGTTTGGGGTGACCGAGGAAAGCTGCAGGTGCCTGGAGCCTTCAGAGACTACCTGTGGTGCCATGTGCCTAACTAGCAGCAGGCTATGAGAATACAGCCTTGTGAAGTCCTTTAAGAACCTGGATCTGGGGTCTGCTCGTACTATATCCTGGGGACACATCCAAAATCTCACCAGTCAGGGTCCCTCCAGACACATGCTTGCTTCTCTCCCACCTGCAACCCATGGCTCTTCCCTGCCTCCTTCCCAAACCCCCTGGGCTCTTGCCACGTGCAGTTGCCTGCCCCCTCCCAAGCCCCACAATGGGCTGAGGAACCCTCTTGTGCCCTTCAGCCCAGGCCCCAGCACCACAATGCCCATATTCTGGGGCTCCAATACCACAGAAGCCTCCAGCTTCATACTCCATGCCCTCAATATCATTCCCCACCTCCTCCACCTACCAGGCTGCTTCTCCCACCAGCGCCAGCCACCCCACAGCAAAAATCATAGCCAGCAACTTTGATGGGCAGGCCCTAAGGATGCCCAGGGAGCAGATACTGGGAGAGGGAGGGTGGTGAATCCTAGAGAGAGGTGTAGACTCAAACTGAACCAAAGAAGCCTTCAAGTTTCACCCACCCTTGGAAGCCTTCCTGCTCTCAGGATGGGTTAGGGGTTTCTCTGTATACCACCTGTTCTTGCACATGCTCAGTGGCATAGTTCCCACACTCAAGAGGGCCAGGAGGGCACAGAACCAGCAGACGTAGCAGATGCACCATGCAGGTTGGTTTTGTCAACTTGACACAAACCTAGACCTATCTAGGAAAAGGGAATCTTAACTGAGGAAATGCCTCTGTCATAGCCTGTAGGCAATTCTATATAATATTTTTTCTTATAAATGATAGTTGTAGGAGGGTCCAGCCCAGTGTGGGTGGCGCCACATCTTGGCAGGGGGCTAAGGGTTCCATAGGAAAGCAGGCTGAGCAAGCCATGGGAGCAAGTCAGTGAGCAGTACTACTACTTCATGGCCTCTGCATCAGCTCCTGATCTGACATCCTTTGATGAAATGATGGACTGTGATGTGGAACTGTAAGCTGAAATAAACCCTTTTTAGCTGAGTGATGGTGGCACATGCCTTTAATCCCAGCATTCGGGAGGCAGAGGCAGGTGGGTCTCTGAGTTCACAGCCAGCCTGGTCTACAGAGTGAGTTCCAGGATAGCCAGGGCTACACAGAGAAACCCCGTCTTGAGAAACCAAATGAATAGATAGATAGATAGATAGATAGATAGATAGATAGATAGATAGGCAAATAAATAAATGATAAATACGGTTTTCTCCCCAAGTTGTTTTTGGTCATGGTGTTTTGATACAATAGAAACCCTAACAAAGACACTCACCAAAGCCAGTTACTTCTAGCTTCTTGCTCTATCAACTTCAATGTATATATCTCTCTCTCCCCTCTGGGTATAGCAAAACTGCTGTGTGTCCAATTATACAGCCATATTCCAAAAAGAATGAAGAGAAAAGCTAAAGGCTGCAAGTCATGAGGTGTCTCCCTGGAAGCCTTTGTCTTTTCATTAGAAGATGGGGGTCCTTCCCCATAGAAGGCCTACTCACTTCTCATTGGGTTACATGGCCATGTCTAGCTGCAAGGGAGGCTGAGAACATAAAGGTTAGGTTTCCCTTCTCACCATTAGAAGGTAGGATAAAGTTTAGATTAGGTCCTTCCAGGTATCAGCTGACACTAGAAGTTGCCCTCGACCAGAAGCCTCTCCCTCTGGGATCTTCCCTGGGGCATTAGTGATCAAGCCCACCCAAACTTATAGTTTGGGAAACTGTGGGGCTGAGGAAGGGCACAAGGACAGATGTCTAGCATCTGGTAAAAGAAAAGAGGAGGTGAGCTCACCTGACTTGAGTCTCTGCTAGTGACATCTCAAACACTACCATCCCCTGTGTCTGCTTACCTCTCTGTCTCCATTTCTAACAAGGACACATGTCCCCACCCTGTCCCTGCTCTTTCTCAGGAGTGTCTTTGATGGCAAATAGCTCTTGATGGCTACATGGCAGGTGGATGAGATGAGATCAACCCAGTAACAGCCAGAGAAGAGACCAAGTGATTGGAGAGAATTTGAGAACAGAGCAGAGATATGAGGTGAGGGGATGAAAACAACACAGGGCAGTTACTGAGTCCCAGATGAGCCCACCTGGTATAAAGGAAAGGATGAGCTATCAGAACCCCTGCAGCCCAAAGGCCAGGAACAGACAGCCTGATATCCAACACCCACACAGACATCAGCTGCCTCAGCCTCATAATTCTGAGAAGTTGAATGAATTTCATGGAAACAGACTCCTTCAAAAACTTAAAATGAAAGGGGGAATTGTTTGCAAGAAAAGACCCAACTCCCTCAGGGTCTGCCCAGCAAAGGTCTGCAAGGAATTTTCTCTCTGCACCTGGGACCTCCCCTTCTGCCCCAGGGACCTCCCCTTCTGCCCCAGAGACCTCCCCTTCTGGCCCTGGGATATCCCCTTTCCTGTGGAACCTCTTCTTTGGCCCATGCAGTGGCTTGTGGGGTCCCAGGACAGGTGGCAAGATGTGTTCCCCACATTTGGGCCTCTACCCCTAGCTGCCACATCCAAGCTCAGGAGAGTTTAGATATTTACAACCCCAAGCCTGATGGGAAGACCACGTGAGCTGACCCCAACATGGCTGGCCAACCCCAAATAATCTACGTCTTGTCTACCAGCAGTCCTTGCCCCTGTGGATTAAGGGATTGAAACCATCTCCCCACTGCATCCTGCTGTCTCTACTGGCCCTCACCCCCCTGGCATTAACTGGCAGGGAGTCCTCCACCAAGCCTCTGGATGCCCCGACCTGCAGAAGCCTTCCCAAGGACTAGAAGGGCTGAAAGCAACAGCTTTCCAAGCTGCTACTACAAACCTATAAAGTCACGTGTGAAGACAACTCCAGAGCTAAAAATATTCAGGCAGGTAGGGAACAGGTGTCGAGGAAGGCCTCCTTCCCCGCCCACGTCACCCTCTCACCTGGCAGCAGGTAGCTGTGTGTGTCTGGTACATGTGAATGCAAAAGCACATCCTCAAAAAGAGGGATAAGAGAGCGTTCTCTCTGGCGTCAGGGCCGAGCAACAGCGGCCCTGGAACACATTCAGGTTAGTCCTGCAGCAGTAGCATGAAGTTTTTATTAACAGAGCAAAGAAAGTCGTCGTAAATCAACACTTTCAAGTGCACTGGTCCAACGTCAGGTGGGTTCCAGCTGAGTGGGGACATCTCTGCTGTGAGTACCAGATGTTGTCGGGTGACATTCTTAGCATTTAGGTTGGTGGAAGCTAGGGGGGTCTCTTCATACCTTCCAAAGCATTGATTTGCCTAATAGTCCCAGGGCTGTTAGACCACATACAGAGGTGGATAATAACTGGTCATTTAAGGGAGTTAAAGACAGTCAAAGATAATCTACCATTAGGCTCTGGATCTGCAACATTCCAACTGCTCCACAATCACTGAAGTCCTCACCTGTCAATCAGCCTTGAAAGGCGTGGCTTCCTTCAGGAGTAACTTTCTTTCAAAGACAAAAGAGCTTCACAGGGTCGGCTAAGCAGTTGGCAGTGACTATGGGAAAGAAGAAGGGAGATAGAAAGGACCCAGAAAAGCTTCACTGGCCCTCTCATAGTGGCCACAGTGGCAGCTGCTGCTCAGCTGCTGTGTTCTCTGGAGCGGGTAGGGACAGACCAGTTTCCCAGTGAACCAGTGTCCCAGACTGCACAGTAGTCAGCAAGCCATAAAACACAGTGTGAGCCAGGTAGTGAGTGGTGGCACACACCTTTAATCCCAGCACTCAGGAGGCAGAGACAGGTGGATCTCTGTAAGTTCAAAGCCAGCCTGGTCTACAGAGCAAGATCCAGGACAGGCACCAAAAAAACTACACAGAGAAACCCTGTCTCGAAAACAAACAAACAAACAAAAAAAACAGTGTGCTCAGGCATTTGGGAGCTAGAGAGAAGATCTTGCCATTGTCCCTGCCCCACGGGTTAAGGGGTTCCAGGGTCTTATTCCCCCCCCCCCAAAGAACTGAGCAAGGACACACAGTTGCAGCAGAAGCAGTGGCCACTGATTTTCAAAAGATCTATTTCAAAGGGTCCAACCAGCAGAGGGACACAAAGGGTCCTTCCTGCTTGGATGACACACAGGGGAGGATTGGGGGCTCATTTGCATAGAGCAGGCCTTACTGCACACGCGCTCTCTCTCTCATGTGGAGTTCTACATACAGCTTCATACATCCAGGGGCTTGGGGACTAAGCTCAGTGGTAGAGCACTTGCCTGGCAAGCGCAAGGCTCCAGGTTCGGTCCTCAGCTCCAAAAAAAAAAAAAAAGAAAGGAGAAAACAGCTTCATACATCCTATGTCTCGTGGGCATTCTAAGTCTCCATGCAGGAATGAGCCACAAGTCACCTGCATACACTCAGGAGTGACTACACCATGACAGTAGCCAGACATAGATGGCCTCATCTGTTGTATCTCCCAGGGCTGATTATTTTTAAGGCTTTGCACAAGGCTTTTCAGACCAACCATACTGTCCACACTACTCTCCTGCCTCAGCATCACCTCTTGTAAGACCCTGTGACCATGTCATGCCATCTAGATGATCCAGGACAATTAACTGCTTGCAGGGTCCTAATCTCCTAACCTCTGTAATGTCCCTTTGGCAATTCGAGATTCAGAGAGGATTTGGTGGCTAAAGCCAGAGCTGGCAGCCCTAGTGGGAAGATGAAATCATGCCAGCAGGGGCTCTCTTTGGCTCCTTCAATCCTCCCCACAACACCTGCAGAGGAGGACTTGGATCTAACCTGGAGTCGCTAACCTGGAAGAGAGGCACCATGCCCTGCTGACCAGAGTCAGGGCACTACATGGGGATGAAAGCAGTTCCTGTCTCTCAGCCAGAAAGAGGGAGACATAACTAAGAGCACCCAGCACCAGCTTAGAGCCAGCTGAACATCCAGGCTTGTGGATACACACCACACCCCTGCTCCAAGCTACACCCACGTGCAGGCACAAAGCTTGATCAGCCCCATCTTCCCACAGATGTGGGAGTGCTGACATCAGCAGGAGGGATTTGGATGCTATCTGAGGTGACTTCTAGATCAAGTGTATTCTTGGAGCAGAACTTAGCTACACAGAAGACTTCTAGGGGGGTCGTCTTTTTATAATGACATTCTGGGAGTGCATCTAGCCCACCCCACCAACCGCAGACTGGACCCTCTAGCATCCAGTCCTTGCCTGGACCTGGATGCTGGGAGCTCCCCTGCCCCAGTCCAGTCAAACCTGCATCTAGACTAGAGAAGCCTCTACCCATTGCCCTCACCAGCCAGAAGAGCTAGCAATACTTTGCAGCTGGCTCAGTCCCAAGCCGGCCCTTCTCAGCACTGAACAGCCTCTTCCTGTCCCCTGGGGGGCACCTGCCTCCTGGGTCCCCTCCAACCTCAAATGCCGAGAAAATGATTTCCCTGATCAAATATTCATGGGTCTGCCAAGCCTGAAATAGGCCTGAAAAGAAGAAAGGCAATTTGTGTCCAGTGTAAATGCTTGACAGAATGCGCGAAACCCCACAGCTGGCTTCTGAGCTGTCCTGGGCCCCTCTCTCCTCCCACTCCCTGTCAGTAGGCAGGTAGCTGGTGCAGTCACCTGGGACTCTTGTGGCGCTCTTCCCTTGATCTTTGCAATGCAGAACAAGAGTCTTGTACTCGCCTGACACCACCCACCCTCCACTCCTGCAAAGCCCTGCTGTCCTGGAAGCAATGTCTCCAGACTCTGGGGACACCAATGCAGTCCTCTCAGATGAGGCAATGTAGTCACGGCCATAGCCCCATGAAGGGCCATCACTGCCCCGCACATCATCTCCTTCAACAATCTGCCTCACAAGAATGAAGCAACAGCAAGGCAAGGCACTCACATATGATGCCAGGCTTGTGACCCGCTGAGCTCAGTCCACCCATGGGATGCCCCCCACCTCCCACCTCACTGTGAAGAACTGCTTTGTCCAGTACTGTGGAGAGACCCTGAGTGGTAAACATGGACTGTTCCAGGAAAACAAAAGGCTAGTAGAGAGGGGACAAGAGAGGAGAGATGTGAGCAGACACTCATGAGGCCATGCTGGATGGGTGGGCACAGGTACAAACAAGAGGGACTGTGGGTGTGAAAACACACGGAGGAAAGAGGCGGTGTGGCTACAGAGCAGAGTTGGGAGGGGTGGGCCTACAAGACCGGGGAAATGTCCCTGCTTCCAGCAAAACCGGGAGCCAGAGGAGGCAGGAGGGACCCTCTTCCTGGGCACTTTGGAGGAACCACAGCTTAGCTTCAGACTTCTGGCCTTCAGACTGAGAACAAGAGAATGGTTGTCTGTTTAAGCCTATACAGAGTGTGACATCACAGTCCCCTGATTTGGTGGTACTCATCGACAATGAATGACCCAGGAAAACCCTGCCTGAGGTAGATGAAGAGGCAGAGCCAGGTGAAACTCCCCTTTCCATCCCCAGACCACCTCCGGTCCTGCCTGGCTCACCTGTGCCTGCAATGCGACATCCAAATCAGGTGATTGATAATGAGCAGAGGTTAACTGGGCTCTGGGTTCTGAAGATGCCAAAGTCCCAGGTCACGGGTACTCTCATCTAGGGAGGGCTTCGGAGCTGCCCTATCTGATGGCAGGAGGCAGAAGGGCAAGAGCGCTCCTGTCATGCCCAGAACTTGAGACCCGAGGCCACCCACACGCTGAGAACTTTAATCCAAAACTCAGGGCAGAGCCTCACTCATCACCTCCAAAAGTCCCACTAAGTTTCCAACAGGTAAACTGTGGAAACATGGACTCCATGGCAACTGCATCCAAGTCAGCACAAGCAGAGCCCCACACCTGCCCCATCCCAAAAAGTGAGCTCCAGTTCTTGGCTGAAGTCTGAGCTATCCTGGAGCCTCCCTTCACATCCTATGTTCCAGTCAGAGCATCTCTTGGGTCTGCTTCAAAAGGCAGCTGCTTGTCACAGGTTAATGGTCCCCAGTTTGGCCCCATTATTGGTCCTGGGTGTCCCTGAAACTCCCAGCCTCATCTCAGCCTCTCTCTGAGATCTAGAGGGCTCTGAGCCTCACTCAGAGTAAGAGCCAAAGACTGTGCAGGGCTGAGGCCTGATGTAGCCTGCTCCTCAGGCTCTAGATGGCTGCTCAGCTCACCCTCGCCTCCCCCTGCCAAAGGGAGGAGATGAAGAGGCCAGAGCAGGTAGCACATTATAGACCCCAGAAGAACCAGCCTTTCCCTGAGCAAGGCCAGAGCCAGGTAGCACATTATAGACCCCAGAAGAACCAGCCTTTCCCTGAGCAAGGCCAGAGCCAGGTAGCACATTATAGACCCCAGAGGAACCAGCCTTTCCTTGAGCAAGATGTGTGTGCCAAGATGGGATTCCAATATCAAGGGTGCCTCAGTACCTGAGGGGGGGGGGGGGTTAAGGGGCACAAAGTAGGGTAGGCAAGGGCAGGAAGTCTTGTTTGGAGAGTGGAAACAATCACAAGGCTGTTCATGTTTCTCTACCCTCGGCCTAATGGAGCAGCCCTCTGCCGGGGTCATCCGACAGTGTTTGCACTTACCAGGCCTGCAGTTAGCAGGGTAAATGAGGCTGCTGGCTCCTGACAGCCTTGCAGGACAAGCACTTCAGTGCATCAGTAATTACTCCTCCCTGGGAGCTTATGAGGTGGCAGGCAGGTGGAAACCCTTGTGGGGACAGAGGCCCGGAATTTCCTAGAAGTCTCTAATTATCCACCATCCTGCTAGCCACGCTGCCTAGGGACCCTCTAGAGGACAGTAGGGACAGCACAAGCCTGTGGCCCCCAGGTAACAACTGTGACATTAATGAATCAGCAGTTGACACAGCATCTGCTATTGGCTGTCCCACACCATTCCCTTCCCTGTCCATCCTGGGGAACCATGGAGGAGGAAGAGCCCAGGATAAAGATTGGGGGTCAAGTTCCTCCTCTGCCAGTTCTGACCAGTCAGAAGCAGCCCTGAATAACCTGGGGACAAGAGGATCTATCTCCTGAAGGAACAGCCCGGGAGGGTGGACTGTGATCTGGGGGGTTCCTTCCTCTACCAGGCTCACTTCTCTGTCAAGGTTCACACTTCAAAGTAACCCCATCCAGGAAGGGAGTGTGCTGCATGGGGCCACCACCAGATCTGACCTCTAGGGTCACTCCAGGCAGAGCGCCTCTCAGAGGAGCGCCTCTCAGAGGAGCCCCTCAGGAAGGCAGCCATTGAGGGAAAAGGCAGGTGTGTGTGTGTGTGTGTGTGTGTGTGTGTGTGTGTGTGTGTGTGTGTGTAGGAGGCTGAGGCCGGCTCAGAAGGAGGAACCTACGATGTGCTCCTGCACTCTCCAGAACAGCCCACACCACAGACAAGAACAGAATTTGCAGGAGCTCACACATCCTGAGACCCGGGTGTGGGGGCAGAACCTCCTCCTCACCCCTTTCTGTAACCTTCTCCCCCAAACCCAGGGGTCTGTCTGCCTCTTCTTGCCCCATGCATCCACGCACATGACATCACCAGTATTCTGCCCCTCCAGTAACACTTGGGAGCCACATGGGACCCAGCCAGTCCCACACAACCCACTCTGGACGTGAAGACAGCAAGCTGGGACCTTTGCCCAAGTTGGACCACGAGCTGCCACTCACCCAAGAAGCTAGTGGTGGTGGTGGGGGGGGGGGGATGTGGAGGTTGCCATCAAGAAGCCCTCTGGCTGAAAACCACGAGAGCACAACCCTGATGGGAGCCCTGGGTCTCTGACCTCTCTCAGCCTCAGTTTCCCCACCTGGGGGATGGGATAATTACAAACTGAATTCCCGGATGCCGGGAGGCTCCATGAGTCAATGCCTGAGACTCAAATTAAGAAAAGCCAGGTGCTGGGCAGATGTGGGGATCTGAGCGGATTGGGCTGTTGCCATGGTGACGGGAGCTCCGTGTTTAGCGGTAAACATCTCCAACATCTCCAACGCTCAGGAGCAGCTTCTCTACTATCTTCGGACATCTTGAAAGTAGGCATAGCCAGGGTGTAGCCACAGGTGACAGGAACTGACCCTAATGGGCTGTCTAGGAACAGGGGCTCTTCCGGGTTTCCTACCCCAGCACCCTGAGTTTCTATCTAGAACTCTCCCCCAGGGCCAGAGCCACCCTGCTTCCTGAGCATGCTTTAGACTCCGACAGTCCTCCACCCCCTCCATCTGCCTGTGACAAATGTCCGCCAAGTCTCTGGGAAGTATGAGATGACCCCTGTCCAATCCCTGTACAGACGGTGCTCCAGTCACAAAGGTAGAGACAGCAGAATGGCATCAGGACAGCAGAGCAGGTCAGGGCTGGGATGGACAGGTGGGATGGCACCATGCTCGCTGTGGCCTGACGCCCTTGACTCTAAGAAACGTGGGAACAAGGGCTTTGCAAAGCTGTCCCGCCTGTCAACTATACCAGATCCTGGCAAACGGGAAGAGCTCATAGGGCCTGTCCACCTCGGTGCAAGGCCGCCCCCTACAGGAAACTTTTGGGGACTGCAGGGCCGATTAAGGCTCACAGGGTCAGAGGTAGAACAATGCCCTCACCACCCAGGGTCCGTGCCAGCTGTAGGCACCAGGGCCTTGGCACTGAAGGGCCCGACTGGCCCACATGTGGGAGGCACAGGAGCCAGAGAGAAGCACAGATGTAGTGTTATCAGAGGCAGAACTCTAGGGTACAGCCAAGGCTAATCCCCTGGGTAGAGGAAAAGAAGGAAGGGGGAGGGGACAGAGGAGGAAAGGAAAGGGGGAAGGAGGGAGAGAAAGAGAAGGGAGGGAGGGAGGGAGAAAGAAGAGAGGACTACTGGGGAGGCCTGGGATCAGTCCTTTACGTTGACCTGGGGGGGGGGGAGATTATGTGAACTCCCAGGAGTTGGGGGGGCACAGCAGGTGCAAAGGCCCTGGGGTAGTCCTCTGCCTGCCTATTGGGGACAGCAAGCTCTGGAGTTTAGCAACATAGAGTCATGTTGCCAAAATCCCTCCTCAGTAGTAGGCGTAAGCAATGGTCACCCTCCTCCTAAGGTCCCAATGACAAACTGAGGCACAATCCCACCAAAGTATTCTCTGGGGAACCAGTGAGTTTATTGGGCTTCCTACAGAGTGTAGGTGAGAGGTTACATGCAGGGGTATGAGTGAGCCTGGAAAGCCTTTACCCAGCAGGGGTGAGGACTTCCTCTTAGTGCCTAGATGGAGCCCCCTCCACTTGTCTTCCTTGACCTGTGAACGCTACCTCCCCCCTGTGGCCACATGTAATTCAGGCAGAGTTATAAACAGCAGGTGGTAGGGGCTGGGTACTCAGGTGAGGGTCTCATCACCTCCCAGCCCTCCATCAGGGTGCAGAGAGTCAGCAAGCCCAGCTGGTAGGACCTTATCAAGAGGATGCAGCTGACCTCTCCAAGATGGCAGCTGCTTGGCTCAGAGGACCAGTCACTCACAACAAGCCAGCAGAAGGAGAACAAGGCAGAAGAGGTCAAGGGCCAAAGGTAAGACTGTGAAGGGCCCTGAAGGCCAAGGTGCCCATGTCGGCATAGCTGGAGAGAGTTGCAGGTCGGCTGACTGCAATGGCTGTGAGGGAAGAGACAGGCAGGGCTAAGTGTGAAGATGAGACAGTGGTGGACAGAAGGTGACTGTCCACACCAGCGGTGGCCCTGAAGAAGCCAGACAGCGAGCCAGAGTTCCTGGCACTGGGATTAACTAAGCACAGGAGGCCTGGGCAGAGGTGAGGCCTCCTCCAGCTTGGAAGCTGCTCTTGGCCATGGTGCAGACACCAGCAGAGGGGAAAGGCTCCTGCATGGCAAACTAGCAAATCCCATTGGAAATTATCAGGGGCTTCAAACCCTGAAGAACAATCCTACCTCAGACACACACACACACACACACACACACACACACACACCCCAAGTATCTGTGACCCAGGAGTGGAGAGCACGGGCCCCTCCAGGACATAGCTGCCCTTGCCCTTGACTGGAATTCCTCTCCGGCCCTGCAAAGTCAGAAAGGGGCAGGACTTCCATGCAGTGAAGTCCCAGGAAGAGGGTCCAGCTAGCATGAGGGATAATCAGATGTCCTTTGTACCTTCTGTGTCTTGTCCATCCCAGAGCTTATAACAGCACAGTGTGACTCAGACAGAGAGAGCCCCAGGAGCTGGGGTCAAATCCTCAAGCTAGGTACAATGGAGATTAACTCCAGGAAGGCCAAAGGACAGAAGAAAAGCAGATACTCCCACGTGGCTTGTCCCATTTTACAGACGGTACAATTGAGGCTCTGGGAAGTGAAAAGAGCCCCCACCTACCTCAGCACCCAGAAAGTTTCACCTAGACCATGCCACTCTGCAGCCAAGAAGCCCACTGTCTCCAGGGACCCCAAGGCCAAGTTCAGGAGACTCTTCCTTCCCCTGGAGGAGAGCCACCCTCCTGTTCAGGGGACAGCTGCAGCCACCACCACCCCACCCCCCACATGCCTGGCTTTCCTAAGCACCACTTGGTACCCAGCCTGATCCACCAGCTCCACAGCACCTTCGGGGATTTCCTGCCGTATAGATCCATCCTCCTCTGGATCCCCGGTGTTTCCAGTCTAATTCTCAGGATCCCGACCTCTGCTGACCTCTCCTTCCCCATCTCCCTGACACAAACTCTGCTATGTGCAGACTCTCCCACCTCAGTCCCCTCTCTGCTTCCTGACAATTTCCCTTCTTCACGTTCCACTGTGAGCCCACATGGCCCCGTCTCCGCAGGATCATGGCATGGAAACAAAACTATCTTTATTTGAAACGGGCTGACCTTGAACTCACTACACAGCCTAGGCTGCCTGCAAACTCAAGAGCCTCCTGCCTGTGTCCTCCCACCATGAGGGCCAGGATTACAGGTGTGTGCCAACACGGCCAGCACAGATAATAGAGGCCTTGCCTCTCAGGTATGTTAAACCTCATCCACATTCTTTGTGTGTAGGTGTACATGTCTGTGCGAAGAGCATGTGTGTGTTCCTGTGGGTGTGTGTACACAAGGGAGTGCATGAATATGGAAACTAGAGGTCAAGAGTAGATGTCCTCAATCACTCTCTATCCCTCTTTTTGTTTTTCAAGACAGGGTTTCTCTGTAGCTTTGGAGCCTGTCCTGGATCTCGCTCTGTAGACCAGGCTGGCCTGGAACTCACAGAGATCTATCTGACTCTGCCTCCCAAGTGCTGGGATCAAAGGTGTGTGCCACCACTGCTTGGCTTCTGCTTTTTTTTATTAATTAAAATTTTTTCATCTATTTTTCATACTGACCACAGTTTCCCCTCCTTCCCCCTCTCTTGTTCCCTCCCCCTGCCTCCCATCTAGCCCTCCCCCGATCCACTCCTCCTCCATTCAGAAAGGGGCAGGCCTCCCAGGGGCATCAACAAAGCATGGCACACCTGAGTTGAGACAGGACCAAGCTCCTCCCCTGCATCAAGGCTGGGCAAGGCAACCCTGCACGGGGAATTCAAGCGTCAGGGACAGGGTCCTGATCCGACTGCTGGGGGCCCCACAAACAGACCAAGCTACACAACTGTCCCACACATGCAGAGGTCCTAAGATGGTCCCAGGCAGGCTCCCTAGCTATCTCCCACGAGCTCAGGCCAGCTGTCTCTGTGGGTTCCACATCATGACCTTGACACCCCTGGCTCATACAATCCCTCCTCTCTCACTTGAACAGGACTCCCCCAGAGCTCAGTCCAATGCTTGGCTGTGGATCTCTGCATCTGCTCCCATCAGTTACTGTTTGAAAGCTCTCTGATGACAATTAGGGTAGTCACCAGTCTGATTACAGGAGACTGCCAGTCAGGTACCCTCACCACTATCATTAGGAGTCTTAAACACTTTTTACAGACGGTCTCTCACTGAACAGGAGCTCATAAAGTCCCTTAGGATAGCTGGCCAATGAGGGACCTAACCCAGGGGCCCACCTGTTTCTGCCCCCCTACCCCCGGCACTGAGTTACATACATGAGCCCCTGCTCCTGGGTGTTACATGGACGCTGAAGACTCCAAGTCAGGTCCTTACATTTGTATGGCAACACCTTCCCAGCTGGGCTTCTCAGACCCCTCACCCACCCATTCTTTACCCCAGTCAGGTAGTGGTCCCCAGGCTACCCTCAGGTCTCCCACCTTCAGCCAGACTCACAGACTTCATCAAAGGCTGGTGGCTGGGGTGGAGACTTCTTAGGGTAAAATGAGGCGGAGTAGGGAAGGGAGGCCCAGAGGGCCCTGGGAACCACAGCTGCTCCAGCAGAGTTCAGTGACCCCAGGGTGGAAAGCCGCAGATCCTGTCAATCTAAAAAGGAAGAGAGCTCTTTACTTTCCTGCACAAGGAAAACCCTCAAGCCGTGGATGTATAATCACTCTGCCGAGATTAGAGTCTTCAGAAAACATGTATAAATCTGCCATGGTCTGGTTGGCAGCAGATCCAGAGAGAAAGAGGTTAGAGGGATCCCAAGGCCCTGGGGCAGTGTGTATTCTAGAAGCATTTTTTGAGGTGACTTAACTCCTATAGACTCCAGTGAGCAGACAAGGGATGCCGGGGTTTGGATCCAGAAAACACCTGGAAAAGCTGTGTATTGAGTTGGGCTCTGATACAGGGTCTTGAGGCACCTGGATCATGAGGGTTCTGACCTTATCCTTGGATTTGTCCAGTGATCTGTTCCTAGCTGAAGTGGCTATTGGGAGGTGGTGGGAACTTCAGCAAGTGGAGTCTAGCACTAGAGGTCTCTCTCTGTGTCTGTCTCTGTCTGTCTCTCTGTCTCTGTCTCTGTTTCTGTCTCTCTGTCTCTCCTCTCCTCCTTCTTCTTCTGTCTCTGTCTCTCTCTGTCTCTGTCTCTTTCTCTCTCTGTCTCTCTCTCTCTTTGCTTCTGGCTTCCATATGTCAAGCAGCTTCCTTAGTCTGTCACATGCTCCCACCATGACAGTCTGCCTCCCCTCTGGTCCTAAACAACTAGCCAGAAACACCCTGGACCGAATCCTCCGAAACTGAGCTGACTCATAGACCCAGCACGGAGAGATGTTCTCACCTCAGGAAAACAACTTTGCCAAATCAAAGCTGCACCTGCCTGGCCAGGGTGGAGCAGGTGAAGACGCTGTCATCTCCAACACTGGAAGTGAGGCCACCAGAGCAGAGGGACGTGTGCCCAGGCCTCTTCTCCAGGTCTGCACTGCATTTAGGAGGCAGCTAACAGAATAACAGTGAAATCGCTTCAAAGAGTCCAAAGGTTTGCACAGCCAGGGAGGCCAGGCTTGGGCCTGGGGGCCTGGAAGGCTTGGTGGGAGAGTGCCTATCTGGCATGTGCAAGAACCAAGGGTTCACTACCCAAGCCCAGAGTCAGCACTCAGTGGCTGGTCACTGTCTCCTAACACAGGCTTGGGGCTCCAGAGAGAGCAAAATGCTCCAGTCATCCAGCTTCCCTGGGACATGACCGTTCAGAGGCTCAGAAAAGACAATTCTGAGCAGCCCCTTCAGACAGGGCAGGCTTCAGGGCCCTCAGACTCTGGCAGCTTTGCTGAGGGGCAGCAAATCTGACTAGAGAGAGGGAACTCATTAACACAACCTCAGAAACTTCCAGTCAGTGTCCTAGACTGCTAGAGCCAGCAGGGACCTTGGCACTCACCTCGACCACAAGTTGCTATTGTTTATTTGGGAAACTGAGGCCAAGAGGAGGGCAGCCATGCACACTCCAGTATCTGAACAGTGGAGGCAGGTGGGACTCCGGCTTCTGAACATCCAGCACAACCCACCCCTGCAGCCTGAGGTAGCTAGCTAGTTAAGAGTCCCTCCTGGGCAGGAGCGTCCCCACCTCTTCCCCTCCCCCTACTCAGGGAGAGGGAAAGAGCTAAATTCTCACTTAACAGCAGGATGCTTCTGGGCCTCATTACCATGATGCAAATTAATATTTATTATGCAATTATTCATCTTTGTAATTGCTAGTATTTCAAAGGGAGCACGGGAGGTTTAATTAGAGCACGTGGAATGTTATTAAAATGGAATGTCAGAAGGAGGGGTGCCCCTCTCCCCTCTGCAGCCCCAAGCCCAGCTACCTCCAGAAGGTTCTGAGAGCTTGATTCCACACCAGTCTAGCTCCCCTACCTGGACGATCCCCCATGAGATTTCGATCTTTCTTTTTTATTCTTTTTTAAAGGTCTTGACTCCTAGAAACTTTGCTATTGTGATAGCAGAAACTTAGACTCAAAGAGCCTGTGGACACTGCAAGAAGCTTATGTCATTGAAAACTAGCTTCCTGGTATACAGGCCAGCACCTGGGCCCTCAAAAAGGACTGTGGCAAGCTGGGCATGGTGGTGCACACCTTTAATCCCAGCACTGGGAAACACACCTTTAATCCCAGGCAGATTGCTGTGAGTTCAAGGCCAGTTTGGACTGCAAAGCAAGTTCCAGGCCAACCAGGGATACACAGAGAGACCCTGTCTCAACAAAATAAAGACTTTTAAATTTTAAAAATGAATAAAGAGGACAATGGCATCAGGACAGGAGCCTGCTGTCCCTTGCACTGAGCTAGCCTGGCCTCTGTACAGTCTCTGTGAAACAGTCCACCCAACACATAGCTTCTCTTCCCTCCTTTGCCCTCCCCCTGCCTCCCCCTGCCCCCTTTACCTGAGCCTGCCGTCCCTTGCACTGAGCTAGCCTGGCCTCTGTACAGTCTCTGTGAAACAGTCCACCCAACACATAGCTTCTCTTCCCTCCTTTGCCCTCCCCCTGCCTCCCCCTGCCCCCTTTACCTCCCCCTGCCTCCCCCTGCCACACGGCAAACATTCAGTTTGCTTTTAGGTCCGTGACTCTTCGTCCATAACAGACTTTACTTTTTGGTGATGCCCTGAGGAGGTCAGAAGGTCAGTGGATGATTCTGGAAAAGCCACATTTGGAACACAGAGACCTTCTCCCTGTCCAGCAGCATCGGTGACCCTGTCCCCACCTGAACAGCCTGGGTGGAAGAGAGTGAGTCTTGCAGTGCTGTGGGAAAACAAGAAGAGGTCATCAGCCTGAGAAGCTGAGCAGGAATGGAGGAGAGGGCTGCTAATTCCCGGACAAGGGTAGGGCTGGAGGGGGAGGGACTAGCAGGATGCTCAAGCAGGTGTTTGGTGTGGATGCAAGAGAGGCTAAGCTCAGACGGGAGACATTGGGGACCTTCTGGCTCCCTGTGGAGATGTGTGGCTGGGTGATAGGGTGGCTAATAGCCAGTTCACCTTCACCATCATAGAGACTGACCCTCTAGGAACTAAGATGACCAGAGAGAGGCATAGGGAGACAACCTGTCTTCATGGAGTCCTGTCGGCTCTCAGGGAAGGGCCTCTCACAGAACCTGAGGCACCCTGTTTTGGCTGGCTCAGAGCAAGCTTAGAAACTCACTTGTTACACACACACACACACACACACACACACACACACACACACACACAGTGCTGAAGTTACATGCACACCACCACACCCAGCTTTTATGGAAGTGCTGCATGCGGGATCTGAACTCAGGCCCTCACAGTTGCAGAGTAAACACTTACCCGCTGATCTGTCTACCCAGCCTATGTTTGAGATAGGTCAGGCTAGCCTCAAAGAAGCTATGCAGCTGAGACTGGCCATGAACTCTTGGTCTTCTGTCTCAATCCAAGTCCTAGGATTACAGGTGTGTGCCGTAATTTCACAATGAACTGTTGACGGGAACACCTGCAGCTGGAGTGTAGAAAGTGGCCCAGTGGCTCCGGCCCTGAGCCTGGCACATTCTGCTCCAGGCTCCAGGTTAGTCCAGCTTCTTTTTACTGTTCTGGACACCCACCCCATCATGGGTCACTGTGCCTGTGGGTCACCACTGCAGGTGCCCTGGCCTCTATACCTTTGTGCCTCATCTCCAAGGTCACCAGATGCTCAGCCCCATGAACATCTGACACCCCAAATCCCATAGGGCCTCTGCAGACAAACTGCCCTTCTACCTTATGGCTTAGGCAGGACAGACAATGGCAGGCTTTCTTCCAACCCTTTCCAACTGTTCCTAACCAGCCAGAAGTGTCCTCCTGCTGTGAGCCCAGACCATCTGCCAGGCATAATGAATATGCATATATGCTAATCAACATAGCCTGCAATTTGCATGACAATCGGAGGCCAATTCTCCTACTCAGGAGCGGCTTCCAAAGGCAGCCCAGATCTGCTTTGGAGGCTGCCTGGGGAGGCATGGTAGGACTCTGCATCCCAGGGCTCTGGGTAGCCTGGCCCCCTCAGCCTTGAATTTTCGACAGGGAGAGAAACTCAGGGGCCAGGAAGGCCAGACTAGGAGAGCTGTGTGAGATGCCAGCCTGCCTGCCCCTGCCTGGTACTGCCTCTCAAGGGAAGTGGGGACAGTGAGGGTGTAGCCTTGCCAAGGCTCAGGGAGGGACAATCTGGGGATGGACTCGCTGAAGAGCCCTCCCGTGAGCTTCCAAAAAGGAAGTTGCTTGAGTATGGCCAGGTCTCTTGACCATACCCCCATCTTCCTTCCATCTCAGGCTCCCAGTCTTCAAAGCTCCTTCCTTTGAGATAGGAGTTCCTCAGGCAGCTGCAGAGTCCCTGGTAAAACACACACACACACACACACACACACCCTCAGGTCTGCCCAGTGTTGCTACACACTGCCTTGTCCTGAGCCATCTTGGGGAGAGGGCCTTCAGAGTCTCCCATGGCATCAGGGACAAAGCAACCTTAGATAAAAAGCAACCCAGGACTCATCCCAGACCCAAATCCAGGCTCAGAGCCCTGATTCACCCCCCACCCAGCCTCCCTCCCACTAACCCAATGCACCTCCACAAAGAGGGGCGGGGCCTGAAGGGAGTCTTGGTGTACCATGGAGGGAACACCAAGCAGACAAGGTGGGTGAAGCACGGGTGGGACCAGAACTCCAGGGTTCAACAGGGACTCAGCATCTGGAACAAAGCTGTCGGGGTTCCCACCCACTGGGTGACAGATGAATGTGGACATCCCTCTCCTCCTCTTGACCTCACTGGACAGCCTCTGGCTTGTTGGGAGAACCCATGCCTGAGTTGGCACCCTGCACCCTGTAGGTAAGGGCATTCATACCGGGCATGAAGCCAGAGGGGGCCTGTGGACCTTGCAGCTTGAACCCCATACATGCAGTTTGTCCCATGTGGTTAGCAATCTAGGAAGGATATACATAATATTGCCGGTTTGTGAAGGACCCAATAACTCTCCAGGGGCAGTTTCACATAGTAAAGCTATTAAATATCATTAAAGCATCATGAGCATGCTCCATACACCAACAAGTTCCTATGTGCGTTTGCTCTGACTCTACCTTGGTCACTCAATGGCTAGGGATGAAGACTGGACTTGGGGGCCCAGAGTGACTCAGTAATCCCCTCAGCCTCACACAGCTCTAACAGGCCATTGGGATTATTTAAAATATATGCCTCTAACCCAGCTTTGTGAGTTCAAGACCAGCCTGGTCTACATAGAGAAACCCTGTCTCAAAAGACAAGCAAACAAAAACCTCAGCCTGCAATTATCCTAAACCCCAGGCATGGCATTCCTGAGTTTTTATCTCAGCGAATGAAATGTAAAATCAAAGCAAACCCTGTTTGCAAGGCTTGCGGCAGCTCTGTAACAAGGGACTCAGCCCAGCGGGCCTTCAACTGAGTGGTTCGATAGAACAGAGGCCCACCCATGTTGAGGAGCATGGTCCAGCAATGGGAAGGAACCCCTGGCACAGGCAGCAAGCTGAGATCTCTCTGGGGAAGTGTACCAATCAAGAAGCAACCCCCCAGTGAGTGGCTCAGCACTGGGGCATGACTCCACTTACATGATACTAGAAAGGACAGGGATGCTGGAGAGGTTCGGTGCCATCATGAAAGGAAGGGCGCTCTGCTGGCACTGGAACTGTTCTGTATGACAGTGGTGGTGGAGATTTAAACTTGCACACGTGATAAAGCAGGGCGGAATCAATCTCCCCCCCCCCCCCGCCCCCTCTCTCCCAGTGCAATATAGAAAGGATTCCTCCTTTTTCCTTTTCTGTTGCTGGTATTCTTTTAGGCAGGATCTCACATAGCCCAGGCTGGCCCTGAACTTACAATGTGACTATCGATGACCTTAAACTTCTGATTTCCCCACCTCCTGCTGGGACAAGTGTACACCACCTGTTTATTCAATGCATGGGATTGAACCCAGAGCCTTGTGCATGCTAGGCAAGCTCTCTATCAACCCAGCCACATCCTCAGCCCCTTCTCTGATGTTTCTTATAACTGCATGTGAATCTACCATTGTCACCATTGCTTTTAGCAAAGTCTTTAAAAAAAATTGTCACAGTGAGAGGAACCTGTGGAGAGGGGACATCTAAATGCTACAGAGGATCCTTTGTGGAGGCAGCATGCTGTGAACGGCACTGATGCTGGGAGCTAGTGAGAAAGAACCAGGCACAGGGTGTCCTGGAACTCGGTCCTGTCAGAATTACTATATATTTGCAACTGCTCTGAAAAAAAAAAAAAAAAAAAGGAAAAAGCATGTTAAGATGTATCTTAGGCCAGGCAGTGGTGGTGCATGTCTTTAATTCCAGCACTCGGGAGGCAGAGGCAGGCAGATCTCTGAGTCTGAGGCCAGCCTGGTCTACAGAGCAAGTTCTAGGACAGCCAGGGCTACACAGAGAAACCCTATCTCAAAACAACAACAAAAATGTGTCTTAGGGTGACTACTGCTGTGATGAAACACCAGGACCAAAAGCAACCTGGGGAGGCAAGGGTTTATTTTGCTTGCACACTTCCATATCTTAGTCCACCTCTGAGGAGAGTGGGGACAGGAACCCAAGCAGGGCAGGAACCTGGAGGCAGGAGCTGATGCAGAGGCCGTGGAGGAGTGCTCCTGACTGGCTTGCTCAGCATCTTCGTTTTGTTTTGTTTGTTGGGGGAGGAGGGGGTGTTTGTTTCTTTGTTTTTGAGACAGGGTTTTTCCATGTAGCCCTAGCTGGAGCCTGCTTTCTTAAAGAACCAGGACCACTAGCCCAGGGGTGGCCACGCCCACCATGGGCTGGGCCCTCCCCTATCAATCACTAATTAAGAAAATCGCCTACAACCTGATCTTTTGGGGGCATTTTCTTAATTGAGGCCCCCTCCTCTCTGATGACTTTAGTTTGTGTTAAGTTGATGTAAAACTAGCCAGCACAAGATGCCAGATAACTAGGTCTTGGGAAGGTTTGGAAGCCTGTAGGAAAGTTCCTAGTATGTCCAAACCTCAATGCTGTCCTGGAATCGTGAAGTCAGGTGCACATAAAGGAATATTCGCTGCAGCAGCTCTTTGCTAAATAGCTCATGCCTGCAACTAGAGAAATTCAGGGCACACTCTACAAACAAAATGCCACAAAGAGAAAGAAATACCACAGACTGTGAGCTGGTGCATACTCGCCAGCATCTGGGAAGGAGAGAGAAGGATGAGGAGTTCAAGGTCATATTTGGCTTCCTAGTGAATTCAGGCTAGCCTGGGCTACATGAGACTCTGTTTCAAAAAAAGAAAAAACGTGAGTGTGTGTGTGTGTGTGTGTGTGTGTGTGTGTGTGTGTGTGTTTAAAATGTTACTACTAAAAAGAAGCAACTTCTACAGAGAAGAAAAGAGCAGATCTTGTGGACAGAGTGTTCAGCAGTAGGTGCTAGACAGAAATGGCTCTGAGCTGCCAGACTCCAGGTGCAGAATCCCAAACCAGATAAAGCTCTCTGTGGGGGCTGCCGCTCTCAGGATGTCACCTGTGTGGAACACTGCTGAGGAGTGGCCCACTGGGGGCAATGGTATGGTGTGTAGGTGGGTGAATACTTACCGCCAGCAGCCCTGGAGACACAGGCACCTCAGTCTATGTCATAACAAACAAAAAGAAGTATGCAAAGCTGGTATCCTGGAGCAATCGGGCTGAGGCAGGAGGAGTTTGAGATCAACCCAGACAACACAGGGAGCTTCCAGATTAAAGTAAAATAAATAAATAAAAGTTTGTATACATGTATGGGCCTGTTGATATAGCTGAGCGGTAGAGAGCCCAGACTCCCCTAAATTAACTCTGGGAACCCGGGTCCCAGTACCCCCAAGAGCTTCATGCACTCTACAATGAAGCAGGAATCTTAAAAGTTTTTATTCATAAAATCAAACCTGAGCTGGGTATTGGGGTGAATGCTGGAAGATCAGAGAGACAGAACAAGCCACAGTTTCCTCACCTCGCCAGTTCCTCAGCTGATCCTGTTTCCTCAGACTGGAAGCTTCTGAGTCCTCATCCCAATGGCTCTCAGCTGAACTGCTGCTCAAAAGCCTGAATGCTTAACCAGCCAAATGCTTAACCAGCCAAATGCTTAACCAGCCAAATGCTTCTAGTTTCTGGTCTTCATGCCTTATATATCTTTCTGTTTTTGCCATCACTCCCTGGGATTAAAGGCTCACCTTCTTGGGATTAAAGGCAGGTGTCACCTCGCCTGGCTGTTTCCAATATGGCCTTGAACTCACGGAGATCCAGAGGGATTTCTGTCTCTGGAATACTAGGATTAAAGGCGTGAGTGCCATCATTTTCTAGCCTCTGTATCTAGTGGCTGTCTATTCTCTGACCCCAGATAAATTTATTAGGGTGCACAATATTTTGAGGAACACAATACCACCACACTACAACGATGCCATCAGCCGTACATGGTGCTGATGTTGGGCACTGAGCAAGTTTTGTCACTGAAGCATTTTGAGCGGAGTCCCTGGCCTCTTCTCAGAAGGCCACTAGGCCCCTCCGCTTCCAGCAGTGACAACCTGAAATGACTCTAGTTGTCATTGTCCAGTCAAATGTCTGCCAGGGACAAAATCACCCAGTGGAATGTACAATGGCTGGAAAAGCTGGCACACAGCCAGGGAGGCCGAGAGGAATAATAATGAAATCAGTTGCTGTGATTGGAGAAACAGGAATAATTTTGATAGTCACAGCGATGACAGAAGTGATTTAAAAAAAAAAAAAAACAGTGACAATAACAGCCCGCCACTCACACAGAGCAACTTAGACGACAAACAGGGTTTAGACAACCCTTTAATGATGGGGTTCCTGCCCTTCATCCCAAAGCCCTGGAATGATGATGCCTTCTCTAGAGAGAACTTGACCCTGCTATACAGCCGGATGGCCAGCAGAGGTCAGCCCTGCAAAGTCCCCGCTCCTTCTCACAGGTGAGGCATGGCTTTGAGCCTGTGCGTCTCCTGGGTGTGTCCGTGGATGGGTTGGGGAGGACTTCAGAGTGTGTATATGTCAGAGTGTACCATACGGGACGCTGCCTCCCATGGGATGGGAAAGGAACCCTCTGAGGAATCAGGCAGGATGGGGATGAAAGCTCTAAGAAAACCACTCCTCACCAGGCTACCCTCTCTCAAGCTAATGACGTCCACTACAGGTCAAAGGGCGAGACACAGGTCTGACTGAGAGAGACCCCTCCACACACTGTGTCTGGGCTGGTAGCTGCCGAAAGCAACACGTCGTCTCTGGAAGTAATGCAGGTGGGTGGCTGGGGCGGCCACTGTGGTCATCCGGCCTCCCAACTGACCCTTGATGGCCCCAGGAAGTTGCCCATTTCCTACAGCTGCGCTCAGCTGGCTGCACACATCCTGTTTGTATGGTTGCTAGGAGATTTCCATGACAACTAAGAGAGGGGGGATGAAGGAAGCCTCGCAGCTTACCACATCTCACTCAAAAGGGTCAGAATTGAGCCCCTCTGGCAGTAACTTCTGGGGCCAGGACCTCCCACTGGGGATGGGGTGGTTGGATCCGACAACCAGAAGCCAACACCCTGGGAAATGGCAACCTAATGGCTTGAGGATGGAGAACAGACATGGACTTGAGGACAGCAGGAAGGATATGGGGGCCAGGGTCTGGGACAGGGATGTCTCCAAGACAATACCCTCTCTGTGGCCAAGCATGAGCACCAGCCAGCTTTGGGTAGAGACTCATGAATGTTGGTTCTTCCTACAGCCCCTCACCCTGGGACAATTAAGGAACCCAAGACTGTAGGAAGTGAAGTGCCCTGTCCTCAAGTAGTGCTCATTGGCTTGTCATTGTAGTGCCATGTGGGCTTGAACAGGTTGGTGTCTCCTTATCCTGAGCAATTAGCAGACATGCATGTTGACCTTCACTTGCAACACTGGGGGACCCAGGCACAGAGAAGTAAAAAGTGTGGTCCTGGGTTGTGCAGCACAAGAGAGGTAGCTAGCCAGGAATGGAGGGTGTGCTGGCCAGTTTTATATCAACACGACACAAGGTAGAATCATTTGGAAGAGGGAACCTCAGTTGAGAAAAATGCCCCCACCAGACTGGCCTGTGGGCAAGCCTGTGAAACATTTTCCTGATTGATATTGAAGGGCCTGGGTCACTGTGAGCAGAGCCACCCCAGGGCAGGTGGTCCTGGGGTGTTATAGAAAAACAGGCTGAGCATTCCAGTAAGCTTTGTTCCTCCGTGACCTCTGCATCGCTTCCTGTCTCCAGGGTCCAGTCTTGAGTTCTTTCTCTGACTTCCCTGGATGATGCACTATAAGACATAAGCTGAAATAAACCCTTTTCTCCCCCAAGCTGCTTTTGGTTGTGTTTATCACAGCAGTAGAAACTCTAGCTAAGATAAAGGATGATGACAGAGTCAGCTGGAGCACCTGATCCTGAGACTCCCAGAGAGAGAGAGAGAGAGAGAGAGATGCAGTCTAGGGACACGTGACGTCAATAGGGGTGACAGGAAATCATGCAATTGGCTGCCTGGGAGACGGAGCCAGGAGGGTTGTCACAGCGAAGACAAGCACAGGAGAGCCAGGGGGTGGGGTAGAAATGGGCAGAGAGAGAGAGATGAGCCTGCCACCCCACCTCAGTCTCCGCAGCTCCCCAGGGGTCCCAGCTTCGTTGTAAAAGGGGAAAGGGAGGCAGAGATTAGCACCTGCATTTGACAGATGGGGAAACTGAGGCACAACGAGGCTGGAACACAAGAGAGTCCATGGAAAAGCCAGGAGCAGATCGAGGGCTCTAGCCCTGTCCCCGGGAACACTTGTCCCACAGCAGCCATCCCAAGCTCAAAGTGGGCAAGGGGTGAAGAAAACCCCAGAAGACAGATAATCATCTTCATCTCCTCACCCTAGTCTTCAAGATGGAGGGGCAACAAGGCTTTCACTGCCTCCAAGGAGGCAGTTGTTGCTATGGTGACCCTTGTTACCTGGCAACTGAGTTACATTGTCCTGGGCACCTGCTGCTCTCCTCTGGAGCTAATGGCTGGTTCTAGGGATGGACCTGCATCCAACAACCCCCTTGTCTCAGAAAACCCACCTGTGAGGACCATCCAGGTAGTCTTGGGCACACGAGGAGGCACAGAGACCCTCCAGGTCTGTGACAACCGGAAGTGGAACATGCTTTCATGTTCAAGGCTGAGGATGATTGTATAAGTAAATGGGATAATCAAAATTGTGCCAACTCCTCCCCTCGAAAAATCTTCAAAGAGTTCCGTACAGATGGAATTCGGACTCATTGACATCTCATCTTGATGGCATCTCCTGGCCCTTGTGTCATATCATGTAAAGGCGGGGATGGTTTTAATGAAGCTCCACACCCCAGAGGTCAGCCATGTGCTGAGCACTAAAGAGACTGCCCCAGAAGAGAGTTGTCAGCATACATTCGGGGACAGCCACCAGACTCTGGACTTGAGTTCAGAGTCTCCAAAGTAAGAAGACAGCCCAGTGGGCACAGGCTTCAGATGCAAGCACATCACCCATGTGATGCAGGCCCTACCTACTGCTGGACCATTTGGGGCCCAGGAGTCAGACCCGGTCTAACGTACAGTACAATGAATCTGCCCAGGGATGCTGGTGGTCCCCAGGAGGAGGCAACTAGGGTGTAGTTCCCTAATGTGGGAGTCCCTGAAGAGCCTTCTGTGCAGCTCTGCACCAGAGCTGAGCTTCAAAGGGTGCAGAGACCGGCTCTGACGGACAGGCGATCTCACACACACAGGTACCTCAGCTGCTGCAGGTTAGCAGATGCAAATGGGAGACATGAGAAATGGGGAATAAGGCCCAGGCCTCAAGCTAGGTAGGTCCCCAAGACAGGCTGGCCAAGACCTGGGAGACGGTTCCTAGATTCCAAACAGCTCTGCTTTGACTGGCCTGGGAACTTTGTGGATTATGTTCAAAGTGTACAGCAGAGCTCACTTCAGTGGGGAACAGGGACAGTGCTCCCACTGCCTGATCCTGAGCACCATCTCCAGGCCTGATGTCCAACAATATTCCTATCTCTCCCCAAGCTATCACCTAGGGTTCAGACTAGCAGGCTGGAACCCTAGTCTCCAGGCCCATTTCCACCCCTAGCAGGATACAGGTTTAGAGGGCCCATCATCTCTAGGGACAAAATGGTCACTTAGGTCCCAACCCCCTGGAACCACCCCAGGGTGCTTGCCAAAACCTTCAGCCTGGAGCCTGGTCCCAGGCTGGCACTCTCAAACAGGGTGATGGCGGCCCCTGCTGGCCCAGAGCCTTTCCAGAGGCGGCCACATGAGAGCTCTGGAAGGACCAAGTCCCCCCCCCCCCCCCAAATAGGAACAGCAGTTGCCTGTGTTTGCACATGCACGGTGTTGTTCACAATCAGTGAACTCCCCTACAGTAAAGCAATGGGCTGGACCTGAGGCTGAGAGCTGACCTGAAACCAGAGGCCCCAGCCCAGGCTCTACAGAGCAAGATGAACCATCAGGACTCCAGACCAAGGTGGGAAGGCTCCAGGCCAAGGTGGGAAGGTCCCAGGCATCTCTGCCCTTCCCTGAGCCTCAGTTTGCCTTATCTGCAGAATGATGATCTGAGCAGCCCTGTGCCCCATCCAGGGCCACTGGAGGGATGCGAAGTTGGTAGGCAAGTGCATGATGGGCGAGGAGGAGACTGAGTCAGTCCCACAGCACAGTCCTCAGAAGGGCCAAGTTCTTGACCGGGTGCTCTCTAATGTCATGAGCCTAGCATTCTTAGAGTTTTATTATACTCACTTTTAAAGGTTTGTTTATTCTTATTGTATGTGCATGAGTGTTTCGCCTGCATGTATGTCTATGTACCACATACGTGCCTGGTGCCCATGGAGGTCAGAAGAGGGTGTCAGATCCCTTGGAACTGGAGTTACAGATGGTTATGCGCCACGATGTGGGTGCTGGGAACTGGTCCCCCCACCCCCCTGCAGCCTCAATTTTACTATTTCTATTTTCTTAAACAGGAATGCATTTCCTCACAGCACTGGAGACAAAAATCCCAAAATCAAGGTGTCCACAGGTCTGGGTGTGTTTCGATTTTGTCTTGATTTAGCTTTTCATTACGCTGGGCTCCATAAGACTGTTTTCGCTTAAGTACATAATACACTCTCCTACTACCCGCCACTAAGTGTCACTTCTCACCCTTCCCATCAGCCCTGTCGGCCTCCAGACTCACTCCTATTTTCTCATCACGCGTACCTCTGCACTTACATATCTATCCAAGGTCTGAGGTCCACAAATGGAGGAAACATGCCATGTTTGTCTTCTGAGGGGGTCTTGACGTGATCATTTCCAGTCGTGTTTGTTTTCTTGCGAACAACGTAACTTTGTCGTGCTTGGTGGCTTGGGAAAAAAAAAGCCTCCTATGTATATATGACATATTTTCTTTATCCACTCCTCTGCTGATGGACACCTGAGCTGATGTTTGCGTTAATGCATGTCTTGGCGTGTTGCTCAACCCAAGTCAGAACTCATGGGTTCAAGCAATCCTCCGACCTCCACTTCCCAAACAGAACTGCAGCTCCTCGACATTAGCTTTCTTAGTCATGTTTATTGGGCTCCTCCTTCTCGTCAGGTTCCCGACACCATCACATAGTTCCCATCTACACTTCCACAACCCCAAGCAGCAGCTGGCCCTGTCACCCTCCAAACACAGTCTCCCCAGGAAAGCCCCTAGCCGATGGAGTAGCAAAGCCTCTCCTATAGGCACAGCTTCCCTACCTTCCCTTCCACAGCCTGGGTGGCTCTGAGCAGGCCTTGTCCCAGCTTAACCCTAGATCTCTGTCCCAGCACAGACTCAGGCCCAGCAGGAAGTGTCCCAAATGATGACAATATAGAAACAGAGGGTGCAAGTGTGGTACCCCCGCCCCTGCTCTGCCTCTGAGCACCCATTCTGTGCTGACATGCTGGATGGTGACATGTGGGGTTGGGGAGCTGGGTCTGACTGGCTTGGGTGAAGACCTGCATTCCAGCCCCAAATCTGAGACATCAAAGCCTGCATCTGTGGGGTACTGCTTCCCTCTAGTGGCAGATTGAAGGAAGGCACCACACCACCCGGGAAGAAGACCGAGAAATTGCTTCTATAGGGATGTCCAGGTGGGGAAGGGACAGGTGCCAGGCAGGAGTTGAAGTCCTCGGGAGCTTCAGATGACTGAGCCACCCTTCCCACCCTGCTACTCTCTGGTTAGTTACTGTCTGTCACCCTGAGGGGACCTAGAGGAAGGGAAAGGAGTCTTGAGTGGCAAGGGATTCCTTTCTGGTGGGCATCCAAAGCCAGAGCCCCCGAGAGCTTCCCACACCATACTCAGCCCCAGTGGGTCCTCCGTGGGTGAGAGAAGCCAAGGTGGCTTGTGGGAATTTGGGAGATCGCCCATCCAAACCCTAACCTCTGTTCAGGATTCACAAACATGGCTACTAGTTCCATTACACACCCGGCTCCAGGACAGATAGACAGGCATCATCATAGCAGAGACCCCTACTTTGCTCCCAGAAACCATACCTAGTGACTTTGGAAATGGTCCTCTGGCTACCTCTTCAACGTGCAGCTAGAGAGTTAGGAGAAGAGGCCAGGAGCTGGGTAAGGAGGACAGCTACACAGTCAGACCCAGGTTCAAATCCCAGCCTGAACACCTTTCCACTCTAATTCATCTCCATCTCCCTCCCTGAGCCTTCATCCCCTCACTGGGCTGTTGGTGCTATGCACACGTGATCATCAAACACAAGCTATCTGCAGAGCTCAAGCCTGAGGCTCAGTGTCGAAAGCAAGTGTGCAGATCCCACAGAACCCAGGCCATGTACCCGAGAGTACTACAACACCTCCAAGCATCTGCAGGAGACCAGGAGGCATCAAGGTACTGTCCCTCACAGCAGGGAGTCAACAGAGATCCAAGAATGGGGCTGGAGGCAGGGAAGGATCCCAGTGGAGTGGAGTAGAGACCAGACCCATGTAGGCGTGTCTATAGATGCAGAACTCCAGGTTAGAGATTGCCACATTAGGGTTGGGTAGGGAGGCTACTCTCTCAACCTGGATCTCTGGAGACAAGGGAAAAGATTTCCATGGCTTGAGGATGTAGCACAGTTGGTAGATCACTTTCTTAGCATGCATGAAGTTCTGGGCTTCATCCCTGGTACCATATAAAAGGAATGTGGTGGCATACACCTGTAACCTTGGCAGAAAGATCAGAAGTCAAGGTCATTCCCAGCTACATCGTACATTCAAGGATAGCCTGGGCTACATGAAACCCTGTCTCAAAAACACCAAAAAAGAAAATAAAAGGTCTACATTTATTATAAATGTACTAAAACAGCATTGCCCCTGCGCCCCAAGAGGATGGATTTTGTGGTATGTGATTTCAGCTCAGGTTTTCTAAGGCCTGCAGACTCTTTAGCTGACATTGATAGCTCCCTCCTCAGCAGGCTGTAAAGCAGGTCCTACTTCAACTGGACTCAGCCCCTGAATTAGTAACTTTTCTCAAGGAGAGGGTAATTTGGGTGCACAGTCTGAGGACACAGTTGGTCATGGTGGGCAGGCATGACGGCAGGACTGTGAGGAAGCAGCTGGTCCCATCACATCTGCAGACAGGAAGCAGAGAGAGGAATGTTGGCGCTCTGCTTGCTTTCTTGTTTATATTCAGTCTGGGACTCCAACCCATGGATTGGTACCGCTATGTTTAGGGTTCTTCTCCCTTCAAATAACCCAATTTAGAAAAACAAACATGATCAGAAGATTGTCTCTGAGGTCAAGTTGACAATATTAACCAACACACATGCACACACATGCACACACACACACCACAGACACACCACACACACACACATGCCACACACATACACACACCACATATATATCACATACACCACACATACCACACACATGCCATGCACACACACACACACACCACACCATACACATACACTGCCCCCACACACACACCAGCTAGATATACTGTACACTGCCCCCCCCACACACACACACCAGCTAGATATACTGTGCTGCATGGGAGGTCAGAAAGGTTTCATCCAGTCTCACTGGGAACACCCATTTCTGCATGCATTATCTGATGTTAGGCTGGTGAGTACCTATCTGACTTCCTTACCTACACCATCATGAACACCCACAAAGTCAGTGACCATATTGGCTACCTTTGTGTTCACCATAAAGCAGTGACCTCATGAATCAGACATCAGACAAGTCATACAGAAGTGATAGAGGATGGATGGGAAGTGATAGAGGATGGATGAATGGGTGAACGAACTAGATGACTGGATCTTTAGGAGCCTAGACAGTCATTCAGGGCCCTATTTGGGGACAGAGGACTAAGCATCATTCACTCCACGCTCTCTGCCTGCTGACTCAACCATGGCAGATTCTCCAAGGCTGGTGAAATGTGGCCAAGAAGGAGCAGCTTGAGCTGGGGAGGTGGGAGGGTGAGGGGGGGCGGTAAACTTAGCATTGCTCTCTGCCTGCAGCTCACAGCCCAACCAAGCCTCCCTGGCTGGGAGCTCAGGAAACGGGAGCATCTCAGAGAGACCAGACAATCCAGCCCTCTGCCAAGTGGGGCCAAGGGAGGGTGGGAAGAGGCTCAGGACTGCCCCCCAACTCCCGCTGAGCCAAGGAAAAGTAAGACTCGGAGGAAACTGGGGAGGAGAGGAGATAAGGCCGTCCAGACTGAGCTTGAACTGACAGGAGTCTCACAGACACAGGTACACACGCATGCACGCACGCACACAGACACACACAGACACACACACACACACACACACACATACACACACGCACGCGTGCACACACACAAACACACACGTGCACGCACACACACGCACGCACGCATGCACACAGACACACACACATGCACGCACACGCACAGACACACACATGCATGCACACAGACACACACACTCAGGCACACACACAGAGACACACAGACACACACATGCATGCATGCACACGCATGCACACAGACACATGCACGCGCACACACATACACACAGGCGCACACACACATGTGCACACAGGCAGTCAGGGGCACACTCATGCCTCACCACTGCTGAGTAACCCACAGGCATCATGGGAGGCAGTTCATAGGATCTATTATGCCCATTTCACAAAAAGTAAACTAAGGGTCCAGGCCCTGAGAAGCTCCGTCTGGACCTGCTCCCCTCACCATGATTCCCAAACCAGGGTCCCTTTACAGCAAGCCCACGGGTGCCTCTGCCCTTCTTTGGGCACTCACGCCAATCACGTCAGTGGTGGACGATCCTCTCCATTGTTCCCCATGCTCACCCTAAAACAGAAAGGCACAACCCAGAGCCACATGGCTGATGCCCCAGAAATGTCACTGAACAGGTAGGTGACTAGAAGGCTGGTCCCTTCCACCTGAGGCAGCCAACAGGGCTCAGAGATGATGCTGTCTCTGGGCAGGGGCCTTGGGGGATTTCTCAGAGGTGGTTTTGAACCCGGAATGCAGCAGGTAAGAAGGAAGTGTCCAGGTAGAGGGGAGCAGAAGAGAAAGGCTGTTCTTGGCAGAGCCTCACACGCTGGAGGCATGGAGCATACAAGCCACAGGAAAACCACAGCTCAGGCTAAATCTATAATCTGGCTGGCAATGAAGACAGGATCTAAGTATGGCCATGTAGCTCAGTGGTAGAGCACTTGCCTCCCACACGGGACGCTCAAGGTTCAACCCCCACTTCACAGCCAGTGTTGACCTGAGAAGGTCTCTGCATCCACAAATGATCTGAGACCTCCACATGTTCATCAAAATGGCAAGCCCAGAGTGCTAGTATATCGCTGGGTTTCTGTGGCTGTGAGAAACACCCTAACAAAAAGTAACTTGGAAAGGAAAAGGTCTAGTTCAGCTAGTAGGTGATAGTCCCTCATGAATGGAAGTTGGGGTAGGTTCTTGAGGCAGGAACTGAAGCAGAGACCATGGGAAAAAAAAACAATGCCTATGCTTCCCACAGCTTGCTCAGCCTGCTTTCTTAGACAACCTCCCAGACCCACTTCCCCAGGGGTGACACCTCCCACAGAGGGCAGAGCCTTCCCACATCAATCACCAATCAAGAAAATGCCCTGCAGACAAGTCTGCAGGCCAATCTGATAGAGGCAGTTCCGGGTTGGGGTTCTTCCCTTGTTACTCTAGATTGTGTTAAACTGACGGAACACTAACAGGGGAGAGCACAAACTGCTTGTGGGGGACAGAGCCGCAGGGCTGCTCATTCGTCTAAGTGGGGATGCAGAGCGTGGAAAGGCGCCACACCTATCGCTGGCTGAAATCCCGGTATTTTATTTACTTTTCTCTTTGTTGTGACAGACACACGTCAAAAGCAACTTCAAGAGGGAAGGCTTCCTTTTAGCTTACAGTTTGAAGGGATGTATCCATCATGGCGAGAGGTCACAATGGCAGGAGCTTGAGACAACTGGTCACATTGCTCTGTGTCCTGGTCAGTTTTTCTTGTCACCTAGAGTCACCTGGTGTGGTGGTTTGAAAGGAAATGGCCCCCCAAAAGAGTGGCACCATTAGGAGGTGTGGCCTTGTTGGAGGAAGTGTGTCACTGTGGGGGCGGGATTTGAGGTCTCTTCTGCTCAAGCGTCCCTCAGTGTGACACTCAGTCTACTTCCTGTTGCCTGCATATCAACAGGTAGCAGCTCCTTCTCCAGCACCACATCTGCCTGCACACACCGCCATGCTCCCTGCTATGATGATAATGGACTAAACCTCTGAAACTGTAAGCTGCCGCCTAATGCTTTCCTTTGTAAGAGTTGCTGCAGTCATGGTGTCTCTTCACAGAAATAGAACCCCTAACTAAGATACCTGGGAACTGAGGGGACCTCAACTGAGACAACTGAAGAAGTGTCTCAGTCAGATTGGCAACATCTGTAAGATATTGTCTTGACTGATGATTGACGTAGAAAAGCTCCATGCACCACAGACCTGGGTTGTATGAGAAAGCTAGCTAAGTGTGAGCCAGTGAGCAAGCCAGTAAGCTGCATTCCTCTATGGTCTCTGCTTCAAATTCCTGCTTGAGTTCCTGTCCTGACATCCCGCAGTGATGAGTTGTGACCTGTAAGATGAAATACACTTTCTTCCCTCAGTCGCTTTTGGTCAGAATGTTTTATCTCAGCAAGATGTGACTATGTAACAGAGCGGTAGTCAGGAGGCAGAGTGGGATGAATGCTGGTGCTCAGCTCTGGTTCTGTTCACAGGGTCCAGGACCCAGCCTAGGGGATGGTGCTGCCCACAGTGTGGGTCTTCCTACTTCAGGGAACCTCATCTAGAAATGCCATGACAGATATCCCGAGGCATTGTCTTCTAGGTGATTCTAACCACCACATGTGGGGACAGGAGAAAGGGCAGTTCCTGGGGAAGAGGGTAAACAGCCGAAGCTTGGAGGATGTCTAAGTCATTGGGACTGATCCACATGAAGTTGTTGTTGTGAGTGTGTTATTCCAAATCTCCAGTGGACTCTGGGGAGCCAATGTGCTAGCGTCTCCCACAATGCCCTGCTCTAGTAGTCAGTGTTGATGAGAGAAGTGTGTGGATCCTGTGAAGGACATGCATGAGAAATCGTTGTGCCTGTCACTTGGTTTTATTATTATCCTAAAACTACACTTTAAAAAATAAATAGCTTCGGGGCTGGAGAGATGGCTCAGTGGTTAAGAGCATTAGTTGCTCTTCCAGAAGACCTGAGTTCAATCCCCAGAACCAACACATTGGCTCATTATTGTCTGTAACTGGCCTGCATAGGCATGGCACACAGACATGCAGTTGGCAAAATACCCCTACACATAGAAATCAATTTTTTTTCAATTAAAAAAAAAAGAAGCTTTGGATTGGAGAGATGTCTCAGTCAGTAATGTGCTTAGGCACAAGCAGCCGAATTTGATTTCCCTAAATCCACACAAAGAAATCTGGCGCATGCCTTTAATCCCAGCACTCCAGAAGCAAGCAGAACTCTGTGAGTTCAAGGCCAGTCTTGTCTACATAGTGAGTTCCAGGACAGCGAGGACTATGTAGAGAGATCTTGTCTCAAAAACAAGCAAACAAAAAATGTGTACAGTCCCAGCACTCAAGGTTTGTTCCCTGGCCTCCACATGTACACTCCTGCAGCGTGGTACTCACGCCTATAATTCTAGCATGTGAGAGGAGAAGTGGGAATCACCAGGAGTTTAAAATAACGCATTTGAGACCAGCCTTAGCTAATGAAATCGTGTCTCAAGCAAACAAACAAACCTTTAAACATAAAAGCAATCTGGGCGTGGTGGTTCATATCTATAATGCCACCACTAGCAATCCTGAGACAAGAGGATTATGGTGACTGGAAGGGCAGCCAGGGCTACATAGTGAAATACTATCTTAAAAATAATAAATTAAAAAAATTAAAACTAAACAAAAAAAAGGTTTTTCTTAAGAACAACACATATAATTACAAACTGAAAATAAAGTGAGGTGAGATCCCAGAAGGTCCACACTAGGGGGCAGCCTTGCGGGATTCAGGGTACTGTCTGTCTCTGTTTTAAGAGTCCATACAACCAGCATTTAAAACAAAAATGGAAACTGGGTATGGTGGTGTACTCCTGTCATCTGGCATTTGGGAGGCAGAGGCAGGAGGATCAGGGACTCAAGACCACCCTCTCAAAGAGAGTCTGAGGCTACATGAAACCCTGTCGAAAAGCTAAGAAAGATAAAGAAAAGTAAAAACACCTATCGCCATACAGTGGCCTGCAGGCTGCTCTCTCACAGTCCTGAGCGTCAGGCAGCCCCCGTGCTTCCTGGCTGAGCTGGACTCAAGGACAGACACAGGCCAAAGCTGGAGAGAAAAGGCCTTGGCAGAGCTGAGCAGATGGGGGAGGGGAGCCTGAGCATGGGGAGGGTAGGGGGAGTGGATGTGGAGAGCTGGGAGTCTCTGGGCCTTTTGGATGGAGGCTGTGAGCTTGGGAGAGATGAGGAAATCGTGTCTAAGTGTTCTCTGTGGTCTGGGACTTCCGTCCGCATTCTGATGATGTCTCAAGAGGCCGAGATGAAGGCTTGCCTGGACTCCGCTATTCTGGTTTGATGCAAGCCAGGCGCTCTTCTAATCGCATGTGAGGCTGCTCTTGGTCCAAGGGGAATGTATTTACTGCTCCTCCACTGTGAAAATAGGACACGTTGTTCACTGGATATTTGGGAAATAAAACGCTGGTTTGGAGAGCCAGAAAGAACAGAAAACTTAACCCATGACCATCTGAAGATGCTCACTCATAGTGATTTTCTTAATCTCCTCACTTCAGTATCCCTAACAATACTTTGGCTTTCAGAGAGCACTCCCCTCCTGTTTATCCATTTTGTCTTTTAATAGTTGTTTTGTTTTTCTTTTTTTTTTTTTGAGTCTTGCTATGTATGTACCACAGGTTGACCCTGGACTCAATACAGCTGCTTGTCACTTTTCCTGGGGAGATGTAGATAAATAGCTCTATTCATCCCCGACAGGACACTGAAAACAGACCAAAAAAAGTCCCGTTCAAGCTTGTCTGGTGAACCAGTGAGTTTATTGGGGTTACTTACAGAAGTGTGAGGGAAAGGTTACTCCCAAGGGCATGAGTGAGGGGTTACTTATAGGAACAGAGGATTCAAGGGCATTACTAAGAAGCCCAATCCAGGGCCTGGAGAGATAGCTCAGAGGTTAAGAACACTGGCTATCCTTTCAGAGGTCCTGAGTTCAATTCCCAGCACCCACATGGTGGCTCACAACCATCTGTAATGAGATCTGGCTCTCTCTTCTGGCCTGCAGGAATACATGCAAACAGAACACTGTATACACAATAAATAAATAAATAAATAAATAAATAAATAAATAAATAAAAAGGAAGCCCAATCCAGCACAGTAATGACTCATAAAAAGTTGCATTTCTGAAGCTGCCTGTGCTGCTTGTAGAGAGCTCTGCAGTCTCCTTTTCCCAGCCATTGTTACCGCTTCTATAGCCTTGGGGAAGGGTCTTGTGAATCTTGTAAGTTTCAGGAGATTCCTGAGCCTTGCAAATTTAGTTTACTTCCTGGGCTTTCTGTGTTTCTCCTAAGTCTTGCATTAGTTATAATTGTAGTCCAAGCTCTGTAGTCTTGTTTGAGTTGTTTTGGCTTTTTGTATGTCTTCAAAACTGTGTTGTAAGCCTGTGTGGTGGTTTGAATAGCAATGGCCCCCATCAGCTCATATATTTGAATGGTTGGTCATTGGGGAGTGGCACTACTTGGCAGGCATTAGGAGGTGTGGCCTTGTTGGAGTAGGTGTGGCCTTGAGGGTGGACTTTGGGGTTTCCAATGCTCAAGGCAGGCCCAGTGTTTCTCTTTCTGCTGCCTTTTGGATCTGGATATAGAACTCTCACCTTCTCCAGCACCATGTCTGCCATCGTGCCTCCATGACGATAACGAACTAAGCCTCTGAAACTGAAAGCGAGCCCCAGTTAAGTGATTTCCTTTCTAAGAGTTGCCTTGGTCATAGTGTCTCTTCACAGCAATGGAATACTGACTAAGAGACAGTCTGTGATGATTAATCTTTACAGTCAGCCTGACAGGGTTTAGGATCACCTGGGAGACCACCTCTGAATATGTATGTGGGTCTATGTGTGTATGTGAGTGTGTGTATGTGTGTGTGTGTGTGTTTATGTCTCTGTGTGAGTGTATACATGTGTGTGTGTGTCTGTGAGTGTGTATGTGTTTATGTCTCTGTGTGTGTGTGTGTGTGTGTGTGTGTGTGTGTGTGTGTGTGTTTTCAGAGATGTTTAACTAAATGGGAAGACCCACCCTAACAGGCAGCAGCAGCCTGTTTCTGCTGGCATCTCAGACTGAAAGAGGAAAAAGTACACATGTATTTGTCTCTCTGCTTCCTGACTGAGCTCACAATGTGTGACCAGATGCCTCCAGCGCCCCCTGTGCCCTCAAACTGTGAGGCAAAATAAACCCCTCCTTCCTAAAGCTGCTTCTGTCTGGTGTTGGTCACAGCCAGGAGGAGAGACAGAAGACAAAACCCAATGTTTTGCCCCCACACTCTTAGCTCCCTCCACACCCCACAACCCTCCCACACACACCCTCCCACACACAACCCATGCATGCTGTTCCAGCGTGAGCTTTGCCTCAAGATGAGCTTGGGTGTGAGTGCATTTCTGCAGCTATGAGCCGTGCACTGGTAGACAGTGTGAAGCCCCCTGAGCCCCACCAAGTCGGCTCACTTCCTGAACTCTCCTGCCAGATCAACCTCCCAAAAATGCAGACATTTCAGTTGCTGCCCGAGGCCCAGACTGGCTGACTCTTCCTCTATGGTGTTCATGCCTGACCTAAACCACTAAGCTCCCTCCATCCACCTGAGGACAAGGGACCATACATCTGTGTCCGGGGCTGCTCAGCTTCAGGGTAAACCTTGTGTGGTTAGAGACCCAGGGACCCAGGTCCAAAGTGCAGCTCCAGCCCCTGGGCCCTCTTTAAACAAAAACACAAAAGAGGGTCACAAGACATGATGTGTGGACAGCAGGCATCTTTGGCGATGGCCACCATGGTCTTCTCCCAAAGCCTGTGTACCCTGGCTGGCTGTGGCTGGGCTGTCTAGAAGGACAGGCTGTTCCAGGCCAGAACACTCCAGCCTCTTCCCGGAACAGAAGATGAAAGGCTCCGGGCTTCTGGACGTCGTTAACAATTCCTTTCTTCCCTTTGCCCAGCAGAAGTTTCCATTCAACCAGGGAAACATTTTTCAAATTAAACGTCCTCTCCCAGAACTGTTTGGCTTGGAGACTGAGGAGAGATAGGGGCCTGGGGTTCCTCACAGTCTTAGAGTGTCTGAATATCTGGCCCACTTTGGAGGCTCAGGGCCCTAGGGGCAGGCAGTTCTGCTTCCAGATGGGCTGAAAGGCCACTCGGGAGGAGAGCAAGGGTCAGTGTGCAACTGGCCAGTGGACACTGCTCCAGTCTCTGAGCTTCTGCCAGCTGTGGCTGGGGAACCAGGACGGGGACACCAGGGAGCCTCTGTCGTTAGTGTTTCTCAATGCTCATTCTTCTGCTGGACATGGAGTGTGGACTAGGCTGGGCTTGGAGACAGACAACACTCTCTCTCTCTCTCTCTCTCTCTCTCTCTCTCTCTCTCTCTCTCACTCACACACACACACACACACACACACACACACACACACAGTCCTATGCAGAGAGTCAGCACTGACATATGCATTCACTACAATGGGGAGGGGGAGCCTATTTTCTGATGTCTGCTTGTGAATCACAAACTGGGCTTGCGATCGACGTTATAAATCTCTGCATCAGGTGTGTGGCTCCCGCCTTTCATCACAGCACTGAGGCTGCTGAGACAAGAGGATTGCCAAGTTCAGAGCTGGCTTAAGCTACAGAGTGAAACCTTATGTCAGAATTTGAAAAAAAAAAAATGTGTCCACTAGAAAGTGAATTTGTCCTAAACTATCTGGGGCAAACAGTAGTAGCCCAGTGAGGGTCAGCACCTGCTCAGGTCATACCCAAGCTGTCAGCAGAAATGGGACTAGAGGCCTGGAAGCCTGGGAACACAGCCACAGGGCCATGAGGGCCAGAGGTCAGACAAGGGGTCACAGGACAGCACTGTGGGAAGTGTGGAGACGCATGGCTACCTCCTCCCCCACCATGTTGAGGAAGCAGGAACATCACACTGCTACTGTGACTCTGAGCGCTTGTCCCTTCCCAGGGCAGGAATATGGATCCCTGCCCAGAAATCAGATTGGAGATCAGTGGTCCCAGCAAGGAGAATGAGATGGCAGAGTACCTGTGTAGTGTGCACAAAGCTGGGGTATGGTGGCTCACCCCTGTGATCCAAGCACTCTGGAGGTAGAGGCAGGAGGATCAGAACTTCAGAGCCATCCTTGACTACAGAAAGAATTCAAGGTCAACCTGACCTACATGAGACTCTGCTTGAACCAATGTTAGACTCAAACCCAACAGTTCACTTTCAACTGACTTCTATGTCCTGGGGCCCAATTCTCTTACCTCAGTTCTGTCCCAACCAGAGAGGCATTGAGCCTATGGGGAACCCAGACCTGAAGTAGACAGAAAGGACAGCTGAGGTGGCAGAAAGCCCAGAAGGTATATGGGAAAGACCAAACCCTAATGTGTGCCCAGAGCACTAGAGTAGGGAGCCCACCATCTCCGACCAAAATGCTCCTCCTGGACACCAGGAACATATAGCAGGAAGGGCTCTATAACAGGGGTCCGGGGAGCTGGCCATGGTGGCATACACCCAATAACCCCACCACTGTGGAGGCTGAAACAGAAGGCTACAAGTTCGAGACCAGCCTGGGCTGCAAGTCAAAACCCTATCTCAAAGATAAGAGAGGATCTTACCAACGTGCACAATCTTGTCAAAGTCCCTTGTAGACAGCCAGAACCCAGAGCCCACAGCCACTCCAGGCCTCCAAGCCAACCTGAGTCAGGCAGATGGCCTGGGATCCCTGTGGGGAACTGATTGTGGCAATAAAGGACCCATGCTCTAATGCCCACTGGCACTACGAGGTCAAGAGTTTCTCTCTTGTGAGATCAGACTTTCTTAACACCCTGCTACTTAATGAGCCAAGAAACAGGGCCAGAGAGGCCAAGGGCTGCCCCCAAATCTGCACAGCACACCAAAGCAGAGCCTGGGCTGGCTGACTCAAGATCCAGGACACATCTCCCCCAAGGCATCATTCAGCCAAGACACACTACTGTAGTGGCACACTGGGCACACATTCTAGTTCATCCGGCCTCAGAAGTCAAGGAGGCTCAGACCTGGCTGGCACTTGGATGGGAGAAATGTTCATAAAATGTCTGCCACATGCCAAGTCCTGGTGTGGACACCAGGTCTCTGGAGACCCCAGTAGGCAAGGCTCAGCTCCTGAGAGCCTGGTTTCCAAGAAAGCTTTCCACATTGGCCTGGACTGCTTAAGTCTTTATAGGCTTTTATCCAAAAGAGTTTGATCAAAGCATTCCCTCCACTAGCTGTCCCCTCCCAGCATGGGTGAGTCACTTGTTGATTCAGATCCAGGGGTGGGGCTGAAGGTTCATTCACACTGAGTATGGTCACCAAGACCACAGCCCCAGGGTCTCCAGTGCAGTGGGAGGAGGACCCGAAAAGAGGATGCTGGGGGAGCCTCGGACTAAGTGTGTGCAACTCTACACAAACTAGGAGGGATGCTTTGTGCTTCAGGCTGCCTTGCCTCTCTGATCCTCTTGCCACAGCTGGAGAACAGGGGCAAGAGTTCCCCCCACACAGCCTGGTACCTTTGTGAGGCACCAGGTTTGTGGGTCCCAGGAATTGCACTCAGGTCATCGAGCTTAGCAACACGCGCCTTCACCTCCTGAGCCATCTCATCGGCCCCTCGTCCTGGATTTCTACCCTCAATCTCACATTCTTCATCTTTGTGTGATGCTATCCCCTCAGGCTTAGGTTCTCCCACTGAGCCCTGTGAAGAGTCTCAGAGCTGACAGGGATGAGCTTACCCAGTGCCACGGATCCTGGCAGAAGACACCGGACTAGTGCAGCTAAATCAAGGGCAGTGGTGACAGGTAGCAGCAGGAGCCAGTGGATCTGTGTGTCTCATCAGGCTTCCCAGCAACAGCCTAGACAGAACGATACTGGCCCTGCATGCCAGACACAGGGCAGGCGCCTGGAACTCAGGGAACTTAGTCCTGGCCAGCAAGACTCAGCTGTCCACTCTAGAGGGAAGAAGCACCTTGGTGTGTCCAGGCTGTTTGCTCACGGTGTGTTGAGAAGTATCTTCCAAAGGTTCATATCCACCTGGAACCTGTGAACAGACTTGAGCTGGAGTGGGACACACACAGAGGGAAGATGTCACCATAGGACAGAGGTGGAGACCGGACAGTGTGCTGGGACTGTAGGAGCTAGAAGAGGCAGGAAGGACCCTCTCTACCCAGGATCCCTCTCTCAGATAGTGCAGACCCCAGCTCATACTTCCATTTCTGTCTTCCAGTTTCAAGAGCTGAGAAAAACACATTCCCTCATCCTAAGCCCCTCCTCCCACTCCGGCCACAGGCCTTTGCTCCTACAGCTGAGAAAACAAACTCATCAATGTCAAAGCCTCACAAGCCAAGTCCAGAACAAAGAAGAGCTGGAGTCTCATGCCCAACAACACACACTGGCATGGGACAGCCGTGGGAATCGTCTCCAACCCCCCATGACGGCTTTGTTCAATGAGACTGAAGACCCAGCATGTATTATCTTCTACACCTTGTCCTGTCTTTGGGGTGTGTAACCCCTCCAGCCCCTGACACGTCATGTGATCCCTCGTGCTTCTAAGGGAAATTCTTATGGCAGCTCAGAAGGAAAAGTGAAGTTACGTCTACGTCACTATTCCAAGGTGGATTTCCACCAAAGGGTGTTTGCCAAAGGGCAAGAGAGATTTCAAAAGCTAAAAAGCTAGAATCTCTAGGCCCCGCTCTTCTGGAAGATAGCATGGCCAGAAGCAAGTGAGGGGCACTGGTCAGCCCTTCTCCAATCCTAGGAGCTGTATCCTGAGCTGGCCAGAGGCTTCTGCACATGAGTTGAAGGTCGGGTTAGAACACAAGCCCTACTCAACCGTCAGGGACATGGCTGAGGCCTGTCGTGGGCACGGCCTCCGGAGCCTTTGCTAGTGGAGACATAACTAGTGTGTCTTTAATAAGCAGCATCCTGGCCAGGCAGTGGTGGCGCACACCTTTAATCCCAGCACTTGGGAGGCAGAGCCAGGCAGATCTCTGTTGAGGCCATCCTGGTCTACAAAGTGAGTTCCAGGACAGCCAGAACTGTAACACAGAGAAAACTCTTGTCTTTAAACCCTTTGTTAAAAAACAAAAACAAAAAATTAAAAATTAAAAAAAAAAAAAAAAGAGCAGCATCCTGGGAGTCCTTCATCCTCCTGGCTCACATCTGATGGCAGCAAACATTTCCACATGTATAACACCCAGCACTCACATTGAAATCCAGGAGATTTCCAAAAGTTTCATTTGCTGCTGGTCTGTTGATATGTTACCTCAAAAAAAAAAAAAAAAAAAAAAGTCCAAGCCTTTAATCCCCACACTAGGGATGCAAAGGCAGGCAGATCTCTGTGAGTTTGAAGTCAGTCAGGTCTATGTAATAAGTTCCAGACCAGCCACAGATACACAGTGAGACCCTGTCTCAAAAACAAACAAACAAAACCTGCCCCAATAGGGCCACCTCCTCCATGGCCAGGGCCATATATATCCTCACCAATTTCCTCTGAATTTAAACATTCCACCAAGAAGGGAGGCTCCTTAAGACTGAGGATGTCAACAACTTACAAGGCTCCAGAAGTTCCTGAAACTGACCAGATGCACTAGGTTTACCCCCTACCACCACCACTACCAAGGTCAAATCAGTGATAAAGACTGCTGAGGAAACAGATCAGCTGAGCTGCCTACAAGATTCTATTTGACCTGTTGAGCTGCTTGCTGTTAGGGTCCTGGAGAAGTCTCACAAAAGACCACCATCCACTCATACAATCAGCAAGAGTGTTTATTATGTCGACAGTAAAAGTATCAGCATGCTGGGGCCACCCATCCAACACAAAGGCAAAATGGCGACCTCAAGAGAGGCTTGCAGGATCCTTATAAGCACAGCTAAGGGAAGTTTCAGGGGCAGTTAGGTCATCTCAGATATGATTAGCTTACGCAAGTGGCAATCATATTAGTATGTTCTAATAGATGAAGGCTATGGTTTTCCCATTTTTTTGGCAAGCCTGGACAAGTCTCAGGCTCCATCCTCATTTGGTTATTACCTGGGCTGGCTCAAGCCTGGTACGTGACTGATTGCCCTCTGTTCGTGGTTCCCTCAGAAACTGCTTGCTCAGTCTCAGAAAACTGAAAATTGAGGCCTGATCTGTGACAGAAGACCAAACAGCCTGTTATGGTGTCTGCTCTGTCCTCTCACCTGCAAGCTCTGGGGTTCCAGCTTTCATCAGCTGTCATCCATGCTGGGCTGGCCTTTTGTGATACAGTTGTGTTTGTGTCTTTCCTGTAAGTAAACCTACACCCATACTCCTGTTGTAACCCCAACACTGATTCACCAAGTTAGACTTTGATAATACCCTTACTTTGGTTCTTCATCTGGGGTGAGTGAGCAGACATTTGTTCGTGTCTCCCCAAGACTTGTGTCCTACAACATGCTGTGACACAGTATGCCTTTGTAATGTCTGAGCTGGGGCCAGGGTCTGTCCTCTGCCCATCCAGCTCTCCTCTTCATTGCACGTGTGTGTGCTGAGAACCTCCAGGGGCCAGGCACCATACTGAAGGTCCTACAGTCAGAACATGGCTATCATGACTAGTATTGATTGTCAGTGTGGTGGTTTGAATGAGGCATCTCCCCCATAGGCTCATGCATTTGAACACTTGGTGGTGCTATGTGGGGAGGTGTAGGTGGTGCAGCCTTACCAGAGGAAGTGTGTTATGGGGACAGGCTTTGAGATTTTATAACCTCACCCCATGTCCAGGCCCCCCTCCACATCTGTTTCATGCTTATGGCTGAGGGTGTGAGCTCTCAGCTTCCTGCTCTAGGCACCATGCCTAACTGCCCCCATGTCTCCCCACCATGATGGACTCTTTAACCCTCTGGCACTGTAAGCCAAATGAACTCTTCTTCTAATAGATGCCTTGGTCACGATGTTCTATCACATTGTGGTGGTTTGAATAGGTATGGCCCCCATAGACTCCTGTGTTTGAATGCGTGGCCCATAGAGAGTGGCATCATTAGTAGGCGTGGTCTTCTTGAAGCAGGTGTAGCCTTGTTGGAGGAAGTGTGTCACTGTGGGGGCGGGCTTTAAGGTCTTATGTGCTGAAGTCATTTCACTCCCTGCTGCCCAAGAATCAAAATTAAAAACTCTCAGCTCCTTCTCCAGCACCATATCTGCCTGCACCATGCTGACACACTGAAGAGACCATCCTGTGAGGGAGTTTCTAGATTGGGCTCATTGACATGGGAGGATCCGCCCTCAATCTATGTGGCACCATTTAATAGGTTGAGGGACTGGACTGAATAAAAAGAGGAAAACAAGCCAAGCACCAGCATTAACGTCTCTCTGCTTCCCGGCTACAGATATAATGTGAGCAGCCGCCTCCCGCTCCTGCCGCCATGCTTAGTTCACCGTGATGGACTGTCCTCTCAATCTGTGAGGAAACCCTCAGCAAACCCTCCCTTAAGTGGCTTCTACCAGGAGCTTTGTCTCAGCAGTAAGAAAAATAACTGATAGACAGACCTAAACGCCCGGAGAGCATTCAGCCTAGCGTTGCCCTGAGAAGGGAGTCTCCACTGAGGAACTGCTAGGATCAGATGGGGCTTGGGGGGGGGGGTATGTCTATGGTAGAGCATTTCGATTGTTAATTTATGTTGGAGGGCCCAGACCACTGTGAGAGGTACCAATCTGATCCTAGCAGTTCCTCAGTGGAGACTCCCTTCTCAAGGCGACTCTAGGCTGCCTCAAGATGACAGTTAGAGCTGACTCTGAGAGTCTCTCATCCTTAAGTCTGCTACTTTTTCAAGTCTTTTTCCTTGTCCCAACAGCTTGCCCTGAATCATTAACCTTCTTCAGTGGTGAGCAATGAACGTGAGTTTTGTAACAGAAGGTGGCCACGCTGATTTTCTTCATTGCCTCAGCAGCCAGGAGCACCCACCATGGGAAGGGCTTCCACACGCTCTTTGGAAGAGGCCCGTCTGAGCAGAGATCCACTGACTCCTCCCTGCCCAGCACCTTGCTTCCCTCTGTCCCAGCACCCCGACTTTCTTATGGGAAGTTATCCCACTCGATTATGCAATTCGTATGTACCGGAAGGTTGATGCTGGTGGGAACTAACACTACCTTCTGGTTCATGGTGGGCAAGACGGAACAGCCACTTAGAAGCTGCTTTTGGAAAAAAAAAAAAAAAAAAAGTTGACTCCCTTGGGCCCACAGAGTAACTCAAACTTGAGCCTCTCTGCCTTCATTTTGTGTCTGTCTCCTTTGTGTGGGCCACCTACTCACCTCTGCATGCCAGTATGCCAGTCATTCAAGAGTGTCTGTCTGACTCTTCTGCTTCCCTTTCAAGGTCAAAGACACAGACACAAGTCATTCTCCTAAACCTGTAATCGTCTCAGATTCTAGGAAAAGCAAATCGTTGAGGGACAGACACTCCAGATAGCACAGTTGTCAGCGAAGGAGAGCCTTAGAATGATTGTCATGAAGGAAACAGCTGGAGCCCTCAAGTGAGGACAGTGATAAAGACATCTGCAGACCACCTTGCCGGACCAGAGTCAAGGAAGTGATAACGGGGCTGTACCTTCCCGGGGCCTATTTCATTAGGTAGACTTCCTGCTGCCTACTCCAATTCTTCCTCTGTTTAAATGTCAGAACCTCTGCCAGGCGGAGGCAGCGCACGCCTTTAATCCCAGCACCCAGGAGGCAGAGCCAGGAGGATCTCTGTGAGTTCGAGGCCAGCCTGGGCTACCAAGCGAATTCCAGAAAAGGCGCAAAGCTATACAGAGAAACCCTGTCTCAAAAAAACAAAATAGATAGATAGATAGATAGATAGATAGATAGATAGATGATAGACGTTGGAACCTCAAAGATGGACTGGGGTTCCTCTTCATTCCTCTTCCCAGTGTGACCACAATGAATAAATCTCTCTGTTTTTTTAAATCGCTGCTTGTCTCTTTAATGGGTATATTGGGAACTAGTTGCCAAGTCCTGTCTGTAGTGCTGGAGCCAAGGATTTTGCCCTAAAAATTTCAATTATGTTAGGTAGTTAGTTAGACATTAATAAGCTTGAAAATCATTAAGGATTGGGGCCGGAGAGGTGACCCAGAGGTTAAGAGCACTTGTTGCTCTTGCAGGAGACCCAAGTTTGGTTCTCACTATCCATGATGGTGGCTGACAATTGTCTGTTACTTCAGCTTCATGGGAATTGACCCTATCTTCTGGACTCCTAGGTCCTACACTTGTGTACACACATATAATTTAAAAATAGTAAAAGTAATTAAAAGGACAAACAGAAAATATTATTATCTAATATAGGCTTCCTAGTAAAGAAGCAGGACATACCTTCTTGTGCCCTCTTTTAAGAGTTCAACCCCTAAGCGAGGCATAAACCAAGTGTGGGGCACATACTTGTAATCTTAGCACTTGGGAGCTGGAAACAAGAGGATCAGGAGTTCAAGACCATCCTTGGATATATAAGACTCTTCTCAAACAGAATTAAAGAGGCTGGAGAGGTGACTTTGTGTTCAAGAGCATTGACTGCTCTTGAAGAGGATTGGGGTTCAGTTCCCAGCACCCACATGACCGTTTATAACTGTTTCTAACTCCAGTTCCAGTTCCAGAGGAGCTGATGCCCTCTCTGACCTCCTCAGGCACCAGGCACATTTGTGGTGCACAGACACACATGCAGGCCAAACACTCATACACATAAAACAAAAATAAACATTTTTTAAAATTAAAGTGGCAGGGAGGGCATGATGGTGCATGCCTTTAACTCCAGCACTCGGGAAATAGAAGCAAACAGATCTCTATGAGTTCCAAGCCAGCCAACTCTACCTAGTGAGACCCTGTTTCAAAAACAAACAAAAATTTAGATGTCACGTTTCTCAGGAGCCACTAAGAAAGGGTGGAAGAATAAAGTTCCAAACAAGAGCAGGCAGTACCCCAGATCTGGGCAAGACTCAGCCCATGTAGAGACCAAAGAGAGCTTTGGATGAAGAACCAGCCAGTTGGTATTGATTGTCAAGGTAGATGGAGGTCTGAGGATCCCAGTGTGGGACATCTCCTTTCCCATCCCCAGGTTTTACTAAACATTGCAGTGGTGGAGGGGAAGAGGGAGGGCTGGGGGGGATGGGGTTAAGAAGCACAGCCTTGCCCGGGGCATGAGCTCTTGTGCTCTTAGATTCCAGGAATCTGCTCAGGCTAAAGGTGAAGAATGTCTTCCTGAGAATCCAGTGCAGTGAGTGACCTCCCAGCCCAGATGCTGGCCACATGGATGCTCCTCTGTGACGGGGCTGGGGAGGGTTGACTGAGGAGACTGGGCTCCACTCAGAGGAGAACCCAGGCTAATGAAAGTCTCAGCTAACCCCGAGCATCAAGTAAGCAGCATAACCTCTGCAATAAAACACATAACAGAGAAGCAGGGGGGATCTGGAGGTTAAAGCCAGCCGGGGCTACATGAGACCCTATCCCCAAAAATCAAAATTGAGCTGGAAAGATAAAAGAAAATGAAAGTAAAACATCTCATTTATTTATTTATTTGTTTGTTTGTTTGTTTGTTTATTTGTTTATTTGTTTATTAGGATTGATATATTTTTATTTTACATGTATGGGTCTTTGGCCTGCATGTATGTCTGTATACCACATGAATGCCTGGTACCCACAGTGGCCAGCAGAGGGCATCAGATCCCCTGAACTGGAGTTACAGACAGTTGTGAGCCACATGTGGGTGCTGAGAATTGAGCCTGGGTCCTCTGGAAGAGCAGCCAGTTCTCAACTGCAGAGCCTTCTCTTCAGCCCAAAAATATACCACATATGCATGTAAAGTAAGATTTGAGATCATTTTAAAGCTCTAAATATTTAAACAGAACCAGCTAGGCACCCTGGGGCACACCTGTAGTCCTGACCTAGGAAAATAATTTGAGCCAGGTTTTATTTCTCTTTTTTAATTAATTTATGTGTTTGATGTCTTGCCTGCATTTCTGTATGTGCGCCGTGTGCCGTGTGTGTGTGTGTGTGTGTGTGTGTGTGTGTGTGTGTGTGTGTGTGTGTGTGTGTTTTACCCATTGAAGCCAGAAGAGGGCTTTGGATCCTCTAGGACTGGGTGGCTTGAAGTCCCCATGTGCATGCTGAGAATCACACCCAGGTCCTCTGCAAGAAGAGGCAATGCTCTTGATTCTAGGGTTAAGCCAAGCGGTGGTCCCACACGCCTTTAATGCTAACAGGCAGGAAGATCTCTGAGTTCCAAGACAGCCAGGGATACACAGAGAAACCATGCCTTCGAGAAAGAAAGGAAAGAAGCAAGGAAGGGAGGGGAAGGGAAGGAGAGAGAGAGAGAGAGAGAGAGAGAGAGAGAGAGAGAGAGAAATTCTAGAGTTACAGATATGTGCCATCACACCAAATAGATAATTTTTTGAGGGTCTCATGCAACTCAAGGTGGCTTTGAATTTGCTTTATAACCTTGAACTCCTGGTCCTCTGGGACCCTACCTGGTTTTATGCCAAGCTAAAACTTGGTGCATTCTAGACAAGCGTTCTACCAACTGAGCCCCAGAATAAATAATTTTTGAAATAACAAATGACTTCAATAGATGCAAACAATATTAATCCTTAAACAAATTGGAAGAATGAAGGATACTCTGTCAATTGGTAAAGAAATTCCAAGAACGTATAAAGCTAATATCATGGCGATTCAGAGGCTCAAGGCTTTCCCAGGATTCTCTGAATCCAGGTGTTAAGACATGGACATCCGCTCCCCCTACTGCCACCCCACCTGATCCTGGAGGTGCTGAACAGCCTGCATGCTCCTAGAGTGTTCGTGCAGGAACCCTAGAGACGCCCTACACAGGCCTGGCTCTACAGAGGAAGCACTGAATGGGCACATTGAGAAGCCTGGAAATGCCGAAGGGTAGCTGGCTACAGACTCTCCCGGAAGTCAGCTATCTCAGGGCAACTGCGCCTGTGCCGACTCCACATGGAAACCTGAAAGCAGCCACAGAAGACAGATTGCTGGCAGGCTGCCCGGCCACAGCCTTCGTCACTAATCCCACCCTGGGGCACAGGATGTGGATGAGTTTAGGGGGAGCTGTCTGCCAAGCTTTTGGAGTGTACACGGAGGAGGGAGCTCACTGGGAGCAAAGAGTCTCAGCCCAGGATCCTTTATCCCCAAGGTCTATGCCTCGGGGTGGGGAAGGAACAGGTGCCAGCCCAGAGTTGTTCCCATGAGGAGGGATAAAGAAAGGGCCTCCCTGAGTCCAGGGACTTGGGGAGTGGATTTGGTCTACTTAGGAAGCCCCGAAGTTCTGATCCTGCTCATCCTCTCAGGCTCTTCTGTGGGGACTCGGGGTCTACACTGAAGTCCAAGTCCCTCACTGATCAGCCTGAAACTCAGAAAGAGCTGGGAACTGTAGGATGGCAGTCTCCCAGGAACTGAAAATCTGTGACCCTACTCTTGAGGAAGACTTTACCCCAACTCCAAAGTGGACAGAAGCAGCTCAGTCTCCAACCACTAGAGCCTCTGTGGAAGTTGTTCTCAACTTGTGGGTCGAGAACCCCACAGGGGCTAACATATTGGATCTTTACATTAACAATTCATAACAGTAGCAAAATTACAGTTATGAAGTAGCAACGAAATAATTTTATGGTTGTTGGTCCCCACAACATGAGGAACTGTGTTAAAGGGTAGCAGCATTAGGAAGGTTGAGCTCTTAACACAAGCTAACAACATCATGGCTTTGATAGTAGGAAGCAGCAGAATTGGTGTCTGGGTCCAGCTCTCCCTGACCGGCAAGCTCCTCAGAACAGCTGTGACTCCTTCTGGCCCCCAACACCCTAGTTGCTAGGCCTCCCTGTGGGCTTGTTACCCAAGTTAAAGTCTGGGCCGTGGCAGCCCCCCAACAAGCCAAACTTAGCAAACTGTCCTCAAAAGATCAGTTAAAGACAAGTCACAAGCAGAAAGGAGGAAAAAAAAAAAAGTTTTAGTTAATGTGGCCACAGTGGGAAGATGAACAGAGGCCCAGTGACTGCCTTGCCCTCAAGTCCACCTTCCATGTCCTAACATGATATTTAGGGTGACTTAGACGGAAGAGGTACGCAGAGCAAAGAAATCCTGGCCAAAGTGTGGCCCCACCCTCATCATTGTCTGCATCCAGTCTGTCCTGCATGGTGGTCTGATAAACTGGGAGAACTGTGAAATCTCTTCCTAGGAGGCAAGCTCCTCCTCCAGCCAGGCCAGGCTTCAGCCTTTCTCTTTTCTTCCCAGCATGAGCTGCCTGGGGATATTCCAGAATCTTGGGGTACATTTTCTCAATAGTCTGACAGCCAAAGAGAGGGGCACAAGAGTCTGTTCAGAATAGCTTTATTCTGGCCAGGCTGTTGTTACAGGCTCAAGGGAATGGATTGGGGTGAGGAGGTTGGAGAGAGGGGGTAGGGAGTTGGGGGGTTGGGTGGGGCATAGGCAACATGGAAGCCTTCAGAAGTCCTGGGCCCCTGAGAACTAAATAGGATTTGCCCAAAATATGAGATGTGGGTTGTGTTAGAAGGAAAAAACTTCCTTGTACAAACTCATCTGAGTGTGGTTCATTCAGCTGCACCCCAAGATGGAGCCATGTTGCTAAAATTCCTTTGCTGGGGGAAATGTGAATTATGTCTGTCTTTCCCTCTTCATAAGGTCCCAATGACAAAATCATGGGTGTATGGAGCATAGGGAACCCTAACACAGCCCCACTGGGAGGTCTGCACCCAGCATGGATGATGGATGGTAGCCCTCTATGTCTATGAGGAGGAAAACCTTTCTGCCTGGGTGCTGGCTTTTTGTTTTGTTTTGTTTTGTTTTTTGTTTGTTTGTTTTGTTTGTCAACTTGACATATGCTAGGGTCACCCTGGAAGAGGGAACTTCAACTAAGAAAATGCCTCCATCAGATTAGCCTGTAGGCAAGGCTGTTGGACATTTTCTTGATTAGTGGTGGATGTGAGAGGGCCCAGACCTCTGTGGGTGGAGCCACCCCAGGCAGGTGGTCCCTAGGTTGTATTTTTAAAAAAAAAAAAAAAAAAAAGCAGGCTAGGCAAGTCATGGGGAGCAGGCTAGTAAGCAGCATTCCTGCATGGTTCTACAGTTCCAAGGGATCCAGTACTCCCTCCTAGCCTCTGGGGGCACATATGTATGCCTGTGGTGTATAGACATATATGCAGGCAAAACACACATACACATAAAAACAAAAGTAGATAAATCTTCAAAAATAAAGAGAAAATTTGTGTTTTCTGGTTAGCTGAGGCTGAAGAATTAGCTGCAGTTAACAAGAGACCAGAGCACCCTATTCTTCCACAGCCTGTATGTGCTAGCCCCTTCCTGAGATCCCAAGGCCACATGCAGTTAGGATAGAACTGCATACAAACCGCTGGATACTTAGGTGGAAGATCCTCTGTCCCTCCCTGCCCCATCCTTCTCGACTCGCAAAGGTCAAACAGGCCCAGCTGTGATGATCTTTAGCAAGCAGACACAGCTTTTCCTAAGAAAATGGTGTTTGTTTTATTCGGAGGATGGTGCTGTCCAGCAAGCCTATACCTCCAGAACCCAGGGATGAGCCCAGAACTTTCATGGAAACACAACCAGAGGCTGCCCTGGCCTGGAAGCAGAAGGTGGAGCCCTCCGGCCCGGCTAAACTCCAAGAATCTTCTAGCTCTCACAGATCATCTATTCCTCTCACCAACATGGGTCTGGCACACAGATGAGATGTGCAAGTGTGGCTCACACGTGTGAGGGACAGTTGCAAGGCCATGAAGCAGTCACACAGAGCACAGGTGCAATGCACAGGTGCAGGACACAGGTATGGAGCACAGGCATGGAAGACAAGTATAGAGCACAGGTGTGAGGAACAGATGTGAAACACAGGTGCAGGACACAGGTGTGGAGGACATTTACAGGGCACTGGTGTGATGCGCAGCTGTGGGACACAGCTGCAGAGTACAGGCATGATGCACAGGTATGGAGGGCAGGTGCAGGGCATAGGGGCTGTGCTCAAGTGTGAACACCGGCGGTGTATTTCATAAAACTGCGGAGTAGCATCATTCAGCAGCCATTCCCCCAAGCATCTTCCACGCAGTCCACAGAGACACAGCTGAAAAGCAGGCTGTCTGCTTTCAAGGACTTTCCTTTCTAGAAGGAGAGGAGGAGGATGGGAGTGCATCTCAAAAGCCACTCCTCTTCATTATGTTCCAGAACTCACAGCATGGCTGCATGGCGGCCGGGATTGAGGCAGGCCTTCCCCTCAGCCTCTCCACATAAAGAAAGCCCAAACCAAAGGCAGCCAATGAGACAACAGTCATGACCCTAGGGTTCGAATGCAGAGGTCAGGCAGAGCGAGGAGGCAGATTTGCATAGACACTCCTTCCTCACCAAGCCTTATCTACTCTGCCCTTCAGATCCCAGCATGCTGCATGGCAGCTGCCTCTTCATCTCAGACCCTTGAGTGGGGAGGAAGGAGGCCAGAAGTGAGGCTGAGTGCTGCAGCGGTCACACTTGCCCCCGATGAAGGGGCTCTTCCTGGAGAGGGGCACACGATGGACCTGGCAGGTTCCAGTCCTCCCACTGGGTCCTGGGGACACTTGGAAAGTTGGCCATGCTTTTTCCCCTTTATCACCTTGCTTCTTTAAATGCACGTAACATTTGAATGACATTTACGGACCGAGGGAAGGGGACCCAACTGATCTCATCAGCTGCAGAGTTCTTAAATGGGAGGCCACGGGGCATGGCCCCAGACACAGCATGCCTGGGCTTCTGAATAAGCAGTGTCCATTCCAGGTTGAGTCTCATGTTCAGGGTTCTCTGGCTGCTCCTACCGATGGCCACATTTGGGGGCTCAAACCACCCAATTTCGGAGACTATTGGCAGGGCCACATTCCTTTTGTGGCTCTGGGGGAAACATCTCTTTTTTCCTTTGTCAGTTGCTAGAGACACCTGCAGTCCTTGCCCACCATAACCCTCCTTCTCTGCTGTGATGTCACTTCACTATTACCCTCCTTTATTTAGGGCCCTGGTGATGGCTGCAATCCCAGTGCGAGAATCCAGGCCAGGAGTCCCGCCTCAAAATCCCTGTGCACAGTCACAAAGTCTCTCCTGCTCTAAGGACAATGTCAGGTCACAGGGACTGAGATGAGGACATCTCTGGGAGAAGATACAACAGCCTGGCATTGAGTGTGACCCCGGCAAGTCTCCCACAATGCTGAGCCTGTCTCCCTGACCTCAGCACATAGAGCCGTCAGTCCAGAGGCTTCACCCACCTTCCAGAGGGCCAAAGACCCCACTGACCAAATGAGGTATTAGGAGGCCCCCAGAGGCTGTGGAGGAAAGAGGGAGAAGGAAGTTTTGTACTTGAGTTCAGATACACCACACAATGCTCAGGAGGCAGAGGCAGGTGGATCGCTGTACATTTGAGGCTAGCATGATGCACATGGAGAGTTCCAGGCCAGTTGGGACTACATAGTAATCACACACACACACACACACACACACACACACACACACACACACACAGAGAGAGAGAGAGAGAGAGAGAGAGAGAGAGAGAGAGAGAGGGGTTTACAATATACTTCCTTCACACATAGGTAATGAGCCAACTCAAAGCCTCCTCCAGTCCTCAACCAGCCAATGAACAGAAGAAAATCAACTGGCATGATCAACAGTGCAGCTGGCCTCTTGCAAGGGACAAAGCCTGAGGATCAGAGTGGATGGCCCCCTAATCTGGCTGCAGCACCTAAACTATGTGCCGCTTAGACGAAGAATAAAGTGAGAAACAGAGCGGACATGGGGGCTGTGATGCAGCTCGGTGGGTAGAGCGCATGCTTGTGCATACAAGGCCTGCCTGGGTCTTATCCACAGCATAGCATAAACCTGGTGTGGTGGTCCACTCACAATCCCAGCGATGGAGAGATGGAGTCAGGAGAGCTGGAAGATCAAGGTCATTCTCAGCTATGTCATGAGCTGAGTCCAGCCTGAAACACAGAAGACAGTCTCAAAAAAACAAACACATAGCCACACACAGGCCTGTAATTCCAGCACTTGAAAGACAGAGGCAGGAGGATTTCTGTAAGTTTGAGGCCAGCCTGGTATATGTGGCAAGTTCCTGACCAGCCTGGACTAGATAGTGAGATTCTGTCCCAAAAAAAACAAACAGGGCTGGAAATATGGCTCAGAGGTTAAGAGCACTGGCTGATCTTCCAGAGGTCCTGAGTTCAATTCCCAGCACCCACATGGTGGCTCACAACCATTTGTAATGAGATCTGGTGCCCTCTTCTGATGTGCAGGGATACATACAAGTAGAACACTGTATACAAAATAAATAAATCTTTAAAAAAAAAAATAAACAAATAGAGTAGAATAGGACAGGATAACAAAAGTAAAATACAGTGTCAACACTATCTTTCATGGTGGATGGGGATGGAATTGGCAAAACCACCCTGGAACACAGGCGTCTCCTGACACCCTAAGCATACACATACCACATAACCCAGCCATCATACTCCTGGGCACTTTCCCAGACAAATGAAAACATATGTTCACATGAAAACCTATATACGAGTGTTTATAGCAGCTTTGTTTTGCACTTTCCCCAAACTAGAAACAATCCAGCTGTCCTTTAGCAAGGGATCGGCTAAACACACGGTGCATGCCCATCCCTTGGAAGACAACTCCAAAATCAAGACAAGAGACGGGCTTAGGATACCTGAACCCCAATTGAAGAAACACAAAGAAGGCTGTTGACTCCAAAAATAACCTCATAAGCATTGGAGATTTTTTTTTTTTACATTTTTATTTCCACCGTAGTGGGAGAGGGCATGCTGGTGACGTGGCCCAGGTGTGGAGGGCAACTTTGCAGGAAGTTGAGTCTCTCCTTTCACCTTATTTCAAAGGCCAATCTTTCTGGTTTCTGCCTCTTTTAGACTTCAGGACTCCCCAGGCTAGCTGGCCTGTGAACTTGCTGTTGGCCGTGTGAGTGCTGGGATTACAGATGCCATCGCTGGGGATGGAACTCAGGTCATCAAGCTTGTGGGACAAGCACTTGAGAGCCATCTCTCTGGCCCAACATGCATCATCTCTGAGATGACAGGTTGTAGAAATGGAGAACAAGGAAGGAGACAAGGATGTATGACAACACAGGTGTCCTTATGGTGACCAAATGTCCTCTATCTTTTTTTGTTATTATTATTTATTATGTATATAGTGTTCTGCCTGAATGTGTCCCTGAAGGCCAAAAGAGGGCACCAGATCTCATTATAGATGGTTGTGAGACACCATGTAGTTGCTGGGAATTGAACTCAGGACCTCTGGGAGAGTAGTCAGCACTCTTAACCACTGAGCCATCTCTCCAGCCCCCAAATGTCATCTATCTTAATGGTATTTTTTGTCTGTGTGACCAGCAGGGAAAATGGATCCAAGAGAGCTCTCTGTAGTCTGACTTGTCTTTTTCTTTCTTCTTCTTTTTTTTTAAGTGTCTCGTGTAGCCCAGCTAGCCTTGAACTTGGTATGTAGCCAAAGATCACCTCTAACTCCTAATCCTTCTGCCTCTACTTCCCAAGTGCTGGTGTACCCCACTATACCTAGTTTGTTTATTTATTGGGAGTGGGAAATGTGCTATGATACTCATGTGGAGGTCAAAAGGTAACTTTTCAACCAGGAGGCAGTGGTGTAAACCTTTAGTCCTAGCACCTTGGAAGCAGAAGCAGGCAGATGTCTGTGAGTTCAAGGCCAGCCTGCTCTACAATCGAGTTCCAGGGCAGCCAAAGCAGTTACACAGAGAAACCCAGACTGTCTCGGAAAAAATAAATAAATAAATAACTTTTGGGAGTTGGTTCTCTCCTTCCACTGTGTGGGTTTGGGGGCTCAAACTCAGGACATCAGGCATGGTGGCGAGTGCCTTCACTGCTGAGCCATGACACCAGCCCTGTATTCTTTTTTGTTTTAATATTTGTTTTTATTTGTTTATGTGTATGACTGTTTTGCCTGTATGTATATGTGTGGACCATATGTGTGCCTGGTGCTGGTGGAGGACAGAAGAGGGCATCAGATGCCTTGGAGACCTGAAGTTACAGACAGTTGTGATCTACCCTGTGGGTGCTAGCGACTGAGCCTAGGTCCTCTGCAAGAGCAGCCAGTGCTCTTATCTGCAGAGCCATCTCTCTAGGCCCCTGTATTATTTCTTATAACTTCATGTTGTATCTACAATATTCTCAAAATAAGAAAATTTAACTTGAGCCAGGTATGGTGGCACATGCCTTTAATCCCAGCATTTTGGAGGCAAGGGCAGGCAGATATCTGTGAGTTTCTGGCCTGGGCTGCTAGAGAGTTCCAGGCAAGCCAGGGCTACATAAGTAAAGTAAAAAGTAAGTTTACTTTGAAAAAGAAGTGGTGAACTGTGTGTTCTCACACCTAGAGGTCTATTGGATGGCCTTAAGGTCCAGCATCACCATAAGTTTCCCCATGTCTCTCTAACACCTCGGGGACCTCAGCCCCACCTCTGAACCCCTTCACTGTCTACTCAGGCTAGATGCCTCATAAACACTTACACCCCAGGTTTTGCTCCAGCCTGCCCTCTGCCAGGTAGATCTTCCTCTTGCCTCCCTCACTCCTGGACTGTGTGGACCCCTGAGTCCACTGAGGGTTTGGCTGGGTCACCCCCTCTTGGGGTGTAGCCACTAAGAGAGCTGGTACCTCACCCGTACCAGTGAACACTACGTCTGGGGCTGCTGGGTGGTTTCACTCCAAATGAGCAAGTGATGGGAGGGGAAGGTGTATGTGTGAGTATAGACACAGATTGGCACAATTGTGTTCTAGAATTTCCAACCATATCTACACATGAAAATACAATAACCAGAGACCATCTGCACTGAGTCTTGCTCTAGGACCCTGAATAGGCTTGCTGCCCTGGGAATTCCTGGTTCTGGAGTAACCTCTTCACTTCCTACCAACACATCACAAAGGCAGAGTGAGGTGAATTAAAAAAAGAAAGAAAGAAAGAAAAAAAAAACTGAGACGAGAGGGTGAGGCTTGGGTGTAGCGTGTTAGACATGGAATGCTGTGGAGAGTTGAGTATTCCCACAGAACAATTCTTGAGCTGCAAAATGGGAATGGCACAGAGCCGTAGCCCACCAGGAACTATGCTGGGCTTCCTGTAGACAGGGCAATCCATGGTTTTCTTCTAATTAAGAGCATACTGAGGTCACCCAGATCGCTACAAGCTTTGAGAACCTTAGCCGGGATATTTACAAATATCCCCGTGACTCAGGACAAGGACTGAGTCTGTCAGGTTTTTTGTTGTTGTTGTTTGTTTCTTTCTTTCTTCTCACAGCTACAAGCTCTCGATGGTCATTTAAGGACCACCAGAGGATGGATTCTAGGGATTCTGGCCCAAGGATGACCCGGGGAGCCCCCTACCGGGAGGATGGAACACACAGCTTGCGCAATGCACGCAGTGGTATACAGGGAGGAGCCCGCGCTGCCCGGATGATGGGCGTGTCCGCAGCCCCTTAAGCGCCCCAATTCTTCTTGCGGGAGACGGAGCCTCCGCGGGCTGGGCGGGGCCTTTCAGGGGCGGGGGATCCGCGGGCGTGGTCTGTGGTGGGCGTGGTCTCTGCAGTCCCTCCCCCAGCCGGTCCGGGCTCTGCGCGGTGGTGGCGGCTGCGGCGGCGGTGGCGGCGGCACGGGGACCCAGGTGAGCGGCGGTCGGTTCTCAAGGCCCGGCCGGAGGGGGAGGGTCCCGGGTCTGGGGGAGGGGGGCGGCACGCGCGCGCGGTTGCAGAAGGCGAGGCCCGGGCGGCGCCGCGAGTGCATGTGTGCGTGTGCGCGTGAGTCCCGCGGAGCGCCCGAAGGTGGGATAGGGGTGGGGGCCACCTCTAGGCAGAAGCAGCCCCTGGAGGAGTACAGCCTCCCCGTCAACCTCCTGGGACCTTCCTGGTTCGTCTCTCAGAGGCCCCCGCCCCGCCCCTTTCTCTCGGTATCTTGAGTTTCTCTCGGTCTCTGTGTGGGTGGGTCCCTATTGGGGTCGTCCAGCCCTCTGTCCAGCCGCCTAGCCTAGCCATCCTATCATCCTCCCTCCATCCGATGGTGCCTCCTCCCTATCACAGCCTGCCTCTCCCTCTCCATTGCCCCCCTTAATAGAGCAAACAAAGATGGTCGAGGGAGGGGGACCCTTGTTTCCAAGCTGTTCCTGGCTCAGGCTGTGTCCCCCCACACCCTCTGGCCTCTGGCCTGGGCCTCCAGCCACGTCCTGGCAGGGAGCTGGATGAGGGCAGCGGATGATCCCACACAGGCAGAGGCCCCAGGGCGGAAGCACTTAGGGGTCTGTCACCCTCCCTGGCCATTGACAGCAGGTAGGGACACCTGGCAGATGAGCCTGGCCAGGGTCTGAGCCAGTGACTAAATCACATGATTCCTACATGCCATCCCATATGAGCAGGGCCTAATGCTTTCCAAGATTTTCCTTGCCAGAGCCAGGGCGGAAAAGAAGCACAGGGTTGTGGGAGGGTCCCTGGCCTGCAGGCCCCAGGAGGCTGACTCCATCCTGCCCCCTGAGCTGCCATATCCCTGTCAGGCATGGGTAGGAGTGATGTTGTGAAGGACTGTAGAGACTGTAGCATGGTATCGAAGTGAAGTGATTAGGGATGTACTTGACCAAGAGTGTGGCTGCACCTGCCTGTGTCCAGGATCCCAAAGGCCTATGCCCTGGACTGCATTCAGAGAGGCCGGCATCACCCGGGGGCCCTCCTAGGATAGGCCTCCTAGGCCATTCTAGTCAGGTCTCTGGTCATCTCTTTGAGGACGTTTGATTCATAGAATGCAAGCCCTTGGGCTGTCCTAGGATGTTGCTGGGGCCCTAGGAATCTGCATTTACTACACAGACCCTCAGACCTGTTCAAGTGCACATTGAGGTGTGAGCCTCACTGAGAGAAGGCTGACTGACCATGGCTCAGTCTCAAGAAGGGTCCCTGTTAGTGGCCAAGGCTCAGCTGTGTCCCTGAGCCAGCCACTGCTCTCTGCAAGCCTAAGTCCCCTTGTCAGAGGTTATGACCTTCTGAGTGCTCCCATTGCCTGTTCTGGTATCCACAGCTCTTGGCTGAACTGTGGGACACAGGTTTCTATGAAGGCAGGTGAGCCTGAGCACACTCTGAGGCCCACTGCTGAGTGAGTGTGTGGCTCTGGGCAAGTCACTTTGCCTCTCTGATCCTCAGTGTCCCATCTGAAAACAAGGAGTCAGTATTTCTACCCACACGGGGTACCTCGGGAGGATCCATTGATGTGCACAGAACGTGGAGGTACCAGCCACAGGGTGGGTGGTGCTTGTTTTCAGGATAACTGCGTTAATGGAGGGTGCTGAGGACAGTTGTATTTCTTCAGCAGCAGGGAAAGTGTTTGTGCAGATGCTGGTTGGCAAATGGCTTTTGTTTCTAATGGATGGCCTGAAAGGCTAGGGCTGGCTGGACGGAAATGCCTGGGGAGGCAGAGCAGGCACTCGGTGTGATGCCAGCTTCTGTGAGCAAGCCTGAGGGGCGACAGTACGCCACCTCGGCAGCTCCCCACCCAGCCCCACCTTCAGTGCTCTCCTGTTCTCACAGAATACCCATGAGACCCCCATCAGGAAAGTGATCGGTTCTCAGAGACCTTCCCCTAGCCTGCAGGTGGCTGGAGGGACGGGGGATGGGACAGAGACCTCACAGAGGGAGCCAGGTACACATGACATGTGGATACAGAGCTGGAGGCTCAGATGAGGATGATGATGGTCCCCTGGGTTATACAGCAGGGCCCAGGAGTCCTGCCCAGAAGCTCAGGGTGGTCCCAGGGGCCAGTCACTCCCCATCCAGAGGCAGAAGATGAGAAATCGAAGTTTGCCTGGAATGAGGAGGTGACCCCTTAATGACAGTGTAATGCTTTTCTCTCTTAACCACATTGCTATTCATGTCTCAAAACTGGATCTGGACGCGGGACTTTTTTAAGGGACAGCATCTTGGCTGGGGCTGTAGCTCAATTAGTAGAGTGCTTGCCTAGCATTCACAAGGCCTGCCCCCATACACACACACACACACCACAGAAGTTAGGCATGATGGTGTATACCTGTTATTCCAGCACTGGGGGGCAGCGAGGGGCACAATGATCAGAACTCTAAGGTCATCCAGCTCTGTAGTGAGTTTGAGACCAGCCTGAGCTAGAGACCCTGACCTTGTCTCAGAAAGGGGGAATGGGGAGGAAATCACCTGTCCAAGGAAACTGCCTGATCCCTGTGAGCTGTGTTTCTCTCCTCTGCAGAGTAAGAGCTGGAATAGACGGTTTTTGCACTAAGTGGAGGCTCTGGGCCGGCTGTCAGGATCTAATCTGCACACCTTCACTAGCCCTGTGGCCTTGGCAGGTTTCCCAGCCTCTGGCTGCCTCCTGCTTTGTCTATCAAATGATGAGAATGGCCACCACATGCCTTACGTGTCATCATGAGAATTGAAGGATTGTCCCGGCCAGGAGTGTTCTCTGCTGGTGAGGAAGGAGGGGGGCTCTGTTGTAGTGACGCCACCTTAACAGTACTGTGGTACTGTAGACTCTAGGGAAGCCATCCAAGTCCAGGTCATAGTGTCGTTGTGGGCTGAGGTGACGGAAAGGATATAGGTGAGAAAGAAACAGGTATCCATGTAATGCAGAGTCCAAGGAACCTTCAGCAGCTCTGTGCCATCTGAACCACCCCAGAGCGGGGGGGGGGGGGGGGGACTTTACTGCCTTGAACCTACTGACCTCTGTGCCTGTGGGGAGGAGACAGTTCCTATCCAGGACCCATCAGCTGGACACAGCTGTAAAACTAGGTCTGACTCAGATGAACTGGAAGTCATCCATTATGGCTATTTCTTGGTGGAGAGACATGGAGCTCCAGCTTGATTATTTTAGATGTGAGGGAGCTCACTTCCCTATGATTGTTAGTCTAGAACTTGTCCAGATAACAGAACCTATCTCTGTACCCTGGACTGTGGCTGCTGTCACCTGCAGCCATGCTGGATGTCAACAAAGTCCTCAGTTCTTTATATCACTAATTTCTAATTCAAAGTGGGGTTGGTGTGTCCAGATACAGAGTAACCTACCCATACCCTATAGCTGCAAGGGAGTCCGAGAGACTGTGTTACTGCCTGTCACTCATCTTTTAAAAGATGAATGGTGACTCACAGAGATGAAACTCTCCAACTACATAGTGGGGCATGTCGGGGAGGCCCCTTTATAGAAGATTGTCCAGCAGGCATGCAGAGAGATTGCTCTGTTTGGTTCTGCCCCAGAGCTTGGCTCACCCTGAAATGAACAAGTGTCCCTATGTGTCAATCATCTGCTCTGTGCTGGGTCCCATGGCTTCTGTCTACTCTCCCAGCAGCCCAGGAGGTTACTGTGGCTCTGCCCAGTTAGCAGATGGGCAGACTAAGACCCAGAGACAGCAAGAGGAAGGGCCAGGGCTTACACCCAGGTCTCTGTAGCCAGCCACTTGACACTTGCCATATTGGTATGCTTAAAGATAAGGACATGAAGCCTCACCATCAAGGGCCACCACATGGGCTCCTTGGATCCCAACATGAGTCACATGCATTTTTCTAAAAGGTTCTCAAAGTTTGCTTGCTGGATGGCAATCATTAAATTGTAAAAGCATTTTGTCAAGCAAAATGAATGAACCTGCACCCAGGGGACAGTCCAGGAGATAGACACAGAGAACACCCAGCCTAGAAGACAGCCCCCTCAGCTCAAGAACCTGAGTTCTAGGTCTGATTCTATTCTGGACACCCTCTTTGAGTCTGAGGAGTTAATTTCTGTGCTACAGTTTTCTCATCTATAAAACAAGCTTTCTACCCTGTGTGACTGCAGAGAGTGTGATAGGGTAGCCTGCAGTGCTGAGAGCCAGCATAACCATTCTTGGCCTTCGGAATGCTCTAGAAAGGCAAATCGCAGGCACACAGACCTGCCTCCATGTTGCCCTCTGCAACTGTAAGGTTGTACAACTGGGCAGATGAAGGAGAGGCAGTGAGGTCAGTATCCAGGTCCTGGGTCACACAGCTGTAAGACTGAGTCTGACTCATGTGAACCAAAAGCCATCCATCATGGCTACTTCTTGGTGGGGAGACATGGCTCCTGCTTGATTATTCCAGATGTGAGGGAGCTTCCTCCCTCCCCTCTGACTGTTAGTCTAGGACTTGGATAGTGGCGGTCACAGCCCCTGGTGCATAGTCTCAAATGTGCCAGGTGGAGACAGACCACAGCTTGATCCTGCTTCTTGGGAGGCGCCAGAAGGCTCCTGTAGAGAGGGGAGACTCCCCCACTATGTCATTCGTAGCTGTGTCCTGCCCCTCTTCAGCCAGGCGTGAGACAAAGGAGAGAGCTGCCCACGAGGAGGGTAAATACAGTGTGCTCAAAGACCCTCAGGTGGGCCAGTCCTGTGTCACCCATGACCAGCCCAAGTGCCCAAGGCCTGGAAGGAGACGCCAGGCTCACTGCGCCCACACCCTCAGACCATTATTCTGAGAGTTTGGGTTTGGGCTTCAAAACAGGGTCTTACTCTGTAACCCAGGCTGGCCGGGAACACACTATATAGCCCAAAGCGACCTCAATGTCTCAACAATCCTCCTGCCTCAGACTCACATGTGCTAGGATTGTGAGTGAGCACCACCACACCTCTGTTTTCATTTTGTCTCTCTCTCTTTTTTTTTCCCAATAGATTCTGGAGTGGGGTTGTATCTACAGTACCCAGTCCAGATATGTCACCAGGCAGCACATGAATATGTGTCCTGCTTTTTCATATGGTGTCACTCTGACTTCTTCACTGTTTCTAGAAAGTTCCTACCAGGCCTGAGTTCTTAGCAGTGCAACATCCTGCACTGT